>NC_081417.1:86810935-87110935 GCF_949786415.1 Peromyscus eremicus | reverse complement strand
AGTGCTGGAGGTAAGAAATGATGACAGCCTTAACCCAGAGCGTGGCACTGGAGTAGAGTCACACTAGTATAGAATCTGCTAAAGTGTCACTGAAATTAATTGCTAACTGCTCAAAAGTGGGAATGAGATGGAGTACTGAGAGTTGGTTCTCAAGTTTGGGACCTAGGCAGGTGGATGGATGTTGGGACCATTCACTAAGATGTTGAGAACAGTCATCTATGTTAAATTTGAAATGTTTGTAGACACAGGTATACAGGCAGTTTGTATATCATATACAGTTTGCAATTTAAGGCAGGAAAATGGAGTGGAGATACACATTTTCCATTGTTAACTGTACAAGTGAATGAACTCACCCATGGACAAATGGATAGAGTGAAAGGTGAAAGAAATCAAGCATAGAAATCTAGGAGTAATGGTCCTGGGTATAGCTCACATTGTGGGAGAGGCCTTGTATTAATACCTAGTACTACACAAAACAAAAGACCTAGGAGTGTCAACATTTATGGAGGAAAGAGATAGAGAAAGTTTTTTGCTTCAACCATATTTTGTAGTCTTTCATGCCACAGAAGAAGGAAAAATAAAATAAAATAAAAACCATGTAAGTATCTATGAGATGGTTCAATAGGTAAAGATACAGACCAGCAAAACTGACAACCTGACATTGATTCCCAGACCCACACCCTTAATGGAAAGGACTCCAGCAAGTTGTCTTCTGACATACATATGCATATTGTTGCCCATGTGCATTAATACACACACACACACACACACACACACACACACACACACACTACTTCAGTGACAATGTATCACAGTTTCACATCTGGTGAAAGCATATTTCTTTTACCCTCTACTTCAATAGGCTTTTTGAACAGGCCCACCATTCCTTCAATAGGCTGAAAAGGTAATAAACTATCTAGAATATTACTTCTATATATCTCTTAACGTTGAGTGAGAGAAGATACCAGGGGGGATTTGTAAAAATGTTTGGAGGACAAATAATTTACTATTTTTTAATGTAGCTTGAGACTTTACTAAATTAATTGATGTTCTTTCTATTTTAGAATCTGGTGAATTGGAGCCTACTTGTGTCCAGTGTAAAGATGGTTACACAGGACAGAACTGCAATAAATGTGAAAATGGCTATTACAATTCTGACAGCATCTGCACACGGTGCGAATGTCATGGCCATGTGGACCCAACTACAACTCCAAAGATTTGCAAACCCGAGAGTGGTGAGTGCATCAATTGTGTCCATAACACCACTGGGTTCCGGTGTGAGAACTGTCTAGAAGGCTATGTTCGAGACCTCCAGAAAAACTGCATCAAGCAAGGTAAAACTCTTCCTAAGATTACACATTTAGTGTCTTATGCCAGCATTGAATGTTTATAGACAGCTGCCATTAGCTTTGTAAACCTTCTAGTCCCACCAGAGGAGTTTCTAGAATTAAATTTTGATAGGTATTTGGCTAAAAAGGTTTCTTTCCCTTTCTGGTTGTCTCCTGAGCATCAACTCTAGAAATATGAAGACTAAGACAAGATTGGTGCGACAGTGAGACAGAGTGTGCTCATCCCTTCTGTCTGTCTGTTATACATGAAAGGTCCTGTCAGTTCTTTTCCTTTGCTTCTTGATGTATCATTTCCATGATCATCAAAGGCCTTTCCAGGGAGGGACCTATAGTCTGCTTAGAAGTTGCATCTGGGAAACTGGAGTTCATTCTAGCTTCTTCACACTTTGGGCTGACATTGAAGTAGATGAAATCTTATTAATATTCCCTTTGATTTTTACAAGAAAAAGCCATTCATACAATAGAATGTTTTTTGTAAAGGAATTCAGTGAGGATTTAGAGGGGTTAAGTCAGGAATTCAGGAGGAGCTAGGGATATTTACGGATTATTAGACCCTGTTCTTGTACAAACTACTCCTTGTGATATTCTAATACACACTGATTACTGAACTGAGGTAGAGTTGGTCTGTGGCCTCTGGCATTTTTCTCTCATGTTCTTGATATTCGTACTACAGTGGTCCGATTGAGCCACATCACTAGCTAGAAATGCTGTAACTCTGTACTCCACCATGTGGGAGGCATACCTTGTCCAGACCAATGAGTACCAAGAAGACTGATGGTTTTTGTTAGCCATGAAGAAATCCAAACTTTGCCTGTTTTTAGGTTAATTGATGTAGTAGACTGTGGTGATAAGTAATAATAATTATTTTTATAATAATTTTATTGAGTACCTATAATGTTCATTGAAGTCTTCCCAAGAACTCTGTGAAACAGACGTTTTTACCCATGTTTAACAGATGAAAAATGTACAATTCTAAGAGATTGACTTACCTGTTGCAATACATTCCTGACCTGGTCCAAAGCTGCCATTCTTCCATTGAGTTAAGCTGTTGAGTAGAAGTCTAAAATGTAGTTCCTTGATTATAAAGCAGTCCAAATACACACAAAGTGAGAACTTGACATGTGGAATTCAAGAAAAACTTTTTCTCTTTTGGCTGATATCAACTCTGATGTCAAAAATAATTCTGGTTTTTTTTTTTTTGGCAGGGGGAATAGATTTTTATACTTCCTTTGAGGAGAATTTTATCTTCATGAAATGCCATCAGATTATATCGGATATATTTTAGGTCAAATAATTGTCATTTTTAACCATGTAATTTAGAACTTGGTGTTGACACATTTACTGCCTTTATAGAAATGTCTGTGATTATCAGTGAATAAGGAGGGAATGAAAACTCCTGTGTTAGAATTTCCTAAAGTTTCAGTATGGGTGTTATACACATTGGAGAACAAACCTAGCTGTAATAAGTGAGCTTTCCAGACCCCATATTTTATCATTATATTTATTTAAAAATTATTTTTAACTTACATTACCCTAAGCAGAATCCCATGTCAACATCCCACATCAACTTCCACTATCATGTGTATTTCTTTTATTGTTTCTCAAAACTAGATAATTTTGTCTTTTACATTTCATTCTCTGTTTTTATTTTCAGAAGTTATTGTTCCAACTCCTGAAGGTTCTACCATTTTGGTTTCCAATGCCTCTTTGACCACATCAGTGCCCACCCTTGTTATAAATAGTACATTTGCCCCCACAACCCTGCAGACTATCTTTTCAGTAAGCTCTTCTGAAAACAGCACCTCAGCTCTCGCTGATGTATCATGGACCCAGTTTAACATCATCATTTTGACAGTTATCATCATTGTGGTAGTGCTGCTAATGGGATTCGTAGGAGCTGTGTATATGTACAGAGAGTACCAAAACCGGAAACTCAATGCTCCCTTTTGGACCATCGAGCTGAAAGAAGACAATATCAGTTTCAGCAGCTACCATGACAGCATCCCCAATGCAGATGTGTCAGGATTGTTGGAGGACGATGGCAATGAAGTGGCTCCCAATGGGCAGCTGACCCTGACGACACCTATTCATAACTACAAAGCTTGAGGAGCTGAGCTGTCCTCCTGGATTGTCAGAACACAGTGCTCACTAAAATGCATCTGCCCTCCAGCCACACATAGCCTGGGTAGAGTTTGCTGAGAAAGGCCTCGTGCAAATGAACTGTTCAGGTACAAACTGCAATGCGCTTAGCCTATCTGTTGCTCTTAATTCCCCATGAAGATCTGAAGCACTCATCATCATTGAGGACATGAAGTAAAGTATATTTTTGTAGCAAACCACATGAGTGTATGGAAAGGCTTAATCCCACACAGTAGTCCAAGTCTACCCAGCCTCTCAAAGGACTGCTGGGAAAGTGTTCATCTCACCAGCCATGACAGAATGTTGATGTGGAGGGGGAAGACTGATAGAAGACTTCATCTCCATTTTGGGAACACGTTTTTTGAAGGAGAGGCAGGGATTATGTTCTTTTTTCTGTACTAAAAGATATAACTGAGGAAGAGCTGGTGTCTAGGCTATACCACACTAAACAATCTTGGCTCAGTGTAAACTATGGGCAGAAAAGTCCCAAGAGGATCTGTAGAAGGGCTTGGCTTTCCTCCCGTGAGTCTCCTTCAAGGATGGGATTGAAGCACAGGATAAGCCTCTGTGGTGAGGGCAGGCACAGCACCCAGAGAGCAGAAAGTTGATGGTCCTCCTCAGGGGAGGTTCCTGCCTCTAAAGAAACAAGGTGTACATAGTTAATGTAGCATACCTGCTCAACATTGTACTTGTATCTATTTGTAAAAAAAAAAAAAATCATGTCCTATTTTATCATTTAGACTTTATTTGTATAGCAGTTAATCGTGTTGTAAAAAGAAGATATGGAAATTGGTGAAAATACTGTAAATTAGGTGGCAATATTGCTAGAGCTGGGACTCTGGTGAGCATCATTCATTTTTAGTCCCTATTTGGACACTTGAAATTTATAAGAGGTCAAATGTTTCTAATCTTTCCTCCCTCACCTTAGAGTCATATGCTTTTTGACCTACCATAGATTCAAGCAATAGATGTTAAATCTGTAATTGTTAAGCTGGGACACAGGCTGCATTCTCTAGACACTCATCTAATTAGCCACTCTGTGTGTTTTACATTGCTTGGTGTAAACATCCTCAGAAAAAGACTTCTTTCCTGAATGTAAAAGACAGTCTTCCAAAGGATAGAAATTTTAAATTAAAAAAGAAAAGCCATCACATTACTTGGGGCCCCTCATTTTTATGCCCATGAAATATTTATGTACTTCCCATAACCTCCAAAATAAAGGCCTCTGACATTTGAACGTAACCTATCACCCATGAATCATGAGGTATGTTTGGCTCCTTCAGTGCTAGAATTCATCCATCTTCTTGTCTGGGCAGGGATTACTCTGATTGAGTGTGCATTTAGTCCTTGCTTTCTGATGCCATTTTCCCCTGAGGCCAAGTACTGCTTCTTTCATCTGTTATGCATCGACAGTTTGTGGATGAAACAAGCCAAGAAAGGTGGCCCAGACTATGAAGTGGTTAGGGAAAAACAAAACAAAGACTAGACCTAGGAAACTCAGACTTAACTTCCTCAGAGAGAAAAACATACAGTTTGTTCATCCTCTGTAGGAGACCCCCACCTTTTTCTCAGGGTTTGGAAATGACTGTAGACTAGAGGATCCGTAGGTAACCTGAGGGTGCTCTGCATATGTGGCTGTCTTTATTAAAGTAAACATTGCATCTCATTGTACTGAAACAATTTACAAGTGGCTGATTGCTTGCCTAGCATAGGAATCTATGGGTTTAATCCTCAGAATTACAGAATAGACCAGTGTTTTTATTGTCCTTTGTCATTTACAAAACACTTTTCTGTTTGTGTTCTTTGATCCTCACCATAGCCTCCTAAGGAAGCAGTCTTGTACCCATTTTATACATGAAGAAACTGACGCATAAAGAAGCTAAATCATTCAGGGCTATACAATGCACATCATTTTTATGCTTGGAATCAATTCTCACGTCTACAGCATAGTCATTTGGCTATATGATAACATATAAAACTACTAGCCATGGGCCCTAGAAGGCTGGAATGAAGATTCCATTTGTGGATGCTTCTAATAGAGCCCTTGTGTGCTCCCAAGTGTGCTTCCCCATCCCGTGTGTGTGTGTCTGTGTCTGTGTGTGTGTGTGTGTGTGTGTGTGAGAGAGAGAGAGAGAGAGAGAGAGAGATGTGTGTGATTTGCAGGCACAATTCAGGGCCACATAGCTACAAATGACTTTGTAGAAAGAACACATGAGGATTTCTATATAAAGTCAGAATTAATGATGAAAAGGCAAAACTGCCAATTAGAGTTCATTAAAATGAATAAATTCCTGTAGTGGGGGGTGCTTTCCCTAGCAGTTGCAGCACAGGTGTGTGGTGACTGTGCACCACACAATTCCAAGCATTGTGCACAGTGATTGCCTCCCTGATACCCCATCTCCTGCCAAAAATAAAAGGTAAGGAGATAAAAAGCAAACATTTGTTAGACAAATGTTTACCCAATAAATAAATGAAGCGTGTTTGTAGGAGTCTCAGAGCCAGTCAAATAGTCAAAATTCTGGCTGAATAGAGATTCCCTGAAACAGATCTTCAAAGATAACACAGAAATTAAACCATAAATTATGTTTATCAAGTATGGCTCCTAGGTCATACTAATTTTTCACAATGATGAAAAAGTATAGCCTTAAAATGTGTTTTAAATAACATTATTTAGTGACCACAGAACTCTGCTTATAGAAATAATTTTGCTCTAAAGATCAACCATGAGGCAATCTCCTCTTGAAATTAGAGTAGAAAACCATTGTAAAACACAATGCAGGGTTTTCAGTCTCTGGAGGCATCACCATCCAGCACCAGGCATCCTCTGAAAAGTCTAATGTTTGAACAATTTTTGTCTAATTATTGATAACATGTTCTTTTTAAAATTCAATACCTATGTGAATCTTACTGAGAAGTAGTCATCACTTGCTATGAATAAACTGATGCTTGCTCACATCTTCATTAGCTCACCTTAGTAAGCCCTATGCATTTCTGATGGTGGATGTTATAGTCAGTGTCCAGCAGGTCTTTGATCACTACCAACCTCCACACTGCTTCTCCGGGCTCTCTTATCTACAGTCTTTCCCATTATAGAAAAGGCAAAAGGATAGTATAATCTCTTATTTGTTTCAACATCTTGAGTGCATTTTTTCCAGGAATACTTGGATTTTAAGAGAGGGCAACAGGGCAGACATGGGCTGGGAGGATAGGGGTTTTGTCTTGTTTTTTTTTTTTTTTTTTTTTTTTTGTTTTGTTTTGTTTTTCTTAACAAGATTATCTAAGTCTCAAGTGATATTGCTATACTCTAGTTCCAATATTCCCAGAACCATTAATCATCAAAGCAATACTCACTGACCTCCCAGTTAATCTGGGTTATCTGATCGTCAGGATGTGTTTTGGAAGATGAGAAACAATTGGAGCTTGATTATTGATCATTCACTGTGGTCCTGTACTTTTTAATTTTTTTTTATGCTTGTAAACATAAGGTTGGTTCTACTGACTGTCCCTGGCTTCTTATATTTTGAAGTAGTATGTGGGCAGGAGTTGAATTTCTGTATTTCTCAAGGAAAACTCTCTGACAAAATATTCAGAATAAGTTCAAAGAACCCATGCAATCATTAGGGCAACAGAAGTCTTTGTGACCTCATCCATACACACACACACACACACACACACACACACAGAGAGAGAGAGAGAGAGAGAGAGAGAGAGAGAGAGAGAGAGAGAGAGAGAGAGAGAGAGAAAACCCTTTAGTCTGTTGCTCTTTTGACATCAAGTAATTTTGGAGTTGAAATGGGTTTGGTGTCTATGTTCAGGGCTGTGGGAGGTGATGGAAGGTTAATTCATCTTTCTCTTTCACTCTGAGCCATTGGCTGAGCCATGGGAAGAAGCAAGAAAAATGGTTATTAATTTGTAGAAGTCAAATACTATCAAATGGCTAAAGGTTATGGATCACTAAAATGTCAGTGGTTTGAATGATAATTTTTGAAAGGCATTGGGGATCTTCTTTGTTACTTATGCACCTGTAGAAACTGCAGCAGCCCTGGAGTGAGCCCAGAGCTTCAGATTCAAGCTAGCCCAAAGCTAAGTGACTTCTAGTCAACTTTTAATGCTAGGCATAAGCACTCTGTACTCTTAAATTTCAGCCCAATCAATTAGGGAATGTTTCTAAAACATTAAATTTGTATTTATGTCACTAAAATCCTAACACAAAATTTAAAAACATGTCTCATATGTGTACTGTACTAGGTTTCATGATGCATTTCTAAATTTGTGTATGATTTGAATATATGAAAGAATTTATACAAGAGTGTTATTTAAAATTATTAATAAATGTATATAATTTGTACCTATTGTAGATTTGTTTCACTTTTTTATGTAGTGAGAGATTTTAGAAGTCTTCAGGTAAGTGCTAAAGATCACTTGTCAGCTCACTTCATGTACTTTGAATCCTTCATGTACTGACCAACATCTTGTTTAGGTTCATTAAAGGAGTGTCTACCCCTTGGGGAGAAGATATCACATAGGACAATTCCTTCTCATAAAATAAATTCATACTGGAGGTGAAAATATGTATTATAATATATTATTGGGGGTTGGAGAGTTGGCTCAGAGGTTAAAAGCAATGGCTGCTCTTTTAGAGGCCCTGCGTTCAACTCCCAGCAACCACATGGTGGCTCACAACCAACTGTAATGAGATCTGGTGCCCTCTTCTGGCCTGCAGGGATATATGTAGGCAGAACACTGTATACATAATGAATAAATAAATTATATATATATATATATTAGGGTAGGGATATGGCTTAGTTTTAGGGCTCTTGCATATCATGCACAAGGCTCCAGGTTCCATCCTCAGCACTTCAAATAAACAAAGAATAGCATGTATTTTTGTTCATACTGTTTCTGTCTGCCTTTCACTGGGATTTCTATCAAAATTATGTTGAGACTGACACCCTTTGAATTTCCGACTTACACATGTGAAGACTTTCTGAACTCTGGAAGTGAACACATTCTATGTTTATTAGGTAACCCCTAACAAGAGTGCATCTTTCTATCATTTCAAGGTTCCCTTAAAGAGGCTCTGTTTTGACAGTTAAACCATGTTTAATGAAATACTGTCTGCTTATCCCATTAAACATCCAAGGAGTGTTTTGAAAAAGAGGCTGCAAGAAGTCTGTCATTTCTTTGTACTGAGAACTTTATAACCTTGAATCAATTTATTCTACCTCAGCTGCTCATGATAGCTCACATCTGTGATCCCAGCACTTGGGAGGTGAAGGCAGGAGGATCAGGAGTTCAGGGTCATCCTGCCTCTATAGTGAATTCTAGTCCAGCTTAGGCTACATGAGACCACCTTAAAAAGGAATTATATTTCAGTTGATTATGCTGGAATATGAAATTATAGTTTTCTGTCCTTAACTTTACAATCAAACCTTAAGTAGTTAATGGCGTATGTCTGTGTATGTATATAAATTGAGTATTTTAAGATAATAGAATAATTATGCCAGGAAACTAAACAAATTAAGCTTCAAGAGAAAAAAAATGTATACAAACTCAGCACACTAGGAATAATATCACTAAAACCATAAAGTATTTTTATGCTTCTGGTGAAAGTCTATAAAGACATCTCATCTCCACTGTATTATCACAACTGATTGTGTTAATTTTCTGCAGGAATGTAAGACATGTTCCAAAAAATCAAATGCTCTATTGTAACTAAACTTTGAAGGCAATTGTAAATAAAACAATTATAGTTAGCTTTGTCTTACTGATTTTTCTTATGGTGCTGGACATCAGGCCCTGGGCCTCATACATGCTAGACTTGCTTAGTTAGATCTTCAAAATTAAGCTAGGACTGGTGAGATGGCTCAGCTGGTAAAGGTGCTTATTGCACAAGCCTGGAGATGTGAGTTCAGTCACAGGACCCCAGTAAAGGTGGAAGAGAGAACTGATTCCACAGAGTTGTCTTCTGGCTCCAACTGCATGTTGTAGCATATATAAGCACTCACTCATAATAAAAAAAAAATGTTTAATTAAAACCAAAATTTTTTACACAAGTTGACAGTGTTAGAAACGTGAACAACAGGCTGGAAAGCAAGCCTATGTCAATGTTACAATCAGTTTTACCTGTAAGTCAATTTTTTTAGTTTTAAAAGCCATTTTATGAAAAAAATTAAATATTTTTCAGATTTTCTAAAATTTCTATTTATAATGAAAGCCACTGGACAATGTTCAAGTTTGTTATTTGAGAAAGCACTTGATTGTATTAATAATTATTTTCAAGCTCATGTGCCTAAGCTAGGGCTGGGGAAATGGTTCCATAAGTGTTTGCTGTACATGCATGAGGACTTGCGTTCAGATCCCAGAATTCACATAAAGGGCCACGTATGGCAGTGTATGTCTGTGATACCAGTGTTGTGGAATCAGAGACAGGCAGATACAGCCAAATCAGTGAGCTAGAGGATCAGTGAGAGACCCCATTTCAAAGAATAAAAAAACTGGTGGGGGACATCTGATACTAACCTCTGGGCCTCCACACACACACTCCCAAATACATATATGCACATGTGTCTGCATGCATCCTCAAATGCACACACACACACACACACACACACACACACACATGCACATGCACACACACCTAAAACACCTGTGTGCTGCTAAATCGAGCACTGCAGTTCACACAGTTACAGAAAAAAAAAGGCAGAATGTTTGCTGTGTATGCAATATCAAGTTTTTGTAATAAAATGTTTGGGAGGAGAATTTTTGTAGTTTTCTTTGTGCTGTCAGATCAACTGCTAAAATCATGTGTCTTGATATTTTAATTTACCAAATATGAAGTACTCTCAGCTCTTTCCCATACTCATTACCATTCAGATTCTACCACTTTCCACGCATGTATAATTTCCTATATACAGCTAATAGACTTTTTCCTTCACCACCCTGAGAATGTTCATTCTTCGAAGCTCTTTGGTAAAAAAAGCTTATCGTTTCTTTTCTTTCTTTCTTTCTTTCTTTCTTTCTTTCTTTCTTTCTTTCTTTCTTTCTTTCTTTCTTTTATTTTCTTTTTTTCTTCTTTCCTTCCTTCTTCCTTCCTTCCTTCCTTCCTTCCTTCCTTCCTTCCTTCCTTCCTTTCTTTCTTTCTTTCTTTTTGGTTTTGTTGTTGTTGTTTTTGAGACAGAGTTTCTCTGTGTAGCACTGGAAGTCACTCTGTATACTAGGCTAGCCTCGAACTCACAGAAATCTGCCTGCCTCTGCCTCCCTGAGTAGTGGGATTAAAGGTGGGCACCATCACCACCTGGCTTTATCATTACTTAATATTTGAAACGATATGAACACTTCTTGCTGCACATGTTACTGAAAAGGCCTTTCTGTTCCTGCCTTCCTCTGTAGACTTGTTTTCCTAACAACCAGGAACTTTTCTTCTATCTCTGGTGTCTGGCATATTGCTGATACTTCATGAACTCTTACTATGTGGTGGTTTAAAACAAATGGCACTTGATGATGCCAAGCAGAATTGGTTTATGAACTTACCAGGCAAAGTATGGTAATGTTACATGCCGTGGGTAGAATGCTAGAGTTCAGATAGGGTTTGTCTACCTAGGAATTCCTGTTCTGTCTTGACCCTCAGAATAGCAGTATGGAGGTGGTGCAATCTTTTAAGAGATGGTGCTCAGTGGGAAGTGACCATGTTTTAAGAAGTACTGATGCTTTTGTCATGGAGGTGTGTGCTTCCTCTCACAGGGAGCTCCCAAGAGAGCACCTTGCTAGATGAGTCCTATCCTTTCTCTGTATGTGCTGCTGGCTACTCTTGAATGTTCTCCCATCCATTTTAATGCCATCTACTGTGAGACTCTCCCTAAAAGCAAGCAAATGCCAATCATGCTCTTGAGTTTCCTGAAATATGAGCTAAATAAAACATTTCTTTATAAAGGACTCTGCCTTGGGTATTTTATTACAGCAACACAGATGGACCAAGAGAAGGACGGTATTTCTCTTTTTTTAAAGATTTTTTCTTTTTTATTGAATTTTTTTCATTTATTCTACATACCAACCAGTTTCCCCTCCCTCATCCCTTCCTGTTCCCTCACCTCACCTCCTGTCTACCCCCCCACACCCATCCACTCCACCTCAGTTCAGAAAGGGGCGGGCCTCCCATGGGAGTCAACAAAGCATGGCATATCAAGTTGAGGCAGGACCAAGCTCCTCCCTCTGCATCAAGGTTGAGTGAAGCATCCCAGCCCCGGGAATAGGTTCCAAAAAGCCAGTTCATGCACCAAGGACAGGTCCTGATCCCACTGTTAGGGGCTTCACAAACAGATCATGCTACACAACTGTCACCAACTTGCAGAGGGCCTAGGTTGGTCCCATGCCAGCTCCCTAGCTGTCGATCCAGAGTCAATGAGCTTGAACGAGCTCAGGTCAGCTGTGGGTTCCCCCATCATGATCTTGACCCACCTTGCTTCTACAATTCCTCCTCCCTCTCTTCAAATTGACTCCCAGAGCTCAGCCCAGTGCTGGGCTTTGGATCTCTTCACTGCTTCCATCAGTTACTGGATGAAGGCTCTCTGATGACAATTAAAGTACTCACCAATCTGATTACAGGAGAAGGCCAGTTCAGGCACCTTCTGTACTATTGCTAGGAGTTCTAGCTAGGATCATCCTTATGGATTCCTGGGAGTTTCCCTGGTACCAGGTTTCTCCCTAACCCAAAAATGGCCCCCTCTATCAAGACTCTCCCCCTCCATGCCACCCCCAACTCAACCAACCTGATCCCTCATGTTCCCATCCCCTATCCCCTCATCTTCTCCCCCTCCCCCAGCCCCCAATTTACCCAGGAGATCTCATCTATTTCCCCTTCCCAGGGAAATTCATGCGTCCCTCTTAGGGTCATCCTTGTTAGCTAGCTTCTCTGGGGCTGTGGATTGTAGTCTAGTTATCCTTTTCTTTACATCTAATATCCACCTATGAGTGAGTATATACCATGTTTTTCTGGAGAAGGACAATATTTCTTATGCAATAGAGATATCAACATACAGGCTTCAGAGAGTTTGAAAAAACTCTTCAAATTGTTATAGATCTAGTCTTTTGTTTGTTTGCTTTTTGCTTTTTGGGTTTTTTCCTAGTGCAAATTATGTTTAATTGTACTCTTAAAAGGATTGACAGCAGATTGTTCTATTTTTTTAACAATAGAAATCCTCCCAAGGAATTTAAATTGGTTCAATTGGTAAATTGGTCTTGACATTAATATATATATATATATATATATATATATATATATATATATATAGGACCTAAAAAAGTATTTCTTTACTTTCCAGACTTGTGTGCAAAGTTCCCCAAAATGGAAGAAAATTCTAGATGTTCAACAATAGGGAGATAGCTTAATGCATACACTTGTTGAGATAATATATATCCAGAAAAATTAATAATTATTTAAAATGAAATGAAGCTTAAGAAAAATGTGATATTTAAAGACAAGCATGAAATTCCACTCCTGGGACTAGATTAAAGAACAGCTTATGTGAATTCACCCAAAGCCACACATCAGATTCCTCATTGCAACATTATTAAAGTAAAATAATTAGAAATGGCCATATGTCTGTCAGTATAAGAATGGCTAGATTACAGTCTATTTATATTCTCATAGAATTCTTTGCAGTAGTGGAAGATGCATGAATTGTAGCTATTCATCAGCTTGATCAGTATGGAGTCCCCTAAAAACAACATTGAGAAGAGAAAGCAAGAATGTTGCAGGGAGTGTATTTATAGTATAATTTATCTTGTAAAAGAGCCAAGAATTGGGAAATAAGATATGTTGTTTGGAAATATATGTATTTCACAACAATGGAATGATTAGTACAAAAAATGTAAGTTTAGAGGGAAGCAGGAACTGCACAGATGGCTGTGAATGAATTGGAAATGCTTATTTCTGAAGCCACATATGAAGACATAGGTTCTCCTGCTGCTCCTGACACCCTCAGGGAACTGGTTTCAGGATTCCAAACATGTCAAAAGCTGTAGATGCCCATGCCCCAAATGTAAACTGGTGTCATGTTTGCATATAGTCTACACGTGTTGTATAGACTTCAAGCCATTTCTGACTTCTAATAGGTACTGTAATTTACAGGTAAATAGTTGTTAATAGTTGTTTGGAGGTAGCAACAAAGACATTCTACATGTTTTTTACATCACCTTTTTTAAAGCATTCTGATCCATGGTTGCTTGAATCAATGGATGTAGAAGATAAGAATATAGAGGGCTGACTATTCTTTATACATCAGTGCATTACAGACATTGTTATATATGTAACATTGCATAATGAAAACTTTTAAAAATTACACTTATTTGTTTGGGTTGGGGGGAAAATGCCCTGGTGTGGTGTGGTGTGGTGTGGTGTGGTGTGTGTGTGTGTGTGTGTGTGTGTGTGTGTGTGTGTGTGTTTAGGTCAGAGGACAATGTTTGGAAATCAGTTCTTTCCTTCCACCTGTGAGTCTCAGGGATTAATCTCAGGTCATCAGGCTTGGCGACAAGTGCCCTTAACCACTGAGCCAATCTCACTGGTGGGCCACATATAGTGAAAACAATAGAAGAGAGTTAGTAGATAAGCATGATTTCATCTGTGGTGGTTTGGATAAGAACAACACCGCCTTCCATAGACTCATATATTTAAATGTTTGGTTCCCAGTTAGTGGAACTGTTTGAGAAGGATTAGGAGGCCTTGTTGGAGGAGGTGTTTCAGTGGAGGCTTCAAAATCCCACACCAGTCCCAGTCTTGTTTTCTCCCTCCCACCCCTGCCACCATGTAGGAGATCAGATGCGACCTCTTAACTACTTCTCTAGCAGCATGCCTGCTTGCCTGCCACCATGCTCCCTGCCATGATGATAATGGACTAACCCTCTGAAACTATAAGCAAGCCCCAAATTAAATACTTTCTTTTAAAAGTTGCCTAGGTCATTGTGTCTCCTCACAGCAATAGAACAGTAGCTCAGACATCATCTGTGTCAAAATATATATCTATAAAGGAGATATTTGGGGGAAATACCATAACTTGATTATTTGTGCTAAAGAACAAACAAAGTGAATACAATGTTTTTATTTCATAATGGTAAAAGAATAAATAAATCAAGAGACTACAAAAATCCTGTGTGTATGTACCTAATAAGACAGGCTCAAAACAGATGAAGCAAAAACTAATAATTCTTAAAAAAAAATGGACAAGCTCACAATTATGATTGGAGTTTATGATACCTCTCTCAATGCAAAGAACAAGTAGACAGAAACCAGTAACGATATAAAAGAATGGAAAAACACTCTGACCATCTTGGCCTTCTTAACCTAGAGTACTACAACCAACAACAGCAGCCTATATATAGAACACTTACCAAGACAGGCCATACACTGGGCCATAAAACAAGATGAAATAAACTTACAGTATCAAATCAGGGCCAGTAATATGAATCATCAGGTAAAAACATTTGCTGCCCAAACCCAGTGACCTGAGATTTGATCCCCAGAACCCATGAAAGGTGGAAGGAAAGAACAGGCCTCTCTCCATGTGCTTGATGACACCCATGTTCACATCTCAGCAGATCAAGAAGCAGAAAAGAAAAGTGCTGGCCCTCAGGTGACTTCCTTTTGTTATTTAGTTCCAAGACCCCAGCCCAAAAGATGGTACCTTCACCAAGCTTAATTCTTCCATAGGCACCCTCACAAACACACCCAAACATGTGCCTCGCTAATGCCCAAGGTGTTTTGTTGTTTGTTTAAGATTTATTGATTTGCATATCAGCCACGGATTCCCTTGTTCTCCCCCCTCCAGGCCCCCTCACCTTCCCCCCAGCCCACCCCTCATTCCCATCTCCTCCAGGGCAAAGCCTCCCCTGAGGACTGAGATCAACCTCATAGACTCAGTCCAGGCAGGTCCAGTCCCCTCCTCCCAGGCCAAGCCAAGCGACCCTGCATAGGCCCCAGGTTTCAAACAGCTAACTCATGCAATGAGCACAGGACCCAGTCCTACTGCCTGGATGCCTCCCAAACAGATCAAGCCAATCAACTGTCTCACCCATTCAGAGGGCCTGATCCAGTTGGTGACCCCTCAGCCATTGGTTCATAGTTCATGTGTTTCCATTCGTTTGGTTATTTGTCCCTGTGCTTTATCCAACCTTGGTCTCAACAATTCTTGCTCATATAAACCCTCCTCATTCTCGCTAATTGGACTCCCAGAGATCCACCTGGGGCCTAGCCATGGATCTCTGCATCCAGATCCCTCAGTAGTTGGATGGGGTTTCTATAAGTGGCTGATATGTAGAACTGAATTGTATTGCAAAATAAAAATAAAAATTAAAAAAAATAGAAGATACAAAATATCAAAGTCAAAACGTGAAGAATTACAACAAAAAATCATTGATGTGTAAAATTATTTTAGAAACTCATATACATACATCTAATTCATAATACGCTGTTAAAATCATTTGAATAAATTTTTAGAGTAAAGTTTTAAAAAAGAGATTTATTGATTTGTATTTTATGTGTATGGATGTTGTATCTACATGTATAGATATATATAATATGTGTGCCTGGCCTAAGAAGGCTAGAAGACTACATCGGATCCTCTGAAACTGGCATTACAGATTGTTATAAGTGGCCATGTTAGTGCTAAGAATTGAACCCTGATCTTCTGGAAGAGCAGTGAGTGCATTTAAACCACTGAGCTCTCCAGACTATTGTTTGTTTTCTTCTTTTTTTGAGACAGGATTTCTCTGTGTAGTGCTGGCTGTCATAGAACTTGCTCTATAGACCAGACTGGCCTCAAACTCAGAGATCTGCCTGCTTCTGTCTCTTGAGTGCTGAGATTAAAGGCATGTGGCACCACCCAAGTGTTCTCAGGTTACCAGGCACAAATGAAAAACCTTTACCACTGAGCCATCTGACAGCTCCAAGATGTTTTTTAATCCAATAAAGTTATCACTCAAAATTAACTACCATTGCCTTGCATGGTAGGGCATGCCTTTAATCCTAGCACTGGGAAGACAGAGACAAGTGGATCTCTGTGAGTCCAAGGACAGCCTGATCTACATAGGGAGTTCTAGGCCAGCCAGGAGGGTTACATGGTGAGATCCTGTCTCAAAATGAACCAAAAAAAAAAAAAAAAAAAGAAAGAAAGAAAGAAACCCAAATTAACCATCACACTAAGTTTTAAAGAGCCATGGAAATATACCCTCTTATTTGAAAATCTGGGTTTTGTCTCTGGCTCGTGTAATAGTTCCAGAGTGGTAAAGGTAAAAGGAAATTTTTTTTTTTGTAATCCTAAGAAGTCCTTGTCTACCATACCTGAGTTAATAATTGTTAGAAAGTCCTTAAAGATGGCATAGGTTGCCAAGTAAATCAAACACACTATTTCAGAGGGTCCAGACTTTTAGTCTACCTCCTAAGGTCTGGGGAAGGGAGAAAGGCCGAGAGTGATTTTAATTAGCTGTAGCCAGTGACTTCATCAGTTAGGCCCAGGAAATGAACCTCCTTAAACCTCTAACTTGAGTTTGGGCAACTTTCAAATTGCTGACCACGTGGGGATGCAGGGATGGAATATACCAAGACAGTTCCTGGAATTTCAGTTACCAGGGCTTTAACCTGTTCATCCCATCCACTTGGCATTTCTAAGTTGTAGCCTCTATAATAAACAGGTAAACACAAGCAAAGGGTCCTCCTGAATTCTGCAGCCCATTCTATCACAGTAGCAAACTAGAGGAAGAAATCACAGAAGCATTCAGTCAGAGTCAGCACAGGAGGCCAGGGCTTTGACAGACATCTGACCTGGGGCACATCTTAGTGGGACTGTATCCTGAGGCTACAGGATCTTATACCATGTCCAGGTAAATAGTGTCAGAATAGCAATAAATTGTGAGCAAGCCTGTTGGTGTCCACACAGAACTGGGGAATAGCCTGCATACACATTTAGTGTCTGTCTTAGTTGGGGTTTCTATTGCTATGAAGAGACACAATGATTATGGCAACTCTTATAAAGGAAAACATTTGACTGGGCCTGGCTCACAGGTTCAGAGGTTTAGTCCATTACTGTCATGGCAGGAAGCTTGGCAGCATGCAGGCAGACATGGTGCTGGAGATATAGCTGAGAGTTCTACATCTCGGCAGGCAGCAAGAAGAAAGAGAGACACTGGATATGGTTTGAAACCTCAAAGAATACCCCTGGTGATACACTTCCTCCAACAAGGCCACACCTACTCCAGCAAGACCACACTCTTAATATTGCTACTCCCTGGTGATCAAGCATTCAAACCTATGAGCCTATGGGGGCCATTCCTATTCCAACCACCACAGTGTCAAAAGTGGAATATGTGAGAGCATCATAATTGGCTTTTCTCCCTTTTTCTTTTCCTGCTGTGAGATGATGTGTGCAAGTTGATGGCAAGGGCTGTCCTTAGTTTTGCATTCCCACTAAAATACAGGCTAGTGTCCTTCATCCTCAAGAAGCTCAAAAAATACTAATAAATGAGAAACGGAATCCTGGGCAAATGTAGTGGACACTGCCTATGCGCTGCAGCCTGGGACTTTGAATTAGTGCCTGATTAAAAAACCAAACAGGCTGGTGTTTGGGTAAGCAGTAACTCCCCTGTAAGGAGAGATGCTTGTAAGGGACCCTGGGAATAGTACAGCCTTCCCTTTATTGGAATGATGCTGATGCAGTACATTCTTAAGGAGGCCTCCTCTGTGGCCTGAGCTAAGGATCCTCACACTTCCACACACCACTCCTCATGCTGAGTAGGTAGGAAGCAAACCTCCTCTGAAGTGTGGATGCTTTGGGTGCCCTCCTCTGCCTGCCTTTATTTTCAGAAACTTGCAGAACAGATAGGCTACATTCCACCTTTTTACACACACACACACACACACACACACACACACACACACACATACACATACACACACCATTTTCTAAATGAGCCATTGTTTTTAATCACCATGGAAAAGGTATTATACAGTCTTGCTTAAAGGGGATTTTTTTTTTCTTGCCAAGAGATGAAGTTCTTCCAGATAAAGATAAAGACATTAAGGATTGTCCAAGAAGATTCTTCTTTAGTTGAGATAATACTTTGGCGATAATTAACTAAATTGTATTAACATCAATGGGCCACAAATCCCCAGAGGAATTGCCTGAGATGCAGAGGACTTAAGGTGCTGAAAGAACAGATCAGAATTAGGCAGCAGTTACTTTTTGAGTTTACTGGCATTAAAATGAAAAGGGAGATTCAGGAATGTCTGTCATTCTAGTCACTCAAGAGGATCCCAAGCTCAATGCCAGCTTGGGCAATTTAATGAAACACTATCTCAAATAAAAGATAATGCTTGAAGATGTGTAGTAGCTCAATGGCAGAAAGCTTGCCTAGCATGGGGTCCTGAACCACAAACAGGAAGCAGAGAGAGCTAACTAGAAATGGCAAAAGTCTTTTGAAACCTTAAAGCCTACCCCCAGTGACATACTTCCTCCATAAGGCCGCACTACCTAGTCCTCCCCTAACAGCCACCAACTAGTGGCCAAACATTCAAGTGCACAAGACTTATGGGGACTATCTCATTCAAACTGCCACATTCCATTCACTGGTCCCCATGGTCTTGTGGCCATTTTACAATGTAAAACGAATTTAGTCCAACTTTTCAAAAGTTCCATAGTCTTTCACAGTCTCAATAATGTTTGCAAGTCTAATGTCTCTTCTGAGAGTCAACGAGATCTCTTAACTGTAACCCTGTAAAATCAAAAGCAGATCACATACTTTCTACATACAATGGCACATAATATACATTACCACTCCAAACAGGAGGAATTGGAACAAAATGAGGAAATACTGGACCAAAGCAAAGCCAAAACCTAGCAGTACTAACTCCAAATCCTGTAGCTCCACCTCTGGTATCAAATGATTTAGATGGCTCTGCTTTGTTGCCTGCAAACAAAGCATATGACCCCTCTCTTTCTTGGGTTGGTTCTAATCCTTGTGTGCAATGGTTCTTGGCAAATGTCTCTTGGTTCTGGAACCTCTAACATCTTGAAGTCTCCAAAGCAAGTCAGGCTTCACTCTCACAGCTTCAAACAATGGCCTCTTAGGGCCTCCATGAAGGGACTTCACAGTCACATACGTGGCCTCAGTGACTCTCTGCAACCATAGAGGAAGGTTACATGACCCCTTTACTTGTGTATCCTTCCTGACTCTAAAGCTAGCACCATGTCAACAACACTACCAACTTGAGGTGAACGCTGGCCCCTTTGAATTATATTTACAACAGCTTTTATTTGTTGTTCTTTTTCTAGAATCAGAAAATTCCTTAGGCTTTTTTTCTTTCACAAGTTGGAAACTTAGGTTGGTTCTTGCCCTGAGACCCCCTTCATAATAGTGCTAATCTCCTTAACAATTTTAGCCTCTCTTCTAGCACATACTTTGGCTGTAACATTAAGCTTCCCAGTGTTCTTTTCCTTTCCAAACTACAATTTGTATTTTTTTCTGCCCCATTTGCTTTTTCATCCTAGACCTGCATAGGTGTGATTATTAATAAACAAACAACAGAGCCAATATTAGGCTGTCTTGAAATCTCCTCCATCAAAGAGTTATGTCCATTACCTTTTAAATTAGCCTTAGGCAAATTCTTAGGACAAGGGAAGAAAGCAGCAACATTTTTTTTCCCAAAATATCACAAGAATGGTCTCTAGCCTAATTGTTAATATTGTTCCCCTTGAAACTTCTTGAGCCTGGACTTCACAGCCCATGTTGCTGTCAGCACTACTGTCTTCTAAATTTTTACTAGGATGGCCACTGAACTCTGCTTATAGCATTCAACCATTTTTCTTGTCCAATGTTCCAAAGCCTTCCACATTCTTTCAAAAATAAACATGGTCAAGTTCTTCAAAGCAATAGCCCATTTCTTGGTACCAGCTTCTATACTGTCTACTTTCTATAGATGTGATCAAACAGCATAGCCAAGACAACTTATAGAGGAAAGAGTTCATTTGGAACTTACAGTTCCAGAGGCTAAGAGTCCACGATGGAGAAGAGGTAGGAGGTGGAGGGCAGCTAGAGTAGCAGCTCCATCTTAAACTACAAACAGGAAGTATAGAGGGCACAAATCTGTTGAAATCTCAAAGCCTGCCCCTCAGTGGTGTACTTCCTCCAGTAAGGCCACACCTCCTAATCCTCCCCAATAGCTACTAACTGAGAACCAGGTATTCAAATGCCTGAGACTTATGGAAGGACATCTCATTCAACTCACCACAGAATACAAAAGAGAGAGATGAAGTATGCCAGAAAACCCATATCAAGGGGCCTGGAGAGATGGCTCAGAGGTTAAAGGCTCAGTGATTAAAGTAGTTAAAATTTATTGCTCTTCCAGAGGATACAAGTTCAATTCCCAGTACCCAAGTCAGATGGCTCACAACTATATATAATTCCACCTCCAGGAGAGTTGATGAAACCCTGCATACTCATATATACATAAAATTAATCTCTCCCCTCTTTTTTTGATGAAGAAAACTCATGCTAAAAATGTTATATTATGAATTTACACATAACTCTACCCTGAACTACCTGGCAATCAACAGCACGTGAAAGCTGAGTCTTAACATGCCAACAGAAAATCTATTTGTCTAGGTACTAAATAATAGGCCACTCTATAAAGAGTATTTTCTTTGAAGCAGACAAATACAGTTTCCAATGCAAGCTTTCCAGCTGCAGGATTTTAAGCCAGTCATCCTAATCTGGTTTAACCTGTGGTGTCACCTGTAAAAAGAAAAACAGACTTGTATCCTAACATTGCAGTGAGGCTTGGTGAAGCACCTGGGAACACTCGAAGCCCATCATGCATGGTAGTTCCCTTCCTCTCTCCCTTCTACTTAAGAAGTTTTCAAGGAGAACATTACAGAACAGGAAAGTGTTATTCTTTATCTAGTCAGTGAAGAGATGGATCAGGTACACTGAAGTTTGGCTTCTGATGAGAAAGCCAACACACAGCCTGAGGTTGCAGTCAGCCCATTGCTAGGTTTGGGGAACATTTGGAATAGTATAAGATATTTCCCCAGGATGAGTTGCTGCTGTTTCTGTGTTTTCCATAGGTGAGCCAAAGGGCTGACAAAGGCAATGTGATATCTTGGGGGCATCCTGTGGCATAATGGGAATCACTGTGCTCACCTGTTGGAAATGGGTGTGTGTACACATCTGTGTTTTGTGAAGTGAGAAAGATGCATGCTTAAGAGCCTGCATACTTTGAGTCTAATCCATGCCCTAAGTTTGCACTGAGCATGGGCAAACCACTGACCCCATCTGAAAATAATTCAGTTTTCCATGGGTATATCAGGAGACTTAGTTGGTGTTCTTCTTGGGGGCCTTCATATTCCTGGCTTCTGTTATGTGAGAGTAAAAGACTGTGGGGTAAGGTCATTGTTTCTGGTTAAGATTGAGTCATTATTTCTTTCAGCAACATTCACTGAACACTCACCATCTACTAGGCACTACAGTAGACCCCAGAATGCAGAAATAAAAGATCCTCCTCTTCACAGGAGACTAACTAAAAGGGAACATGCTGTGGAATAATTCTTCTGTTCATTGTATAAATTACACTATGATTGGTTTAATAAAGAAGCTGACTGGCCAATAGCTGGACAGGATAAGGTTAGGTAGGAAAACCAGACTACAGACACTTGGGAAGAAAAAGGGTGGAGTTAGAGTAGTCACCAGTGAAACACAGAGAGGAAACAGGAGGTGCAAGAGGAAAGAGAGGTAACACCGCATTGCAGAATGTAGATTAATATAAATGGGTTAATTTAAGCTGTAAGAGACAGTTAGTGATAAGCCTGAGCTATCAGCTGAGCATTTATAATTAATATTAAGCCTCTTTGTGGTTATTTGGGAGCAGCTGCCATGACACAGAAAAACTCTGCCTACAAGCACATATGGTGCCGTTACAGTTATATAGATACTCAAATCCTTAACATGGAGAGAGAAAGATTTCCACTAGGTCACTGGAGAACTTTTAGAAGTGAAGGAAATGTTTTCTATTTATGCTGAAATAATAGTTAGTTGCCTATTACAGCTAGTTAGACTTAGACTAATTAAGCAGAATATAAAACTTCAGGGCTGGGGGTGTGGTTCAGTTGGTAAAGTGCTTTCCTAACAGGCATGAAGCATTGGCTTAGAAACCCCAGCCTCATATAAACTGAACTGATGTCATAAACCTATAATCGTAACACACAGGAAGTAGAGGCAGGATGATCAGAAGATTAAGGTCATCTTTGGCCTTAGGCATTTGAGGCTAGCCTGGGATACATTAAGATCTTGTCTCAAAAAAAAAAAGTCAATAATGTGTGACATCTCACATCAAGAAATCTTAGCAATGCAGTGGTGGAGACAAGAGAATTTCCATGTGTTCTAGTCTAGTCATCATTATATAGTGAGTTCCAGGACAGTCTGGGCTACAATGTGAGACCTTCCCTGTCTGAAAAAAAAATGTAGTCCCTCATTCACAAAGTGACACTTGCATATTTCACTTGACATGTGTAGCTGGTGGTTACTTTATTGGACACCAGAGATTTAGATTCTGTTCTCTCAAAGTTTGGTCAGGGAATACCATGAGATATCCTATTTTGGCAATAACTACATAGATGTAAGCTTTCTGGAAATAAAATTGGTTCAAAATAAAGTCAATCTCCAGAAGCTCACAATATAACAGAAGGCTACGGGCCAACATGAAAGTAAGCTTAAGCCAGATGTGACATTGCATGCCTAGGATCACAACACGTGAAAGCTGAGGCAGGAGGATCATGGGTTGAAGACCAGTCTGGCTACACAGAAAGTGAGACTCCCCCAAAAGAGAACTGTCTGGCGAGATGGCTCAGCAGGTAAAGTGCTTATAGCAAAAGCAATTGGACTTGAGTTCAGATCCATAGCACCGACATGTAAGTCAGGCATAGAGGTGAATTTATAACCACTGTATTCAGGAGAGAGTCCATGGGGACAGGCAGATCTTGGGTCTTACTAACTAAGCAGTTTAGCTAAACCATGAGCTCCAGATTCAGTAAGAGAGCCTGTCTCAAAGTATAATGGGGAGAACAATAAAGGATATCTGATGTTGACTCATAACTTCTACACATGTGCAAGTGAGCATACATACATATACACCTAAGCAAACACATACATATCATATATATATATATATATATATATATATATATATATATATATATATATATACTTGTTCACAAAACACATATTACACACAGGTACACTTATATGCATATTACACACATTCACACACAAGCTCAGAGCACTGTGAAAGTTGGGTCCCGAATGGGGCCCCCAAACGTTCTCTTCAACTGCAGCCCCAGGGCTGGGGTTTAGTTGAGAGTGAAGATATTCTTAGCATGTGTGAGGCCCTAGGTTCAATCGTTAGTACCAAACACATTTCAAATCTGATTGAGAGGACGTTAGGAAATTCACAGTATAAATAATAGAAACAGTCTCTTCCATTGACTCACTAAAGACATGCTTCCCAAGAATAGAACCCTGGCTTGTTAAATGGAGCTCTCACCAATGTTCAGTCTTCTTTTGTTTGTGGGCTCAAAGGATCTGCCAGACAGAGAGGCCAGTGTCTGAGGGAAGCAGAGAAGCCTGATGCTCATCCCTCTGTGACAGGAAGCACTGTAACCTTCCCAGGCCAGTACTATTCTCTACTGTGACTCACTATGTAAGAGGCAGGCAACATTTACCACTCACTTCTGCAACTCATAAGACTCTATTAATCTCCAAAATGTCCAGGCAATTTATTGACTTGATTATCCTTCTTTGCCTAGAGCCATTTTTATTTTACCTATTTAAATAAAGGGCTGGGGATGATGATTGTAAGTACTCTCTGGAATTTTGGGGTAATTTCCCAGGTAGCCTTTGGCTTTCTTACCATCTTCTGGTTTTAGATACCCTAAGATCTGCCCTTGACACTGAAGCCCATCCATTGAGGCTTGCCATATATCTGTGTCTCTCTATGTTTTAAGAAGATTACAAGGGTCAGCTTTTGAAGAACAGGGATTGAAACTCAAGTTTATGAACTTGCTCCATGATTTTGACAAAATTGGTTCACAGGTGTGAGCCTCAGGTTTTTTTGTTCCAATAAGAATGGTAACAAATTTGTCTTGAGGAAGCATTAAGAGATGCAGAACAAAGCTGGGCCTGGTGGTGTGGGACTATATTTGGGAGGTTGAGACTGGAGGACTACAAGTTCAAGACCTGTCAAAGCTACTCAGTGAGTTCAAGGACAGCCTGGGTAAATTCTCCCTCTCATGCAAAACCAAAAATTGCCTCCCCCTGCTCTGCCCCATGTCAAAACACACACATTGAAGAATGAGACACAGGCTTTGTAAGTAATGTTAAGTAGTTGTGCATCCAATTGGGGGTTTTATTTTCTTTCTGTGAGCCTCAAAATGTAATAGTAGTGTGGTTTCAGTATATTCAGGTTTCTCTTTGTAGGGCATAGATCTTATTTATAAAACTTTTCCCAACACTGGAGCAGAAGGATTCGATCCCTATCCTGAATTTTATTTTTTTATTTTTTGCTTATGTCCACAAAATAATTTTTTTCTTTTGTTTGTAATTGTGTATATTTAAAAGAGCTGCTTGAGGGCAAAGATTTGAGCAGTCCACTGAAAGGAAAGGCATGGTGAGCATACACTTCACAGTGAAATCTGGGCTCAAATTCCAGCTTTCCTGTTTAGCTGCTCTCATGGGGTCTGAGAGGAAAATGTTTTTCTCTATCCTCTCAGGTTTAATAGTTAAGAGATCAATGACTTGAACTAGCAGAAGACACATTACCAGGAACAAAGGAATGCCATGTTTTATCAATAGTCACATGCACAAGAGTTTATACAAAAGAAGTAAAACTCAAGGAAGTGTGGGCCAGTGTGATGTTTTTAAAAAAATGAAAGGAGATTTGCCCTTCAGGGGATGGTAAGTCGTTAGGAACTAATTAGGCAATAGAATGCTGAAACTGGAAAGAGTAATACCTTCATAAAGGGATGTTTATGCTTTGATTTCAGGTGGAAAGGGAGAAGGTAAGTAATTCTTCCAGTATCTTGCTGATCTGATTTGCCTTCAGCTGCACACCATCCTTAACCCAAAAGGACATATTTAATGCTGGCATATTCAGTGGCCAGTCAAATCTGCTCCTTTTCTGAACTTGTCAACTGTAAAGTTGAGACACAATCATTCCTTCATGGGGCTATTATGAGGGTTCAATACACTTGGAAAGTTCAGCATTTGGAGCGTTCAAAAAGCTCAAGCCCTCTGGCTCTTTTCAGCTATTCATGGAATTTCTCAGTTGAAGGGGCCTTGGTGCTGGCATGCAATGCATTCAGTACACCAGTAAAAATAAAACAAAATAAAATATAAGAGCCCAGAAAGTTGAACTGGCAAATCATGCTAACTAGTTGAGTTTTTTGTTTACTTGTTTTGGTTTTGTTTTGTCAATTTGACACAAGCTAGAGTCATTAAAGGAGTGAGAATGTCAACCGAGAAACTGCCTCCATCAGATTGGATTGTAGGCAAGTCTGTTGAGTATTTTTTTGATAAATGATAGATGTGAGAAAGCCCAGCCCACTGTGGTGGTAGCACCCCTAGGCAGCTGCTGGCCCTGGGTTGTATAAAAAGCAGGATGAACAAGTCAGTAAGTATCCTTCTTCTGTGGTCTTTGCTTGAGTTCCTGTTCTGACTTGCTTCAGTCATGGCCTGTGATATGGAAGTGTTAAGCTACATACATCTTTTCTGCCCCCAAGTTAGGTCATAGTGTTTATCTCAGCAATGGAAAGCAAACCAGGAAACAAGCAAGTCTAAAGTCATATCATATTGATGCTTTCCCAACAATCTCTATCCTGTTCCTCATAATGGGGTGTTTCTCATCCCCCTTCCTACTGTTCAATTTTATTTTAAATTAACATAATAATTGTATACCTAAATGTGGTATTTCAGTACATGTATACAAGATATACATACTGATCAAATCAGGACTGACAGCATTTTCAGTTCCTTGTTTCTTTAGGTTTCAAAACTTTGAGTTTCTCTCCTTTAGTTCTTTCCAAATATATTGTAAGTCAATGTGAACTATAATCACCCTGTTCTTATCTTCAGAAGCCAAGATTGGAATAAATTTAACAAACCTGCACTAACAGTTACCATGTGCATAGCTTTGGGCTAGATGTTGAGTTTTTTTATAGTGTTGATAAACCAGTATACCATGAAGAGAAAGTGAGTGATAGTGATAATTGGAAACTATCTCTCAATAAGAACTATGGATGTTGAGGTCTAGCTAGGAAGTGTTCTTAAAAATAAGGAAGTGCTCCAGAACTACTTCTGACCTTGAGACCAAACATACTGGTTTTGGATCTTGGCATATCCAGGGGTTAGAAAAGAAGCTTGCCCAGATCTAGGGCAATTTGTGCAATAAGACAGATAGTAATAGCAATTGATTTTAACACATAAAATGAAACAAATTTATATAAGGCCTTACTAATGAAAATAGGTAATTGTGATTGAATGTGATTGGCCCTCATAAACTCATAGAGAGTGGCACTATTAGGAGGTTTTTTTTTTTTTTTGAGGAAGTATGGCCTTAGAAAAAGTATGTCACTGTAGAAGCAGGCTTTGAGGTCTCATATATGCTCAAGCCACACCCAGTGTCTCAGTTCACTTCCTGTTGCCTTCAGATCAAGATGTAGAACTCTCAGCAACTTCTCCAGCACCATGTCTGCCTGCACATAGCCATGTCTCACTCACTATGATGATAATGTGTGGTGATATTTTATTTGTACTCTAACAAATAAAACTTATCTGGAGATCAGAGAACAGAGCCAGGCACTAAATTAGACATAGAGGCCAGACAGGAGTGATACACACCTTTAATCCTATCACTCGAGAGGCAGAGATCCATGTGGTTCTCTGTGAATTCAAGGCCACATTGGGAACAGAGCCAGGCATGGTGGCACACACCTTTAATGCCAGCACTTGAGATCTCATGTCTTTGCTTGTGAAGGATACACGCCTTTAATCCCAGGAAGTGATGGCAGGAAGCAAAAAGGTATATAAGGAATGAAGACCAGGAACTAGAAGCTTTTTAACAGCAGTTCAGCAGAGTTACTTTTGGGTGAGGAATCAGAGGCTTTCAGTCTGAGTAATCAGGAACTCACTCTCTTTGGCTGAGGATTTCCTAGAGGTAAGAACGTGGCTGACTTCTTTCTGCTTCTCTGATCTCTCAGTTTTCACCCCAATATCTGGCTCTGGGTTTTTTATTAATAAAACCATTTAAGATTCGTCTTACAATAATGGACGATAAACCTCTGAACTGTAAGCTACTGCAATTAAACATTTTCCTTTACAATAGTTACCATAGTTATGGTGTAATTGAGTAAATGGTTAAGAAGGGACACAGAGAAAGCTCTTCCTTAGCATTGAATTTCAGTTAATAAATTGAAAGAAAAGGATGGAAATACAAAATCAACAATTGGCAAATAGCAATGTCTTGGTTGATTTTTTTTTTAGAACTGTTTATATATATACATGTATGAGCATCTGAGTGTGTGTGTGTGTGTGTGTGTGTGTGTGTGTGTGTGTGTGTATTGGGGACTATAGGGGTCCAGTCTCTCAATAGTCCTCTCCCAGGGTCTGGGAAGAATCTACAACCAGCTGATAATTTAATCTTTGATGATAAGAAATGAATCTATGTACACGAAACTCTTTAGTACATACACTTTTATTACTCTGAGTCAGTTCTCACTCTACACTGCTTCTGTTCTGCTCTCATACCTAGCTTCTTTCTTGCCTGATTTCTCTCTACATTTACCTGCTGTCCTCTCTAAGTTCTATCTTAATTCTCTCATATTAGTTTTGACCATCTAGGTTCTCATCCATATAGTTCTTTCCCATTTTAGTTCTTTTTTCATTTCCTTCTTTCTGGTGTCTGGTGTCTGTCTTTGCTTTCCATCTTGAGACAGGGTCTCTTTCTTATTGTTTGATGCTTAGTTTGTCAAGTTAGCTGGCCTGTGTGACCTTGCAGGGATTCTGCTTCTTTGCCTTCCACCTCTGCATAGGAACACTCTGATTACAGATGCTTGCTACAGCTTCAGGCTTTTACATGGATTCAAAGATCAGGTTCTCATGGTTGTGTGGCAAATATTTTACTTATCTCCCCAGTCCTGGAGCTGCATTGGGTAAGGTTCAGCCACACATGGTAAAATCACTGTAGAAGTATAAAAACAGATTATATAATCTCAAATAGCTCCCCCACAAGATTCTTATTAATTACAAAGATAAAATAATAATTTTATCGTAGAGAACTTGGCATATGAAAACCTCATCTAGAATACCAATTGATATCCCACTCAGTAAGACATATCAACATCATATGCCTCCTTCTCTGCAACCCGAGAAAGGCATAGCATCTCATTTTTGTAATATTCTAGCTAAACATGGATCATCTATATTTAATCATGAAAAAAATTACAGAAACATGATTGAAAAACATTTTAGAAAATACCTGGAATAAATTTGAAACATGAAAAATAAAGACATCTCACTGACTGGAAGAGAAGAATGAGATGTGACAGTACATGTAATGTATCACCCTATATTTAATCAAGGACCTGTAAAAAGAAATTAATAAGAAATCTGAGTACTTTTCAATCCAGCCTGAAGCATTATTCTAATTAATCTTATCAATAAAAATGAGCAGTCAGATATAGGGGTAAAAACCTGAAAGATCAGAGAAGCAGAGGAGCAGCCACAGTTGTTTCCTACCTCCCTGGTTCCTCCATTCCAAAAGGCCAAGATCCTCTCTCCACTTTGCCTTACACTTCCTGTCTCATCTCTTCACAGTCCTCCAATACTCTATGGTCAGCTAGTGGCTAGCTCTGCCCTCTGACTCCAAGCAAGATTTATTTGTCAGAACACAATTAAAATATCACACAACATTTCCCCCTTTTTGTCTAAATAAAAAGTGAAGGTTTTAACTAAAATAGTAAAACTATACACAATAAGTTCAGTAACTATATATAAATTTATACAAGCAATAATTACATTAACAATGTCCAGTCCATTTGCAATTGACAAATTCAGAGAAAATACTCCATTATCTCTCCTATCTTGTTAGTCCAAATTGTTGTACCTAATTCACTTTCTATCCTAACTTGTATTACCAACTCAAAATTATCTTTTTATGTCTCTCAACCTTATACACTTATACCTCTTTTGTGAGTTTCTTTTCTGATTTTGGTAACAAGGAAAACTGTAACTATCTAGTCTTCAACTCCATCAGAGACCTGGAAAGGATATAATATTACTGGAGTAAGCAGGAAGTGCAAAGCAAAGAACTTCCAAAACTAAGAAATAATAGAAACAGCTGGCTGCCTGGACAGTCATCCAAGTTTCCTCTGTGATGTTGGGGTATCCATCTTTGGCCTGCAGGCCTAGAATATCTGACAGACTTTTCTGTGAAGGAGAGTTTTTGAAGGAATGTCCCACCTTGTCTTGGCAAAGTTCGGCAGTCACTTTTTTTGTGTGTCCTGCTTGTCCAATTTGGACAGCATACTGTCAGCAGTCAAGGCAAGGGCACTTTCTTGCCCAGTGGCTAGCTTTTGCCACAAAGAAAGTAAACTCCATGTGGAGGTTCTTTGATGCTTATCATCTTCTCTGAAGTAGATTGGTGCTGCCAGAAGCAGACATATCTCATTGTCATTAAAAAAAAAAAGAAGCTCATGTTATTAAAACGTCTTTAATGCCATATTCTGTAGATCTCTGAAGTATTTGAAGACCACCTGTCTATCTAAAATATCTGTTTGACCTTGAAAACATACCTAACATGGCTACAAGTTTGTTTGTAATAGGTGACTAACTAGTAACCTGTGTTTCCTTATTATCCTAAATAGTTTGAAATAATAGCTTTCAGGCACTAGAAATTTATGTTACATTGTTAAATAAGATGTATAGGTACAATACCTTGAACAAGAATAGAAACGCCTGTACAATATGTTTTAATAAAAATAGACCTTAAATTTGCATCAATATACACAAATTTCTTAAGCAAGAGTAGAAACATATATACAGTATAACAAAAATAACCTCAAATTTTTATCCACATACAAAAACCCATATCAATGTAAAATATTTAAGACTAGTAGTTGCTTTTTTGGTTTAAAAGTGGATTCAATAATCTATCCTTTTATTCTATCATTTCTATATCCCCCTTTTTCTTTTCAGAACAAGATCTCTGAATCTAATCTCCTTTGTTCAGCTTTCTTTCTGACCATTATCAATAACAACTTGTAACCAACCCCCCTTAAACAATGACAAATATCTATAACCCACTGAATGAACAAAAACTGCCCATCCTACCCTTAAGAATGTGGGCATTGTGTTCTTAAAATTACTTCCTGCCATCTGGGGGTGATGGCATCTTTAGGGGACTCTGAAAAAAATTGGGATAATTGTCAAGTCTTGGGAGCACTAGCTGTATCATTTGTTGTCCAGGCTTTGTGTAATGGGAAAGTCCAGGGCTTATTTCAAGTCCTAGCTAGAGTAGTCTATGAGGCTGGACCATTTCAGCTAGCCACCCTGAAATTGTCCTGAGTAATTTGTAGTCCAAAGCTGATCTTTGAGTGGTGTTTGTCAGCTTAGTGGCATTACCACAGTCCAGGTGGAATCGTCATTGTGAGGCCCTTTCCTTCTTTTGGAGACTTCCAAGGTTACTGTTAGGCATGGTCATGGTTCACTGTAAAAAATTTAAACATTTTCAATGTCATATGCAGCAGATCTCGAAGTGGTTAAAGGACCATAATTTGTTAAGCACATCCAGAATACAAAAACTTAATCCCTAGTTACGTGATACAGTCAAACCTGAATCATGTATAGGAAGCTAGATGAAGCTTTTTTCTAGAATTAGTTAGTACTCTATATGATCATTAATATAATGACAAAAAGTTTAAAAGATAAATATTAATCTTACAAAATTTGAGATAATATTTATACCTTAAGAAAAATTTTAAAAAGTCAAAATAAAACCAAAGGATTATGAAATTAATGGCGATAGAATAATCCCTTAATGCTGTGGGATAATGCTCTTGTACACTGTAAAGATTTGTCACTCAAATTGGTTTAATAAAATGGTGATTGGCCAGTAGCCAGGCAGGAACTATAGGCAGGGCAACCAAACTAGAAGAATTCTGGGAAGAAGAAACTCAGAGTCAGGAGTTTCCAGCCAGACACAGAGGAAGCAAGATGTTATTTTGAGACATGGTACCAAGCCATGTGGCTAAACATAGAGAAGAGTTATGGGTTAATTTAAGCATAAGAGCTAGTTAGTAATAAGCCTGAGCTACTGGTTGAGCATTTATAAGCAATATTAAGCCTTGGAGTCAATTATTTAAGAAGCAGTTGCCAGGTATTTGGGAACTGGCAGGCAGGAGAGAAACTTCTGCCTACACTTTAAGTTTTTTTTTTCCTGTCCCATATCAGGTGGCTCTTTTTGCATGAGAGATTTTGGATTTTCTTTTTAACAATCATGCTTGAGTTTAGAGAAGAAGAGAGCCATTATCCAACTCCAAAGCCAGCTTTAATTTTTAATTGAACTGGGACTATAAAAAGACCATTTGTATTACATGTCTGTAGGGAACAGCAGAAACAAACATTTGAGAAGATTTATGGAATTTTATCCTGTTGGAAATGTAATATAACAACAGGCCAATTTATGCTTTTTTGGGGGACATTTTTTCTGGATTTGTCCTTTTTCTCCAGATGTCTCAATTGTCCAGTGATCTTCAGATTCCTTCTTTGGATGCCTTCATTTTCCTGGAAAGACAAAAACAAAACCCTGCCCTAACCCTAATCTGATCAAACGAAAAGCATCTGTTAGTCTTATAAATTAGTTTAGATTGAATGATCACACTGTTAGATGAACTATCACCTCTTCTAATTGAGAGATCCTGACTCCAAGCAGGCTTTATTTGTCAGAACACAAGTAAAATATCACACAACATAAGCCTGTAGCAAATTGTATTGTATCAGTGAAACTTTTTTTTTTCCTTGTCTTTGACAACAGCTGTATTATGGTTGTATAAGACATGAATATTTTCAGGAGCTGGGTAAAGGTAAACATGATGAATTCACACACACACACACACACACACACACACACACAAATGCACACTTTTGAGGTGGGGTCTCTCTCACCTCAAAATATATAGCCCATGTTGGCCTCAAACTTATGATCCTCCTTCTTTAGCCTCCTAAGTGCTAGGATTATAGTTGTGTATCACCATACTTAGCTTTCATATACTTCTTTTGCAATATTTTTCAAAGTCTGAACTTGTTCCTAAAATGAAAAGCTGAGAAACGACATATGGCCTTTGACAAATTTCTTTTTCCTCTCTGAATAGAGTTTTCTTCTGTTAAAACTTTGTTCACAGTGAGAGAAAGCTGCTTGAGATAATCAACTTGTAAAGAAGAAAGGTGTATTTTGATTCATGGTTTCTGAGGCACTAGTTCATAGTTATTTCGCCCCACTGTGGTGGTAGTACAGTACAGCATGATGGGAGCACATGACAGAGATGCTGTTCACCTCCTGGCAGCCAAGAAGCAAACATTGAGGAAGAAGGGAGAAATCAGAATCCTCTTATCCCCTTCAAGTGCATGCCTCCAATGACCTGCCTTCCTTAAAGTAGACCTACCTCTTAAAGATTGCACCATCTTCCAATAGGGACTTAAAAGGATATGGCTGTGGCTTCTGTCACTCAGTTCATCACCAGGGTTGATTTGGCTGGCTAGGCTAGTGCCCCCTTCCTCTCTCACTGCTGTATGTGTGTCCTTCCAGAAGCTGCAGGCTCTACTGAAGATGACAACCTTCCCTGATGGAGGAGAACTATTCTTCCATCAAGGGCATATGAGAAGTTGGGCTCCCCTGCTAGAACTTACAAACAAGTTCTCATGGTCCACCATCTCCTAATAGCATCACAGCTTGTGACCAAATTTTGATATGTGGAACTTTGGATCCAAACTGTAGTGTTGCTCATCTGTATGGGTTGTGGGGACAATCATCCTAGTCCGCTTACTAGTGTCAGGAAGGAAAAATAGACTAGTACAAAGAGCAATGTGAATGTTGTAATCCGTAAAAAGTTATTCTTGTTGTTAGTAATAGCAACTCCACTGTCTCGAGCTGCTACAACTTCAGAGGGTTCCTGCCAAATCAAAAGCATCTGGACACAAACCACTTCCAGCCACGCAGAATGCCCTCGTCCAAAGAAGTAATAATGCTGTCTTTGTGGCTGGATGGCTGTTGTCAAGGAGATGGCTCCAGATAGCCCAGACAGCTGATGGGAGTGATGTCACTTCTGGGCTTGGCAGAAAGAAAAACCACAATGAGAAAAACAGGGCAATGGCCTCTCTGTCTCTAACCATGAATATGCTACAGTAGCAGGAAAAACAACTTCCGATATAGTTTTTCCTTTGTATAACGGATTCTATTTTCAGTTTTCAGGTTCACCAAAGGTTAAGCTCATAATCCACAAACACGGTCTTACTAAATAGGACAAGGGAATAATCCTAGTGGGAACTTCCTATAGGTTCTTTATAGTTCTCTACTCAATTTTGAATGTGGGAAAACCGAAGCACTGAAAGGGGAAGAGGTCACAGAATAAGTAGTAGTTAGAATCTAGGCATCCACAATTCCAGTCCTGCAATCCTATCACAGCCACCTGGAGACGTTCGCTTAAAGAATAGAGTCTGGTGATTATAGCATCTAAGTACTGTGCTATCTACACTAGACTTCATGTCTTTCTTTGATTTCTGTTTCTGTTTTTACATTTCATACATGTATACAGTTTGTAATGATCATATTCATTACCTTCCATTACATTCTCTTGTCCCTATGCACTCCCGATGACTCTGTTCTTTCCAACTAGTCTCTTTCCTACTTTCAGGTCCTTCTTCTCCCTGCTGAGTTTAATTAGGTTTGCTTATATGAGCATGGATGAGGTGTTATTCACTGGAGTATGTGCAACTTACCACGGAAGATAATGACACCTTCTCCTCCAGCAATCACAGATCTCATGTCTGAATTGTAAGTTCTAAGATGGAAAAAGAACTGAACACTTGGGGAATATGGCCTTTCTGAACCATTTAGGGCATTGGAGTTCAGAGGCATCTGGGCTCAAATCACAGCTCTGACTCTTGCCAGTTTGTAAAGAAAGAATGTTTGGGGTTACTGGGGAATGAGAATGAGTATGAACATGTGCACATATAGAATTACTATTGACAGAATTCCTAAAGATATCTCAGGTCATCCTCACAAAAACCTTATTGGATAGGTACTAGCCCATTCTCTCAGATCGAGCACTTGAGCTTGTCCGTCAAAGGCACCCACTCGTTCCCTCAGGACCACAGAATATAGCAGATAAAGGTCTCACCCTACAAGTCCGGAGCTTGTGGTGCCCAGCACAAAGAGCCTTGTAACTGTACAGTGCCCAGTCAAAAAACGGCAGGACAATCTGCATTGCTACTAGGGACCACTGTTCCACACCGATGCATCCTCCCCTTCCCTCCCTCTCTCTCCCCCTCCCTTTTTCTCTCCTCCCTCCCTCCCTTCCGTTTTCTTCCCATTCCTTTCACTGCTGCGTAGATTTATTAAGGAAAAGTGAGGAAAAACTCCTGAGAGTGGGAGGGCTCCAAGGGAGGAGTAGCTGAAATTCCAATTTTGTCAGGACCATTATCTGGAAGGGTACAGAGTGGCTCCTCTCAGAATATCTTCATTCTGTACAAGGTTAAAACATGGTTCCAGAGAACCCAGATCTTGATGCCAGGGCTAAGGATCTGGTTTTAGTGGATAGTAAACTTGTATATTACTTTGGACAAGTCATTTCTTCTCTCTGAGTCTCAGTTTACTGATTGTTGGTGCATGAGTCCTAATGGTAACACAATTCACTGAAGTATGGCTGACCCCTTTATAGGTATGAGGCTTCAAACTCAAACTGTAAATTATTGTTTATACCAGCGCTCCACAGATGGCATTTTTCTAAATCGAGGCAGAACTCAATTATCTGAGTTTCAACATAAGGCAGAAGACTTTAGGGTAAAAGAACCAAGGCGCGAGTGTGGAGTCATGATTATAAAACAGCAAACAGAATTAGAAACTATGAGCTGTCCCACCTCCCGCTTAAATTAACTGACTAGGGCGGACTTTCACCCTCAACAAATATGGCCCCTGTCTTGGCTTCGGACCCAGTGCCCTCACACACAAAAAATGGCGGCTAGCCTCTCTCTTCTTAGTATAACGGGTTCAAAGGAGGAGTTTCTGCCCTGAGTTAAGATGGCGCCTACTCACGCTTTCCCTGCCCTGTTCCAGGCCTGTGCAGGGCGGCTTCACCGCGCGTGCCTGCTGACCCCGCCTTGTTTCCGTAGGAAGAGGCGAGGGAAAGATGGCGGCGGCTGCGGTTTGAATTCCAGCGGCGCCGCTAGACTGAGAACAAGAACTAGGTTCGAAGGGGCGGGACCTGGGGAACCCAGCGCGTCGCGACAGCTTGGGGAACCAGTGGCGCCGCCGCCGCCGCAGACACCGCTGCCACCATCTCTGTGTTCCTGATGGACTCGGGGATGGAATTGGACGTCACCCTGCCTGGGAGCCTCAGCAGCTGCAGGTGTGTCCCTGGCCTTGGGTTCGTGGTAACTGGGCTGGGGTTTCTGTTGATGGTGGTTCTCTCTCCCGAGGCCTTCGGTTTAATTGAGAATGGTCCCGGCTGCTACCCGGGTGTGTTGGGACCTGGGGGTGTCCAGCCAGCTTCACATTCGTTTATGGGATTCTGGAACATACTTTGAGAGAATGTGTAGGATAGGTAAGGGACTTTTTGAAAGAGTGGGAGGAGGTGGGACTAATTGGGATTTCTATTAGTAGGGGCTGGTTGGGACCGGGACCCTAGGGCACTTGGTGATTCATTATTGTTTGGGGGTTTGCATTCATTATGGGGAGTGTAGTTGTTATTTTAGACTTTGCTTATGGGGTCACACAGTAGCCACCCAGGACAGAGAGAGGCATCAGTGCAGGAATTAAGAGCCTTGGCTGGAGATGGACAGAATTGGATTTAAGTCCAGCCTATAAATTGACTGCTGCTCTGTAAAATGGGCTAATGGTAATATGCACCTATGCACTCACATTATTAGATAAGAATGAAAAGAAACAATGGCTGGCCAGCAGTTCTCTTGGCAAGTGTAGAGCTGACCCACGACAGTGTTGAAAAGGATGATCTGTGTTACCATCACTACCACTGCTACAAGTTGTGTCTTCTTTCCAGAGCCTTTGGGACCAGGAATTAGATTACTTTGGACGTTTGGAATGGTTTGTTGGCATGAGAACTAAACTAGCCCAGGGTCTAACTCAATGGATCTGCTAATACACTTCTTTCCTTCCTCTCCCAGCCCTAACAGGACAGATGCTACATTCATTTCTGGTAATTCACCTCTTAACCCACTCTAGGCGATTGCCAGCTTCAGGATGAAGTTCTGTAATGTGGCTTCCAGCTTTCTTCATAGCCTGCTGCATCTACCTTTCTAGCCTCCCCTCTCTCTCTGGTTCCCAACCCTGTCTCTTCCTCAAGCTTTTTGCCCTATGCCTGACTGCCAAACTCTGTGTCAGTGTCAGGCATGATCTTGCTTTGTTATTTCTTGCTCATTTGCCCATCCTTCACCTTTTGCCTTATTAACATCCCTGTACCACTGCTAGGAAACACTCACTGATATTCCCACCTTTGCCTGGGCTATCTGTACTCTTCCAGATACCCTTGCCTGTCACTGTCCGAACCGTGTCAACAGTCATCAGCTCTGTTTAATAGAAATACAACCTGTGGTGTGTATTTAATTAAAAACTGCCTTATAAGCTAGGTGTGGTGGTGTTCACCTTTAATTCTAGCACTCGGGAGGCAAAGGCGGTGGATCTCGGAGTTCAAGGCCAGCCTGGTTTACAGAGCATGTTCCAGGGCAGCGAGGGCTACACAGAGAAACCCTATTCCAAAAAGCCAAAACAACAGCAACAATAACAAAAACTTTCTGGTAGTCACAATTAAAAAAAAGAAAAAAAAAAAAAGAAGTGAAATTCCTTTCTTTGTGGTGCTGGAGGTTGAACTCAGGGCCTCACACGTGCTCAGCAAGTGCTTAATCACAGAGCAGCAGCACCACCATTGGAGGAAGCAGGTGAATTAATAACACACTTTATTTAGCTTAATATTTCTGTATGTAATTTTAGCAAAATCTATAGGAAAACTTGTTGATGAGGTATTTTACACTTTGCAGTCTTTGACATATGGTATGACTTTTTATACTTAAATTCCTTCTCAGTTTAGACAAACTGCATTTCAAGTTATAGTTAATGGTTTGTGTATTGGACAGTACGGGTGTTGGCTGTTAACATATGGTCACCAGATGAGATGGAGACCTATTTTAGAACAGGAACTAGTTTTGTTCATCTTTGTAACCCCACTTCTTGGCCTAGTGTCTGATACACAATAGGAGCAGAGTGACATTTATTAAATCACTGAGTGAAAAATGATTCTCTGAGGGGCTGCTTTTGTTCCCCTGTTACCTGTGGGACCTCTGAAGCTCAGAGAGTTGAAATGGGGTCACATGAAAAGTCCACGATGAATCAGGACTTAAATCCAAGCTTCCTGACTCCAAAGCCTGTCTGCCTTGTGGCTAGTCTGAATTAACCAAATTGAGTAATCAGAAGCCCTTGCAGATCTTCTGGCACTGCACTCACTGGCCCTTTAAGAGTATCAGAAATATTGTGGGAGGAATGGGTCTCCATTAGGTGACCACAACGGGAGAAAAGAGTTCCTGTGATAAAATCATACCTTTCCATTTTAATATGTTGCTTTCTGAGCACTCTTCTCTTGGTAATTTGCAAGCTCTACATTCATAGCCTAAACTGAGCCCAGTTTGTCTGTGAACTTTTGTTTCATTAGGTCAGGGTACACTATTTGCTCCGAACCTAATCCTTGTTCGTGTTTCAAACAGCTTTAATATCCCTGTGTAATTTGGACCCAGGGACCTTGGTCCAGTTAAGACTTTTACATTTTTTTTTATGTAGAAAAACCCTGTGCTTGGCAGTCAGTATGACAGCGCAGAGGACAGTTTAAAACCTTCTTTCAGCCACTTACTAGTTATGCTGCTTTGAATAAGTCCCTTCCCTTCCAAGTAGTTTCCCTTTGTTGATAAACTTATTGGTGGCTGTGCGGATGAAGTAAGAAAGAGTGCACATATGAAGCACCTGGCACATGCTGGAGAAGATGTGAACTCAGCTTGTGTTCCTTACTCATACCACCACGCACACTGTTGGCTATACAGGATCCTCAACACTGCAGCCCTCAGTTCATCTCTTTGTTTACATGCCAAGAGTCTGTCTGTGCTCAGCTGGGAGTGTCCTGGGGCCTGAGCGCAAGCTTATTGAATCACGGGTTGCTCTAGCACATGTCCATTAAGTGCTGGCCGCCGTGGTAGGAGCAGACTGGAAGGAAATGCTTAGCCATATGCACAATTTGATTTGTACCGGGAGAAAGGCTCTGAAAAGAGGACGTGAGGGTGAAATCAGATGAGGGCTTGATGGTAGTGGGAGGGCTAGCGTGGATCCAGGGTATTCGTGGGCCGTGAGGCTTGAGGAGAATGGTGGTTCCTCAGTTAGAAAAGAGTCTGAGTTTGATCCTCAGAACCCATATATAAAATGCTTGGCATGGTGATGTGTACTAGAGAGGCTGAGATCAGAGATCAATTTACCAAGGCATGGTAAATTAGCCAGGTTAGCCCAATCTGCAAACCCTAGGCCCAAGAAAGAAGACCCTGTTTCAAACAAAACAAAACAGCCACGGCAGGAGGCTCCTGAGGAATGGGCTCCAGGTTAGCCTCTCACCTCCAGATATGTCTGCACACTCTTGTGCATGCACCACCCACACTGCCATGTGCCCCAAACATGAACGGGTGCACACACATGGAGAAGTAAAGCTTCCCCATTTAAAGTAAACTACAGAATGTAAATGATGGGCCAACATCACCTTAATCCAAGTATAGCACATTTTCATTATTTGAAAAGAAACCCGTGTCCCCTGGCAATCCTTCCTCATTTTTCTGTTGTCACCTTGTCCCCACATCAGGCCCCCTTGCCCACAATCAATATTTTTACTCATAGTATTGTCTGTTTACATATAATATACCTTACAGTACACATTCTTTTGTGAGATCCACATTGCAGCATGCATCACTGCTTTTTTCCCTTTTGTGTCAAATAATAGTCTTGTTGTACCTATGTACCATGTTTTGTTCATGTCAGTGGATGTTTTGTTTTTTTTTGTCCATTATGAATACTGTTAAGAACCTTTATTTGGATATGAGTTTTATGTGGATGTGAGTTTTCACTGATGTTGGGTTCCACCCAGAAGTAGAACTGCCAGGCTGTATGGGAACTCTGTGCTTGTTATTTGAGGGACTACAGAACACAGTTCCAAAGATGGGGCATCGTTTGTCTCTCTCACCAGCAACGTCTTGCAGGTTCTGGGTTTTTGTACTTCACTAGCACTTTTCATTGGCTTTTTGACTTGAGCAATCATTGCAGGTGTGATATGATACGTCACTGTAGAATTGATCGTTTAGTGCCTGATGATAGTATATATATCTTTTCATGTGCTTCTTAACCATTTGTATGTTTTCTTTGCTGACATGTCAGTTTAAAAAATGTAAATTATTTCAGCTTGGCAATTTCACTTCTTCATATCTGCTCTAGAGGCATCCTCATACATGTACACAGTGGGACCAGTGTACAGATATTCATACAGCATGGTTTTTAAAAGAACTGCTTGGAAACAAGTTGAATTCCTGTTAGCAGGGGATTGGGTAAATACACATCCTTTCAAAAGCGTCTTTCAGACTGTTTACAACCCACTGCTGGCTCTTAAAAGTCAGCTTCCTAGGTTACAGCCAGACCTTTTAAAAGTAGGACAGAACAGAGACAGTTTCAGGCATTAAGGAATTCTTTTATGGATCATTGCCAGTAAAGTTTGAAAATTACTGCTGCAGAATGCTTGGTAGGGTTACAAATGTGGACACAGACCCATGTGTATAGTCACGAAAACTTTAGGATGAATCTGTAGCTAAAAGAAGGGTGGTGTAGAGTATCACACACTGTGATTGCAGTGTGTATGTGTGTGTGTGTGTGTGTGTGTGTGTGTGTGTATGTGTGTGTATGTGTGTGTGTGTATGTGTGTATGTGTGTGTGTCCGTCCTTTTCTGTCCCTGTCCCTTCATGCATCTTTCTCTACCTATTGCTCCCCACCTTGGTTTTTGAGACAGAGTTGCTCATTGAACCTGGAGCTTGCATATTTTGGCTAGACTGGCTGATCAGCAAGCCCCCACTTGCACATTTTAGCACCATCCCTACCAGTGATGGCGTTACAGGTATGTGCCATTATACCCGGCTTTTACATGGGTTCTTGGTATCCAAACTGAGCTGTTTATGCTTGTACAGTGAACACTTTGCCCACTGAGCCATCTCCCCAGCCTGCATTTGTCTTCTTTTAAACCAGAAAATAAAACTATGATTCTCTGCATATAAATGCCCAGGAGAAGGCCAGCAGGCACCTTTTTTCTGAAGTCAGTGGTTTCCTCTTAAGTAACTGGGTTGGGAATCGCTAGTGAGAAAGAGCTTTAGGTATATCTGATTTTTATCTTTATGCATTACTTCTCTAATTAAAATTCATGTCATACAGTGAAAAAGAAAGTTCAGAGACAAACAATAGTGAATTTGTTCATGCAATTGGTTTTTCAGGATGGTGTCCAGTTCTGCCCCAGCTCTGATGGCACTGCCAGTGAAAAGCTTAGTCTCCTTTGGGTCTTCTAGTGCACAAGGATAATTATTTCTGGCAAATAGAAGCACAGAAAAAGATGGCTTCTCTAGAGAGGCAATAAAATAAGACAGGAGGATGAGGTAGAGAAGTGCCCTTCCCCCTGGTGCCCAAGGCCCACCCTCTTGGCACATGGTAGGTGCTCAGCATTTTATGAATGTTTGTCCATTCATTCAGTAAAGAATAGTGGCCATGGCCTGTGCTGAGGACCAGAAGACCCTTCCTCTTCTCATTCATTCTGCATCATCCCTACCCCTGGCATTAGGAGGCCAGAGTAGTGAGGATGTGCAAAGTGTGGGAAGTGAAATCATGCCAGTGTAGGCTTTCTGCCTTTACTTTTGGAAACCTATGTTTTCATCTAGAAAGAAAGAAAGAAAGAAAGAAAGAAAGAAAGAAAGAAAGAAAGAAAGAAAGAAGGAAAGAAAGAAAGAAAGAGAAAGGAAGGAAGAAAGAAAGAAAGGAAGAAAGAAAAAACATTTAAAAAGTAGCACCCATTCAAAAGATGGTGGCCAAACTCGATTTTAGTTTTTAAAATTCAGTTTAGAAAATGGACTTTGTCCTTTTAGTGATGCTTATTGGAAGAAGTAGAAAATTAAGATGAAGGGAAACATCTTATTTCCCTGCGAGTGATACTTTTGGTTCTTCGGAATATTTTCTTGGTGTTAGGTATTTGTAGCTCACCACCTTTCTAAAAAAGATGTAGAATGACTTTACATATGATTTGTCATGATTGAAGACATGTTCTACTTAGGTTTCCCCAGTTATTTTTATAGCTGACCTTCTTTAAGTGCTCATTTTCTTGGTGTTGGATTTTTGTTTTTCCAGGTTTTTTCTTGGTGTGATCTTGAAGCTCTTGTTTCGGTTCAAAGTTTGTTGATCAGGAATTGTCTGAGATGGGACATGTTCATGGAGTTAGATGCAGGAAAACAGGTTTGCCCTGGAGTCATGTAGAGCTTTCTTTAAATCTTCTTTTTATGTTATATCAGGGAGGTGTTAGACATTGTCTTGGTCAGAGTAACTTTTGCTGTGATGAAACACCATGACCATAGCAACTTGGGGGTGGGGGAGGGCTTATTTCACTTACACTTTCAAGTAACAGTCCATCACTGAACTTGCATAGGACAGGAAACTGGAGGTGGGAGCTGATGTAGAAGCCTTGGAGGAGTGCTGATTACTGGCTTGTTCCTCATGGCTTCCTCAGCCTGCTTTCTTATAGTACCAGGGACCACCAGCCCAGGGTTGGCACCACCCATATTGGACTGGGCCTTCCCCCATTAATCACTAATTAAGAAAGTGCCTTACAGTTGGATCTTCTCAATTGAGGTTCCCTCGTTTCGGGTAACTCTAGCCTGTGTCAAGTTGACGGCACAGACATAAAAGGCCTGGATTCTAGACTTGGTTCTTCACTTTGCTTCAGGGCCTTCCTTTAGAAAATGCATGCACCTTCAGGGAATGGGCAGTTGGAACAAGTGTAAATATTTTATAAATTGCAAAGCACCGAGTGTGTGAGGGTGACAGTGATATTCTGCTCTTGTTGGGGAAGCAGCATAATCTGCCAGGCATCTTGTTGGGTACCACGTGTCTTGATTACTTTTTACCAAGCCTGTTGCTCTGTGAAATAGCTGGTGTTCTCCTATTGGAGTGGAAAAACTGTGAGACTGGGAGAGGTGCAAACAGGACTTAGAACAGACTGCAGGGGTGTGTCTGTTGTAGTTTAGATTTCTGTCACTGTCCCCAAATCCTCACTGAACTTCATTAGGCAATATGACAATGACAGTGTCGTAGATCAATGACTTCTGCATTTTTATTTGATGTTCCTCAAGTCTGAATTTGTGTCTGTATTAATAAACTTTTCTATTTCTGTGATAAGACTCCATGACCAAGGCAGCTTACAGAAAAAAATAAGTTTATTTGGCACTTACAGTTTTACAAGGTTAGATCTGTGACCATCATAGTGGGAAGCATGGCGGCAGGCAGGCATGGCACTGGAGCAGTATCTGAGGGCATATGTCATGAGACAGCAATCACTGGGCTGAGAGAGGGAAACTGGGAGTGGAATGGGCATTTGAAGCCCCATAGCCTTCCCCAAGTGACATACCTTCAATAAGGCCATACCTCCTAATCCTTCCCAAGCAGTTCCATTGACTGGGGACCAAGTATTCAGATATATGAGCCTACTGGGGTTATTCTCATTCAAACCACCATAGTGCCTAATTTCTAGAAGTTTAACTTTTGATTGTGATGACCAGTTGATGATGTCTAACAGATAAAATAAAAAACCCAAGCGGCTTTTAACTGGCATAGTGCCTCCACTTAGTACATACTTATAGGTTAAATAGCTAAATGACTGTCCACCATGAATGTCACTCAGTTATGAGAACTGGAACTCAGAGAAGGGCTCTCAGCCCTAAAGCCTGAATTCTTCAAGTTCACTGCTTACTACTCCCTGGGCAGCTCAGCACTGTTTCCTTCTTGGCCATGACCCAATGACTGTTACATGAGGTCCATGCTGTCTTACAGGTCTCTTTTGATCAAGTGCTAGATCATCTCTCATCCCACTGTGCTCTCTCCTAGTGGCCTTCACCCTATTCTGCCAAGTGATCTGGATGGCATCAGTGACACTGCTGGCTTGGGAAATGGAGGTAAGCGTGCAAACCAAAAAAAAATCAGGAGTAGGCTAAGACCATGAGCATCTGAGGCCTGGACTTAGCATCTATTGCTCTGGGGCCAAGAGCTCACCTGGCCTGGTCCACAGTGGCACTCAGCATCTTGTACACATGTGCTGATTTGCTTTTTAACTCTACATAAACATGGACTAGAAGAGTCCATGTCCTTAGACTTGAGTTTACTTCCTGTTAATAAACAGCTATGTGGAGGCTGGACATTGAATTGGTACCAGCTCTGACACTCGGTTCTGTTGGTTTCTACTGCTGAATGCTTCCGGCCCAAGAGAGTTGCTGTCTGGATTTCATTGTACCAGGACTTTCTAGCAGGCTGCGGGCTGGGGTCTAGTCTCAGGAAGTAGCTGCTCAGAATGTAGGTGGTGTTGCTCAATAAATTGGTAGCATGTTATGTTTAAACTAGATTATGGGAGACTTCAGTCTGGGTCTTGCATTCTTCATCATTTTCATTCTAGAAGAAGTTGTGCCATCCTTTCATTCTAGAAGAAGTGTGTGCCATCCCAAGTGTCTGTGTGGATAGTGCTTATAATTTGCATTGCTAAACTATCTTAGAGGTATTTTGACTTGTGCTTGTTTTCTCTTCTCTAAAGTCAGGAGATATGTGCAAAAAGAAGCTTTTGGAGCAGTCAGAATGAGAATGAGAAGGTTTATTTCTAGGAAGTGGTATAACATAATAGGCTATCCCTAGGTTTTCCTTTGGGACCTGTTAACTTTTACCTGAAACAAAAATTTGATGAGCAGAAAGTTGTGAGGCCTGCCCTCAAATCAGCCCAGGATGTACTTGCCTTCTTGGCAGACTCTGGCCAAGCATTGGGATTCAACTTGGAATATCATTGCCTTCAGACTGAGAACAGATAGACACGAAGTTACTCTGATAAATCATTTGATCGAGGTTAGGAACAGAGATGTGTTCGGTGCTGTGATAAGGATGGGGTAGGAAGGGAGTCAGGTGAGCGTTGCCCAAGACACTGGAGCTGAGACTTGGCATGGGACTGAGGTAGGGGAATGATGGGATCAGTTTCTCCAACACACGTGGCCGAGCACCGACTGAGGACAGAAGACAAACCCCTGTGCCCTTAGGGACACAGTACCCTGCACATTATCTCTGTCCACACTTGCCTGGCCTGGGGTCTTCTGTTCTCTCTGCCTGCCTCTGCCTGCTGTGTTGAGAACTCAGCTCAAAGCTCTCTACCTTCTTTGGCTTTCCCGGATTACTTACCATCCTCTCTCGTCTGAGCATTATTTATATTTGTTTTCCTTATTCCTGTTGGCCTCTTTCCAAGTATCCAGAATCAAACACATCCTCACTCGTTCTCACTCATCCCATCCTGGCCGGAGTCCCGGGACTCTGGCCTGGGTTATCCCAGTTGTCCTCTAGCTGTTGCCATTCTTTCTCTGCTGGACCCCTTACAGTCTGTTCTCAGAGAGGCAGCCAGAGGGAGCCTGAATCTCTTCATGTTGCTCTCACTCAGTCCTCCAAACAGCAGTGCAGTGGTTAGCTGAACCCGCCAGGCCAGCCTCACTTTACATTTCTCTATCCCAAATCACCCTTTAGCATAGTAAGTGATCACCCAGTTTTGTCTCTTTCCTCCCTCCAGGATGGCTGTATTTGTTTCTTGTTGTAGGCAGACCCAGAAAGCCCTGGCAGGAAGCAACCTTTCAGTGCAGCTTTGTCAGAGAGTGGATTGATTGTTCAGTCTTTCTGACACACTAATCAGTGTCATGATAGTTTGTTTTGCTCTGTTTTGCCCACTTGCCTGGGAACCTCTTGGGTGTAGAATCACTGTCTCCTTTACTATTGTTGTCCAGAGCTCAGGCTGGTGCTCGGTGCAGGGCAGGTGAGTGGTAAATGTTTTAATCAATTAAGGAAGCTCTGGAGAGACTGGGTCCCAGCCAGGCCTGTATTCACTCCTCAGCAGAGTTGGAGTTTTCTGCCGTTGCCTTCTTTGGGAAGGAAACCTTCCTTGGAACATAGGTTCTGTGTTTATGAGTCGCTTTAGGAGGCTTTTCTTGTGTGACAGTAGAGGTTGAGTAGCCATGGCAGATTTTAGCCCCAAATTGTCATTGGTGTTTTAAGAAAGTTTGCCAACTCTGCTGTCAAGTCAGTCTGGTTCTGTCTCTGTTACTGACATGTGAGGAGGAGGACGTACATGTCAGGACGTACTTCATCACATGCCCCATGTAGTTTTGGGTTCATCCCTTGACATATGTGGCTACATTGGGATCAATGTAGGTAACTTGGCAGTATTGAGAATGTAGCCATTAGAGTGTTCTCTGGACTCAAATCAGTAAATGCCAACAAGCAAGAAGTGCCTGCAGGTACACTGAGTGCTACTCTGATTTTCTCTTCTGGGCTCTCAGCCCCAGTAGGAATGTTGGGCAGCCTGAATACCCTAATGATTTTCTTTGTCTGGTTTGCCTTCCTATAGTGCTCCCAAACGTGTCAGAAGAAAAGGTCTCTCCCACCAGGGCCCGGAACATGAAGGACTTTGAAAATGTAAGTGAAGATACCAAATCCTCCCCTGCTCTAAGAATTCATATCTGCTGCCACCATGTAGCCAGAGCAGGAGAGAACTGTTGCTCAAAAACTGTTTGAGTAATGCCAGAGGTGGGCATGGGAGGGTGATATATGCCTTGTGGTGGGGCTTTCGTTCCTGGGGCCTTCTCTGTGAGGTGTTAACATGTACACACAACCAGTCTGTCATAAAGGTTCTGGTAGGTTCTGACAGGTAATTGGTTTGTTTCTGGTGTTTTGAAGATGAGAGTGTTGCCACACTGGTCAGCGAAGTGGAGCTGACAATGTCATAGGTACATGATTTATAAACCCTCATTGGTCCTTGCTACAACTCATGAGGTATTTTAGCTGCATTTTACAAAGGAGTTCTCAGAGTAGGAGAGACTGATTTATGGTCATATAATAAATCATAAGAGGCAGAACTGGTATTCAAATTCACTTTTTAGAAAATGAATATTCTTTTAAGATTTATTTTAATCTATTTTTTGAGTGTGTTATATGTGCATGTTGTGTGTGTATGTAGTGCATGCATGTGAATATGCTAATGTGTGTGTCTGTGTGGGTGTGTGTAAAGGCCAGAGGAAGATGGCAGCTGTTTTCCTTTTACTGTCTGCCTTATTTCCTTGAGACAAGATCTCTCACTGAACCAGAAGCTTTTGCAGCTAGGCTGGCAGGCTGACTGGCTGGCCCCCAAAATCCCAGGATTTGTCAGTATTGGTAATGCAGTAATTTAGAGCATCTCTGCCCCTTCCAGTGCTGGGCTTGCAGGCATGCATGGCCCTGCCCAGGTTTGTATTTTTTTAAGTGGGTGCTAGGGATTTGAATTCAGATCCTGATGCCTATATAACAAGAATTCCACCCCCTGAGCTGCCCAGGTTTTTTTTTTTTTTTTTTTTTTTTTAAGTGGGTGCTGGGGATTTGAATTCAGGTCCTGATGCCCATATAACAAGAACTCCACCCCCTGAGCTCACTTAGCATTACTGTTCTGCTGCATTGTCCCTCCCTGTCATTTTGTAGACTTCGGGGCTGGTGAATGGAGTGTGGGTAGCCTGTACCCAATGCTGTGCTGTAATTGTCAGAGAATGGATTACTGGTGACAGATTTGGCTTTGATGCTCAGTGTCTTCCAACATTGTGCCTTTCATTTGTTAGCAGAGGGGGCTTGTTGTCAAGTAACAGGAAAATAAGGTTACTTTCCCAATTCCAATTCTCTTTAACAAGTTACCTGCTCAACACTCTCATTTATCATGGGAAGAATTAAACTCTTCTTCATTTGTAACCAAATGAAATCCATACTATGCAAGACACAGGAGATATTTATCAGAGAGAAGATGGAGGACACAGAGAGAAGGACGCCTACAATTATGCCTCTCTCTCCCCAGTTGTCTTTGCGGAACAGAGTGGTGCTGTCTCTGGATTTAATTTAGAATACTCATTACTGCTAATAGTTATCTGCAAACCACCAGTGACCAATTGAAGAAATGACTTGTCAGATCTCTAATGGAAACAAGTAATTTTTGAGCTTTGAGTTGTTATAATTTCAGCTGTACATGCGCTGTTACGCTGTGGGGTCTGGGGCCTGAACTGAATGAGATTTGATTGTTCCACATCATGTATAATTAAAATATGTTCTCCTGTTAAATGCTTGTTCTTATTTGATCATAAGAGTAATAATAGCTGGTGTTTAGGCCCTGGCTCCGAGCTGGGCACTTTCAGTATGAATCTCTTCATAGACATCCTTTTAATATTAAAGCATCTTTGCAAGGTCAAGAGTTATTATTTATTGTTGAAGAACACAGTTTTAAATTTCATTATCAGATGAGGAAATTTAGCAGCATTGTATAATTTTGGCTTTGCATCGGCCTTTTGAACCCAAAGGAATACTGAATACTGAATCCTGCCCTATTTAAGATACATAAGAGATACTGAGGCTTGGGGATGTAATGTAGCAAAGGTGTTCTCAGAGGACCTAAGGACCACAACTTCTCCACATACAATGTCTGTTGATGCCTTTTTGCTGGTGACTTTCGGCCAGCCGCTTGACCTCCCTGTATTTCCTCTCCTTTACAGTGGGCTGTTAGGAGGATGAAGCCTCTGTCCTATCATTGAGTACACCCATGTGTCTGGTGGCCCTCCTTCTTCTTACTGTCTTATTACTGTCATTTTTCTCAGCTCTGTCTTGTGATTGAAATTTCTCTTGCTCAGACTGTTCTTGATGGCCAAAATCTCATTTTTCTTGAAGGTGAGGGAGAGCTTTCTATGCCAATATGTTTTAGAATTTATGTTTTTTCTTTATGACTGTGGTCCTTTGGCTGCTGTTAGGTTTTTATGGCATTAATATTTTTTATTGTAGCATTTTCGAGAGCAAATTCTGCAGCTGAAATTGAAATGACCACACTGTTCTCACTGTCTCCCTTTCAGGTCTTTATAAGTCACTGAAATTTTTCATTTGGCCTGAGCTACATTTTGTAGCTTCAATCTCTGTGGTGGTACTCTGAGCTTTCTGGGAGATGCTTATAGGAAAAGAACTTGGCATCTAAAGCGGGATTTAAAGCGTCATGCATATTAGAGGGAGACAGAATAATTTTGAGTTAAAAAGAAAACTCCTGCTTTTCTCCTTCTAGTTTCAGGTGACTACTGTGTGATCAGCAGCAGTTGCGTTTAACTAGAGTTTAGGAAGTCATTGATCTGCTTGTGGTTTTGCTTAGAGTTTATCTGTTCAATAAACAGTTTCACAAGGAAAAGCCAGGTTGTCTGTCAGGGGTTGGGGAATCTGCAGTGGGTTCTGCTCAGGTAAGTTTCCCTGTTATGGTCTGATTGGAAAGATGGATAGGAAGACAGTTTGGTGATGCAGTGAGTGCACAAGCAGAGGGTACTGTGTGGTCGCCTGTGGATATCATGGACAGGTAGGGGTTGGGCAAGGGAAGAGGGCTTGGAGATACTATGTAGACAAAGATTCACATGTAGTGTTGAGAGAACATGTTAATAAAGCCAGGAAACTAAGAATGTTTTGCTCAAAATGATGCTATCTCAAGGAAATAAAGCTTAGAAGTAGGTCCAGTTCTGGACTCTTACACTGCTGACTTTTGTCTTGAAGGAGAAAGGGGACCAGTAATAGATAAGGGAAGTAAATGACCAGAAATTGTGCTTTCAAAAGATTACCCAACTCTGTGAATGTAAGGAGTAGAGTTTTGAGGGGGACAAGGCTGGTGGCAAGGTGATATGGTTAGAGGAGACCTGAGGGGTCTAGTATGGAAAGAGCAGAGCCAGACCCTAGGGCATGAAAGAGATGAATGCAGAGTGGATTCCAAGCATGGAGGCAAGAGATATGGAGAGTAGGTTAGATCACGAGCTTAGAGATATGGAGAGTGGAATCAAGACATGGGGTGAAGAGGGAAGCTGTGGAGAGTGAGGTTTTAACATGGAGGCCAGAGATGCAGAGACCTGAGTCAGAGCATAAGAGAGATGTGAAGAGAGTGTGGTCATAGCTGCAGAGCTAGAGGAGCTCTGGTCATTTGACAAGCCAGGGCCTGGAAGCCCAAAGGGCTAGGGACTCACTCAGCCTTTGAACTCAAGCCTTATGGCACAAGATCTTCCTTGGGGTTTCACAGTGTTGTACAAACACTAATGTGAATACTAAGCTCCTTCCTTTGTGTGTTGAAACTGATACCTGGTCACTGACTGTATTGACTGATGATAAAGTCAGCTGTACATATGGAAGGCCTTATTTAGTTCACTGGAAGCCTGATTTTGAGCTTTCTTGATGTTGTGTAGTAGGGTGTTTGGAGCAAACGGGACCTGGTGAAGTCAGCATTTTGTGAAGGCCTGTGTTTATCTACTGGTACCTGGACTAGGCACATTGTCCCTTAAAAAATGATTGTGGATGAATGGGGAAGACCCCATATCTGGTGTGAAGAGAAGAGTTCAACTCTGGTTTTTGACAGAGAGTGGCATGAATAGTTTCCCTTTCAATTGTTCTCATGGAAGCATCAGTGAGGGACCAGTGTTCAAATGGGTTGGTTGGATCTTAATTGCTTCCTATTAGACCTTCAGGTTTCTCATTTCTCAAAGTTACATATGAGACTGTGGTAACTGTCCTTGTGTATATTGTCTTTATATTTGCATACTTCTTTTTTGGGGGGATAAATGACTGGAAATGGGAGTTCTGGATGCCCCAAGCTTTAAATCAAAATCACATGTAGGCCAACAGTAGACCCTAGAGTAGGATTGACTTCCCACTGGTGTCTTCTCCAAGGAACAGGGAGAAACCTGGGTAGGTGAGACTGAAAAGCTGGTCTGCATCATGTCCCAACCTGATCTATTAGAGATTCTGGAGTTCTTAGGTCAAAGCCTTTATTCCTACTTGTTGAAAAGCTTGGCCTCAGCTGAGGCAGTTGCTCAGATTTGAGTGTCTAATCTGATTGGCAAGGTTCGTATCTTGAAATTTACTCTGTAATACCCGTGCTTCAGGTCGTTTGTCACTGGAGAGCAGCCCCCTTATTCTCTACCCCATGTCTACAGTCTGTCAGCTTTCAGAATCACTGTGATGTGTGACCAGCATGGATTTTAAGGTGATGAAATTGGGTTTTAGATCTCATTTGATAACTTACTGACCGGTGGTCCTTTATAGGTGGCTTCTAGAACTTCCTGTGAAAGTGAAGCTAGTGGGGTATTTCAGAGTTACATAGCATTTTTTGAGTCTTGGTATAGGAATAACCTAGCATCATGTCCAGCCTGCTGAAGTCTGCCCTAAGCTGATGGTTTCTAGCCACTGCCCCAAGTTCTGCATATCAGTTTCTGTTTTCTGCTGGTCCTTTTGTGTTTCATTGTCCTTGAAATAAAATTCCTAAGTCCTTGCCATGGTCCACAAGGTCCTGCCCAATGTGATCGGCAGTTCCTTGTTGCTTGGTGCTCGACATGTTCCTGTCTCTGTGGCACAAAGTACTCCATCACACAAACTGCTCTTCCCCACCACACCCAGCTTCTTCCTGTGTCAGGGCCTTCATGGATGCTCCACCCTGGCCTGGGACACTGTGTCTCCCTTTCCTTGGTTGTCTGGACCTTCATGTCTTAATTTTAATTTGACCTGCTTAGAAAGGCTATCCCTAGTGCTGTGTCCCAGTTCATTATTTTGTCTTCTAGCAATCAGTCAGCACCCTGTCTTTTTCAGTCAGGCTCTTACAGCTGTTTGTCATTATGTATGTATTTGTATACATGCTAACATGTATCACTTTTCTGTCTTGTACTCAACACTGAACCTAATAAAATAGTAGACTTTTAACAAGCATATGTTGACTGAATGAGGAACTTCACGACATACTGAACCACTAGGCTTTGATTGCTTCCTCTGTAGAATGGGAAACATAGTATTTATCTCATAAGCTTGTGGTGAACACAGTGCCTGGCATATCGGGCCTTCAGCAAATAGGTTATTCTATGGCAGTTGTTAATAAAATGAATGGAGATAGCACAGCTAGACAGAGACAGATTATAATGAGGATGGGGCATGTGGAACCAGAGTGACAGGAAAGAAAAGCAGAAATGAAAAGGAGGTGAGGCTAGAGTGGGGAGAGTGGGGAGCAGGGCAGAGGAACAAGAACCTGGTGGGATACAGACAGGTGGGAGTAGCCGAGCCTAGAGTGCACAGAAGGAGGTCACAGCCACTCTTTGTGGACTTATGTATATGACAAGGGCTCTTTGCAATGTCCAGGAGTCAAGTTTGGCTTTTGACTGCTAATTGTCGGGCACAGGGATTTGTGGAGTGGCATGGCATAGATTGAGCCTTCTGAGTTCCCATACTTCTGTGTGTCCTGGCCATGCCCTCCAAAAACCTGGCCAGATGGTTGGCTGGGCAGTCTAAATTTTTACAATCTTTTTGAAGGCCATTTGGAAAGAGATTTTGATAGTCATAAAGATAAAATTGCTCTTGAGCCCAGTAATCCATTTTGGGGAAATTTATCCTAAACAACCAACCCACTGGAAGGGAAAGAAAAAAAATTTCTGTTCATGAAGGTATTTCTTGCCACATTGTGTATAATTGTGAAAAATTGGGAGCAAGGGAAATTATATTTTACATTTGCCGTCTCTTTTACTCTTTGGAGCAAGCTTGTTTTGAGGCTATTTCACAAATGAGGAAGCGGCGGTTGCAAAGATGAAATGACCTGCCTGTGAGCCTGGTATGAGTTTTGACTTTATCTTTCAGGTTGTGAAGCCTGTGCACTTTTTACCACAACACACTGAACCCATGAATGCTCAGTAGAGTAATGCTGAGTAGTTGACTTTTACTCAAGTCAGGAAAACTTTATGCTATCTATGTGTGTGTGTGCACATATGTTTATGTGTATGAGAGTGTGTGTTCATGTGTATATGTGTATGTAAAGGTCAGAGGTCATCATTGAATGCCTTTTGCAATCTCTTTCCACCTTGTATTTTGAGACAAAAGTTTCTCACTGAGCTTGGAAATTACTGATTCAGCCAGCAAGTGCCGAGAATTTTTCCTGTCTTTATCTCAGTAGTGTAGGATTACTGGCTTACATTGCCACCCCTGGCTGCTTTAAATGGGTGCTGGGGGTCAGGCTTGGATCTTTATGTTTGCATAACAGGCAAGCATTTTACTAAGTTATTTCCCCATCCTAGTGGAGTCTTTTAAAGTGATAATTAGCACACACATAGTGCATAGACTCACATGGAGGCAAAATAACTATATATAATCTTAAATAGAGTGGTAATTATGTTTACCTCTGTAACAGCATAAAACATACCTAAGATGTAATATTGCATGAAAGTAATGGAATCTACAAACTCACCTACGTTGTGATGCTGTAAATGTTTATTTATGAACAAAGACTGAAAAGCATATGCAGAGAACTGACTGATGAGGTGGTTATGCGCCATGTTATATAGTTGTTTTTAAACCAGCTTCTTTTTTAGATTTAATTTTATTTAAATTATGTGTGCATGTGTGTGCGCGTGTGTGTGCGTGTGTGTGTGTGTGTGTGTGTGTGTGTGTGTGTGTGTGTGTGTATGTGAGGATATGCACATGTGTGCAAATGCCCAGAGAGGCCAGAGGTATGCGATTCCTCTGGAGTTGGAGTTACTGGCAGTTATATGCTGTCTAATGTGGGTGCTGGGACTCCAACATAGGTCTTCTGGAAGAGCAGTACATGCCCTTAACCACTGAGCCATCTTTCCAGCCCTTAGTTTTTTGTTTGTTTTGAGACAGGTTTTTTTCTCTAGTCACATAGCTGTTGCACTCACTATGTTGCCCAGGCTAGCCTTTAACTCGCTGTGATTCTCTAGCTTCAGATGTCTGAGTACTAGGATTGTTGGCGTGAGCTATCATGCTTGGCTGGGATCCATGATATTACTGCTGCAGTTTTGTTTGTGAATCAATAGATATTTGCCTAGGAAAGTGTTCTTGATGGTTTGACGACTCTGGGGAGTGGATTGGCATCAGAAATAAATTCCAAAGCGTCCTCCTCACTTCACTAACTCATTTGGCTGCTGTTGGCAGAGTATTCTTATACACGGTATTGCTCACCAGAGATGAAATTTGGGAGGCAAGAGTGCATGGGCTTCATTATGTCTGGGTGAGATAAGAATTTTTGTACATGCAAAGAGGGTAAAAAAATGTTAACTCAAAGCTGTGCTTGTGGAGGGCTACAGTGAGAAACGGCTTCTTTTAAAAGCTCTGCCCTATTTACGGTTTGCTAAGTGCGAGGCTCTGCCAGGTGCTTAGCTCATTTAGTTGTCACAACATCCCTTCAAGGTAATTGATTTTATTCTCATTTTAGAGATGAGCCAACAGTGACTCAAAGATGTTAAATAATCTTCCCAAGGTCACACGACTCAGAAGCAGCAGCAGAGTTGGTTTCTGCCACCCCAGAGCCCTTGCTCTGAAAGAATGACTTGCTAGGCCTTTGGCTTTGGAGCTCTGACAAGCCAGGAAACAGAGGGAGGTACTTTGCTTATGCTCTGCTGAGGTGGGCCTAGTTCTTTTTTGTGCAGTTGACTTTTGTTTTTCTTCTCCTTTGGGTGGAACTTGCAGCCAGCCAAGGCTTTTGGTGGAGAGTGAGAGCAGGAGAACCAGAGTCACCCAGAGGCAGATCTTGCAAATAGGACCCTCTCATTTCAGATGACTGCAGTTCCCAGCAGTGTGGGCTGGAGGCTTTTGAGGGCTGGAGCGTGGCAGGCAGATGCAGCCCCAGTGTTAGATTACTTTTGAGCACTATGTTTCTAAGGCATATTTGGTGGGTTTATATTTGGGACTGTTTATTCCTCTCGCATAGTAAGCAGTTCTCAGTTCTTCCACATCATGTTTTTTTTCCCCCTTGAATTTGTTTCTCGTAGAGGGGAACATGTGCACAAGGAAAGCATTATTGTAGTTTGAATTCTTTTCTGCAAAGTGTGTGTGTGTATGTGTGTATGTGTGTGTGTGTGTGTGTGTGTGTGTGTGTTTGTGTGTGTGTGTTATGCGTGTGTATGATAGTGAGTGTGTGAATATGTATGTGCAAGTGTGCTTGTTCGAGTGTGTGCTTGTGTGTATGTTTGTGTTTATGATTGGGCATTTAGTTGTGCACATGGTGTGTGTGTGTGAAAGTCAGAGGCAAGCTACGTGTTGATTCTTGCCTCTTCACCCTGTTTATGTCAGACTAGCTGACCTAAGAGCTTCCTGGGATTCGCCTGTCTCCATTCCCCTGTCTCCATTCTCCTTCTCACCAGAGGGGTGCTAGCAATGTAGATGGGTGCTACTGCATCTGGGTTTAATGGATTCTGGGGAGCTGAAGTCAGATCTTTGAGCTTATGTGGCAAGCATTTTACTCACTGAGCCATCTCCCAGGTCCTAAGGTCGTTTAAATTCTTATGCCTGTGGTAGGCACTATACTAAATATTGTGACTCATTTCTTGTAATACTTATTTAATTCTGGCCCATTTCTACAGGTGAAAGAACTGAGGCAGACAGACAGAATAAACCTGACTGTGGTTATGCAGCTAGTAAAGTAGTTAGACTGTGTTTGTTCATTAATTTATTTATTCACTTAAATGTTGGTTGAGTGTCTACTTGTTCTAATGCAGTGCTTAAATCTGAGAAACTGATGAAGGGTTAGGTCCTACCTCGTCCACAAAAATGGATTCAATTTATGTAATGAACATGATAACAAAGAAGAAACATGTAAATCGGTAAGATGAAAAGGCATAGCTGTTGCGGAGGGTGGCTTGGTGGCTGGTGGAGATGGGTACCACTTGAGGTCTTGCAGTTTGTCAATGATGCTGAAGCTCAGGTGGAAAGTATAAGACAGAGGTACCAGAAGGTACAACAGAAAGAGCGCTGAGGCTCAAGGACCAGAAAGGAAGTTAGTGAGGCTGGACCATTGTGAGCAGGGGAGATGATGACTGCCGATGGGTCTGGCATGGTGGGCAGGAGCCAGATCATACAGCACTTTGGGACATATCTGAGTATAAGAGTGACGGGAAAAACAAACAGAAATAAACAAATGAAAAAAAAAGCATTGAAGGGTTTATGCAGGGGAGTGGCATGAGCAGTTCTGTCTGACTGAAGACAGCAAGGCTCTCTTTCCTTGACCCAAGCATCTGGCCAGTGTTCTAGTTCTCTCTTGTGTTTCAGACAAGTGCACACGAGATGGAGATGTTTTCTCTCAGAGGTAAGGTGGGTTGAAAGGTGAGTGACCAGTGGGACAGTGCAGTGTTGCTAAGATGGGGAGAACAGAGGAAGCATCAGAAGAGTTACCAGTCCAGCCAGAGAAAACTTGAGGCAAGTGATGCTAGACAGAGAACTGACTGGCCATCTGGCCAGACGGCTGGAAAGACAGTGTTTGTGTCGAATTCTTTTCATTTGGGTCTTTTTGACATTTGCTTGACCTTATGAAGGCACATTTGCTTTTCCTTTATGCTTAAAACAGTTCTTTATAAATAGGACAAATATTCTTTCAAGTGTTGTTAAGAATTTTAGTTTTATGTACAATGTGAGCATTCTAAGCAACTGCCATAAATATTTTATTGGTAGCTGAGTAATAGAATAAGGTTTCTCTTTATAGGAAGCATCTGGCACCGTAGAGTTTTGTTTGAATGAATGTTTTACATGCTGTTTTCTTAAACATTTAAAAGGAGCTTTAATGAACCTTCCAGTTGTTTCTTGTGCTATTCTTGTTAGCCACAAAATTGAAGCCTTGAAAGTATTATTAACAAGAGGGCAAGGGTAGAAAGCTTAAAAAGTGTATTGAACACAGAATATGCTTTTCATTTATCCAGTTCTAAAACTGTACTTGTTAAAAAGAATGGTGTATGTGGGATATGGAGATGGTTCAGTGGTTAAGAACATTTGCGGGCAGTCATGAGGACCAGAGTCTGAGTCCTAGCACCTATGGAACTAGGAGTCTTGCACATGCCTGTAACTCAGGCTTCAAGGTCAACAGAGACAGGAGCATTATTGGGGCTTTCTGGCTTCTGTTCTATGAGTTCAGGTTCAGGGAAAGACCCAGTCTCAAAGCAATAGACAGAGTGGTAGCAATGGATATCTGATGCCCTCTTCTGGTCTCCATGTACATGCATACACATGTACATACACAGAAACTACACACATAAATAAATCTTTAAAAAGAGAATAGTATATGACCTTAATTATTTTAAAATTGCTAAAAGGAAGCCTAATGACCATGTACATGTGATGATGTGCTAGAGTCCAAGTGTGGCTATTCCTATTTTTATCATATTCAGCTGCCTTATGTCAATTGTCTTTTTTCTTTCCTTTCCTTTCCTTTTCTTTTTTCTTTTCTCTTCTCTTCTCTTCTTTTCTTTCTTCCTTTCTTTCTTTCTTTCTTTCTTTCTTTCTTTCTCTCTCTCTCTCTCTCTCTCTCTTTCTTTCTGTCTCTTTCTCTCTCTCTTTTTCTTTCTTTCTTTCTTTCTGTCTCTCTCTCTCTCTCTCTCTCTCTCTCTCTCTCTCTCTCTCTCTTTTTCTTTCTTTCTTTCTTTCAACATTTCTCTGGCAGGCCCGGAACTCACTTTGTGGACTAGGGCTATCTTATTTAACTTCATTGAAGTATAATTTATATAAAATAAATTTTACCAGTTTTATGTATTGGATGAATTTTGACTTGTGTGTTCCTGTAACTAATAGTAACTAAAATATATATGATTATAGGTTTTTTTCTGTGTGTGTGTGTGTGTGTGTGTGTGTATGTATGTACCGTTCTAAGCTTTTGCAACCATTACCAGAATCAGCATGTACAACAGTTCCATAGTAACAAAAATTCTCTTGTGTTGTCTCTTTGTGGTCAAACCCTCTTTCTGCCACAAACTTCTGACAACTAGTGGTCTATTTTCTCCATCCCTATAATTTTCTTTTTCCTGGAATGTCACATACATGGAAGCATGTATTAATGTAATGTTTGAGACAAGCTTCCTTCTGGTGGCATGTCCTTGAAACCCATTCATGGTCTGCATCCCATAGCTGCTGATGCTCTTTCAAAGTATCAGTGTAACTGTTTGTCCATTAGGGTTTTGAAGGGCTTTTGACTTCTTCCCAGCTTTCGATGCTTAAAAATAAAGCTGCAGCAGCCCTTTGTGTCCAAGTTTCTGTGTGAGCATAGGTTTTCATTTCTTTAGAGTCAGTAGGAGTGAAATTGTAGCATCATTGGTAAGTGTAGGTTTTGGTCAGAAACTGCCAAACTGCTAATTGGTGTCGCTGTTCCATTTTGCATCCCACAGAGTGAGAATTTTGCTTGCTTCTCATTTCCTTCTGCATTTGCTGTTGTCAATTAAAAAGTAGTTTTAGCTCTTATAATAGATGTATTTTTCATTATAGTTTTATTTTATATTTCCCTAAAAGCTAAGGATGTTGGAATGTTTTTTGTTTTTTGGGTTTTTTTTTTTTTTTGGTGCCTATTTACCATCTGCATATCTTCTGCTGTGAACTTTCTGCTCAAGTCTTCTGCCTTTTTTTCTCCAAGAAAAATTGGGTTTTTGGTTGTTTTCTTACAGTTATATTTGGAGAGGTATTATGTATTCTGGATATAATTCCTATGTAGATATGTGATATGCAAATATTTTCTTCCAGAGTGCAGCTTGTCTTTTCATTCTCTTAACACTGTTTTTCAGAGCAAGCATTAAATTTTCATAAGCCCAATTTATTGATTTTTTTTGTTATGGATCATGCTTTCAGTGTTATGTCTAAAGAACTGTTTGCCTTGTTCTAGAGCACAACAATTTTCTTTTATATATATTTTTAAAACAATCATACTGTTTTATGTGTCGCATTTAGATTTGTGAGCTAATTTAAATCAACTTCTGTTTAAGATGTAATTTAGGTCAAGGTGAGTTTTTTCATAAAAGGATATCCAGTTCTAATACCATTTGTTGAAAGGAAGACTGTTTTTTCTTCTTTTCATTCATTCATTTATGTATCGTGTGTGCATGGGCAGTGTGCACCACACTGCATGTGTGGAGGTCAGAGCACAGCTTGACATTTTTTTCTTCTACTGTGGGGGTTCTCAGCCTTGGTGCAGACCCCTTCGCTCCTGAACCAACTCTCTGCTTGCTTTTTCCTTTGCTTGCTTTCACTCAGATGACAGAACTCTCCTGGCTGTGTATGGAAGGGCATTTTTCAGTATTTCCTGCCTCCACGTTACATTCTCCTTTTTCTAGATGGTTTCAATTTATCTGGCTCTTCACTGTTTCAAGTAAACTTTATAATCAGCTTGGTTGTGTTTACAAAAAACCCTGCTAGTGTTTTAATTGGATTTGTGTTAAATCTTTAAGTAAATTTCAAGAGAATTGATACTTTGGTAAGCAGAGTCTTCTAATCCAGGCATTTGTTAAGACTCTTTACTTACATTGGTTGTAGGGGTGTCATCTGTGTTTTGTATTTTTAAATACACAGTTGTGTGTCGTACTGGGCTTATACTGAAGGGTTTCATTTTTGGAGCTATCACAGCTGTTGCTTAAAAAGTTCAGTTTATGGTTATTTGTTGCTACTCTATTGAAGTACGATGGGTGTTTGCATGACCTTGCCAGAATTACTTTTAGGTACTAGAAACTTTGTGGATTCTTTCAGCTCTGTTTCTTTCTTTCTAATGTGAGTGCCTTAAATTTTGCCTCTGTGTGTGTGTGTGTGTGTGTGTGTGTGTGTGCGCGCGCGCGCGCGTGCGCGCGCGTGCGCGCATGTACGCATGTTTTATTATACTGCCCAGGACTTTAAATACAGTGTTGAATAGCAATTCTGAGAGTAGATATTCTTCCTTTATTCCTGAAGTTAGAGTAACAGCATTCAGTTTTTCTTCCTTTGGGAAATAAATAAATAAATAAACAAATTATATATATGTATATATACACACACATATATACACACATATGTAACATATACATATATTATGTGTGCTATACACACACATACACTATAGTTACTTTTAGCAAATTAATGAAGTTTCTAATTCCTGCTTGGGCGAGTCCCTCTCCATGTCCCAAATGCAAGTTGGGTTTGGTAACATGTATCTTCTGCATGTGCTGATATGATGATACTCTTTTTGACTCTTTGGTTTGTTAGTGTGGCAGCTTATGTGGCTTGACTGAGGAGCAATTACCCTTGTGTGGCTGGGGTCAATCTAGTGATGTAGCAATCTGTTTATTCAATTTCCTAGCTTCAGCCAAAGGTTTTGTGTTTATTATCATGAAGGATTTAGTCTGTAGTTTTCCTGTAATATTTCTGTCTGCTTTTGGTAGAGAAGGTTGTTCTCGTAAAGTCAGGTAGTAAAGACCCCCAACCTGCCATTTCTGGAAGAAGTTGAAAAGAACGGGCATTGCTGACACTGCTTTTCATTTAAGTATTTGATAGAAATTGTTACTATAATCATCAGCATTTGTATTTTCCTTCTTTCCTCTTCTCTCTCTCTCCCTCCCTCCCTCCCTTCCTTCTTTCCTTTTTTTTCTTTGAGGCAAGGTATCATATAGCCCAAGGCTGTCCTGGAACTCACTGTGTACTCAAGACTGATCCTAAACTCCTAGTCTTCCTGCCTCTGCCTCCTAAGGGCTGGCATTACATCTTATACCACCGTGAATGGTTTATGTGGTGTTGGGGATGGAATCCAGGGCTTCAAACATGCCAGGCAAGCATTCTACCACCTGACTTATATCCTCAGCCCCTATAAGACTTTAAGTACAAATTTAGTTTTGAAGATAGGTACATCACTGTTTAGATTGTGTTTTCCTTAGTGAGTTGGTTGTATTTGCTCTCTGATGTCTGGACAGAGAATCGTGCATGCTATCCTTTTAATCATTGTGGAATCTGTGTTGATTTGCCCTAGTTCATTCATTTTTCTAGTTTTTTTATTTTCTTTGAAAACTAGGAATTAAACCTGGGGGCTCATACATGCTTCTGTTTTATTTCTTCTCTGATGCTATTACTAGAGATTTGTTAGTTTCATTTGTAATTTGAAAAAAGTAAATTTTAAACTCAAGTTTTCTCTGTTGATTCCCTCTGCCCTTTAAAAAAATTTTAACATAATTTCTTTATTGAATTTTTGGGAATTTCACATCATGCACCCCAATTCTGCTCATTTCTCAGTCCCTCCATATCATCCCCTCTCCCCTACAGCAGCCCCCCAATGAAAATTAAAAAAAAATCAAACCAAAACAAGCAAACAAATAAAAACAGGAAAACAAACCAAACCAAACAACAAAACAAAACCCTCTTTGTTTCTCCCTCTTTCCCACCTCTCCAACACCTCCTTATTCGTCCTGGTGGTATTGGGAGCTGCAATGTGTGACACAGTACACCCTTTTGTCCAATCAGCTTTCCTTGCAAATGTTTATTGTAATGAGTCATTGGTTTTGTTCAAGGCCTCTGGTTTCTGGTACACCATCATCACTGGATCCTCACCAAAACTCCTCTCGAATATCCTGCTGTTTCCTCAGTCATGGAGATCCTGCAGTGATCGGTTACACAGGGCCAGTTCTTTCATGAACTCTAGCAGGTCCTAGATGAGGTAGATGTTAGGTTGGGCAACTCCAGGCCCAACTGTGGGCCTGAGTGGTAGTTGAGCTGTAAGTTCAAGCCATTGGGGCCACCCTCCTCAGGCGAGGGGTGGAACCAGCTCCCCTATGTCCATGCCATCAGGGTCATCTCTCCACTTCCAGTGGTGAGAGTTGGGAAGTAGGGGGCAGCTCTCTTGCTGCAGTGTCCAGTGAGGGGCAGGGCCAGTTAATCCAGGGCCAGCGAAGGACATAACTGGCTCAGCATGGCCCTGTGATTCCATTAATGGTTCCTATGGCCCCCTGAAGTGACGTGGGCCACTGACATAAACACACACCCCAGCTGCAGCAGGACCACAGACCCAAACATGTCCTTTGGCAGCAGCTTGGACCTGGACAACATCCTGGCTCCAGGTGGAAGCACAGGCCACTCGGATCAGGATGGCTCTAGTGGGGGCATGATCTCCAGACACTAACAAGGCTACAGGTTGGGGCCCTGGCCCTGGGGCTTTTGTGTAACCTTTGGTGGCAGCACAGACCCTGGCTTGGTGGGACCATGGACCTAGACATGGTCTTTGGCAGCAGCTGGGTCTGGATGTCACCATTGCCTCAAGGTGGCAGTTCAGGCCACTCAGATCAGCACAGCCCCAGTGATAGCATGGCCCTCAGACACTAACAGAACTCCAGATCTCAGGTAGCCACATGGCCTTTGATTATAACAGGAAACTAGGACAACAACACAGACCCTGGCTGCAGTAGAGCCATGGCCCTCATTTGCAGCTCTGGCCTGGATGTTACCATGGCATTGGGTAGCAGCTCAGGCCACTCAGATCTGCATGGCCCCAGCTGCAGCATGGCCCTCAGTCACCAGTGTGGACTCAGGTGGCTGACCTGATCTCAATGGCAGCATAGACCATGGACTTCAACACAGACTCCAGCTCAGTAGGACCATAGACCCAGATGTGGTCCTTGGTAGCAGCCCAGGTCCGAATGTCACCAAGGCTCTAGGTGGCAGTGCAGGATACCCAGACCGGCATGGCCCTGGTGGTGGTGTGGCCCTCAGACATCAACATGGCCCCAGGTGGCAGCCTTTACCCTGGGAATCCACATGGCTTCGTAGCAACCGGAGCTATGGACATTAACACAAACCCTGGCTGCTATAGGGCCATAGGCCCAGACATGGCCATTGGCAGCAGCCTGTGCCCAGAAGATACCATGGCCCTGGATGGTAGCACAGGACAGACATCATGGCCAGTTGCTGCATGGCCCCCAGACTCCAATAGGCTACAGGCTGTATCCCAGATCTCAGGCCTCTGCGTGGCCCCTGGTGGCCACATGGGCCATGGACTTCAACACAGACACCAGTTATGGTAGAACCATGGACATGGTCCTCTGGAGCTGCCTGGGTCTGGATGTCACCATGGCCCCAAGTGGCAGCACAGGACACCCTGATGGGCATAGCCCCAGCAGTATCGAGCCATCAGACACCAACTTGGCCTTAGGTGACAGCCCAGACCCTGGTAATCTGAATGTCCCTCATGGCAACAGATGCCATCCACATCAAACAGACCCAGGCTGCAGTAGGGCCACGGGTTTTTTCCGCTTTCTATTTCACCAGTTTCTAGTCTTGTATTTATTTTACCCTTAATTTTGCTTTCTTTAGGTTTATTTTGCTCATTTTCCTGCTTCTGAGCTAGAGGCCTCAATTGTTGACATGAGACCTTTCTTGGCTAAAGTATCTGACAGTAGAGATTTCCTCCTCAGCATTGATATCACTGTGTCCAACCATTTTTAATATATGATATTTTGTTTTTGTTTAATTCAGAGTGTCTCTTAGTTTTCTCCGCAGCTGCTTCTTGATCCACGTGTGGACTGGTTAGAAGCGTGTTGCCCTATGGGGATTTTTCACTGTTCTTTTTAGTTCCTGACTTTTGGGATAATTGCATTATGATCAGAGAGTATAGTTTGGCTTTGTGTTTCTAAGTGTGTTAAGGTTTGTTTTGTGACCTAGAATATCTTGGCAAAGTCCCTGCTCACTTGAGTGCCTAGTTAGCATCTCTTGAGTGTAAGATAGACCTTGCTGGTTTATAGTATTGCTTAAAGTTGTTATACATTCTTTCTGACTTTTGCTTTGTTTTTTTCCTTCTTGATTAATGAGAAAGGAGTATTGATAACTCCAACAGTAACTAATTGGTGCAATTCTCCTTCCTGTTCCGTGTCATGAATCTGACACTGCAGTGCCAGGCTTGTACACATTGGGGTCATTGTTTTTATCATCGTGCAGTATCCCTCTTGTTCTTGACTGAGTCTTTGCTTTGACGTTATTATAGCTTTCTTATATTTAGGGTTCACACACTGTATTTTTTTCTGTTCATTTAAAATATTTTTAACCTTTATTTTTATTTTATGTGTGTGGGTGTTCTGCCTGCTTGCATTCAGTGTGTGTGGAGGCCAGAAGAGGGCATTGGATTCCCTGGGACTGGAATTACAGATGTTTTTGAGCCACCATGTGGGTGCTGAGCATCAAATCTGGGTTCTCTAGACAAGCAACCAGTGCTCTTAATCTCTGAATTGTCTCTTCAGACTTCCTTGTTTACTTTTAACTAACTTACTTCTAGCCTTAGGAAAATAGTACAAATTTCTTTTTTTCTTTTAGTTTTTCGAGACAAGGTTTCTCTGTGTAGTTTTGGTGCCTGTCCTGGATCTCGCTCTGTAGATCAGGCTGGCCTCAAACTCACAGAGATCCACCTGGCTCTACCTCAATTAAAGGAATGTGCCACCACCGCCTGGCATATAAATTTCTTGTATATAGCACCTAATTTACATTTTAAATATCACATTTACTTATTTATTTATTTATTTTTTTTTGTGTGTGTGTGTGTACATGTGTGTGCTACAGGAATGAGTGTGGAGTTCTGAGGACAACTTGTAGGAGTTGTTTTTCTTCTTTTACCATGTGAGTCCTAGGGTTGGAACTCAGGTTGTCTGGCTTCTTAGCTATCTCATCAGCCCCATAATTGGCTTTAAAATATTTTCTAACAGTCTCTGTATTTTAACGGGGGTATTTATTACATTTGCATTTAATGTACATCAATGTGTTTTGACTTAATTTTTTTGACATACAATTTTTAAACATTTTCTAATTTATTGTCTTTTCAAATCTCTTTTTTACAGTATTTGAATACTTTTCATACTCATTTAAATATATTTGATTCGATTTAATTTAATTTAATTAAATTAATTAATTAATTAATTTATTTATTTGGTTTTTCAAGACAAGGTTTCTCTGTGTAGTTTTGGTGCCTGTCCTGGATCTCGCTCTGTAGATCAGGCTGGCCTCAAACTCACAGAGATCCACCTGGCTCTACCTCAATTAAAGGAATGTGCCACCACCGCCTGGCATATAAATTTCTTGTATATAGCACCTAATTTACATTTTAAATATCACATTTACTTATTTATTTATTTATTTATTTTTGTGTGTGTGTGTGTACATGTGTGTGCTACAGGAATGAGTGTGGAGTTCTGAGGACAACTTGTAGGAGTTGTTTTTCTTCTTTTACCATGTGAGTCCTAGGGTTGGAACTCAGGTTGTCTGGCTTCTTAGCTATCTCATCAGCCCCATAATTGGCTTTAAAATATTTTCTAACAGTCTCTGTATTTTAACGGGGGTATTTATTACATTTGCATTTAATGTACATCAATGTGTTTTGACTTAATTTTTTTGACATACAATTTTTAAACATTTTCTAATTTATTGTCTTTTCAAATCTCTTTTTTACAGTATTTGAATACTTTTCATACTCATTTAAATATATTTGATTCGATTTAATTTAATTTAATTTAATTAATTAATTAATTTATTTATTTATTTGGTTTTTCAAGACAAGGTTTCTCTGTGTAGCTTTGCACCTTTTCCTGGAACTCACTTGGTAGCCCAGGCTGGCCTCGAACTCACAGAGATCCGCCTGGCTCTGCCTCCCAAGTGCTGGGATTAAAGGCGTGCGCCACCAACGCCCGGCTATTTTTTTTTTAAAAAAGATTTATTTATTTATTATGTATACAGAAGAAGGTACCAGATCTCATTATAGATGGTTATGAGCCACCATGTGGGTGCTGGGAATTGAATTCAGGACCTCTGGAAGAGCAGTCGGTGCTCTTAACCTCTGAGCCATCTCTCCAGCCCTTGATTCGATTTTAAATAGATCTTTGTATAGTTTCTCTTCAAATCTTTGAGACATTTTAGTGGCTGCTTTTGAGGTAACTTCTCCCTCCATCCCCTCCTCCCTCCCTTCTTCCACTCTTCCTTTTTTTTCTCCCTCTCTCCCTCCATTGCCCTTTATGTCTCCTCCTTCCTCTTTCTATTTCACCATAGTAAGATGTGACAGTGTTACTGTGGTCTTTATCCCAAATGTATTATAGTAACATACTTGACACCTCTCCCCAGTCTATGTTATGATTTTACTTCAACAGTCACATCCATTTTAAAGAGTTTATGGACTTTTCATTTGAATAGTTTCTGTAACTGAATATGCAGATATTAACAATTGACATTTCTTTTCCTTCTACTTCCAGGGTTCCACACTGCCTTTGGTATCATTTCCTTTCAATCTGAAGAACTCCCTCTGTCATTTCCTTTAGAGCAGGTCTGTTGCTGATGAATCTCTGTATTTTCCTGCATTTGAGAGTGCCTTGTTTTACTTTCATTCATTAGTATTGTTCCTGAAATAGCATCTTGCATGGCAGTTTCCTTCAGCCTGTAATGTTGCCTCTAGCTGTGATGGAGAAATCTGCTGCCTTTTGACTCCCCCCAACCTCCCCATGTAATATGTCAAATTTCTCAGGCTTTCAAGCATTGTTTTTGTCTCTAGTGTGCACCATGGTCTAGGTGTGAGGCCCTAAGCCATTTTCCAAATAGAATGTCTTAAATTATTTCTTTGGGTATTTTTTTTCCTGAAACATACTCCTTTTTTTTTTTAAATTTATCTTTTAATATATCAGAGACTTTGATAAACATTAGAATTTTGGATATTGTCTCAGAGGCCATATTAATGTTTTTCAAGTTTCCTTTTGATTCTTCTTTCCTGTTGGATTTTTATCAATTTGAATTTGGGGTTGTCTCTGTTTTGAGTCTATTTAGTTGTTGTAGTTTTGGCTATTCTAGTTTCCAGTTTTATAATTTCTGTTTGGTTCTCTTTTATAACATTTTATTTATATAAATTTATATGCCAGGTGGTGGTACTTTTTCTGACTGATTCCTTTCAAGGCAGAAGCTTTACATTTTTTTATGGAAGTGGTTTGAGACAGTGTCACGATGTTGCCCAGGTTGTTCAACCTTACCACCCTCCTTCATTCGCCTCCTGGCTTGTAAGTGTATACCACCATGTCTGGCCCAGCTTTTACATATTTATATAGTTGGATGTGTTTATTTTCTTCTCACAGAAACCCATGAGATTGATTTTATCATTCGTACGTTAGAGATAAAGAAACAGAGGCTCCGCGCTGGGCGGTGGTGGCACATGCCTTTAATCCCAGCACTCTGGAGGCAGAGCCAGGAGGATCTCTGTGAGTTCAAGGCCAGTCTGGTCTACAGAGCAAGATGCAGGATAGGCACCAAAACTGCACTGAGAAACCCTGTCTCGAAAAACCAAAAAAAAAAAAAAAAAAAAAAAAAAAACGGAAAGAAGGAAGGAAGAAAGAAACAGAGGCTCAGAGTCTAACTGAAATGTTGTACCTTTTCATCATCTCTCCTTTTCCCATTTTACTCTCTCCTCTTTTATGTAAGTAATAGTCTACCTAGTCTACCGTATATAATGTTGTATGCCATAACGTTTCTATTTAACAGTACATCTTGGAGATAATTTCATATGCGTACACAAACTGTTCTTTGTTATGTCTTTGTAATACTCCATTCAGTGGACATACCATGATTTACTTAACCATAGACTGTTGGCTTTAGTAATTTAAATTAACCATGTACTATTTGACTTTAAGAACTCTTTAAAGTTCTTTAAGATACATACATTTAAAATTCTTTAAAATGCATAAGATACATGTTACACATGTGTGAATAGTTCAGTGAATTATCGAAAAATAAATGCCACAGCCATCATCAGTGAATGACAAGAAACAGTAGTTTTAGCACCCCAGAAGAGTCCTTCATTGATATTCTCAAATGCACCTACTTTTCCTCCCTAACAGGTAACTATCATTCTAGACTCATTTCAAGTCCTTTTCTACCCATGCTTCTGTCATTCCTGACTACAGTTCTGAGGAGAGGACTCTCCACCACACCACACCCCCGCCCCAGGCAGAGATTTAAAACATGTAGCAAAGAAGCAGAGTGTGGGGATGGTGGGAGGACTTTGAACACATTTAGCTGCTTAAGCATGGTGGTAGTGGTTCTTTTTTTTTTTTTTTTTTTGTCATAGGAAGTTAATTCAGTGTGTAGGTTAATGTCTCCTTGGAGTTAGGCTAGTCATTTTGTTAGCCTGCTCAGAATGCTGGATCAACTAATCAAAGTGTCAGCTGTTTCCCATAGTCAGTGAGGTCTACCTGGTGGATCAGGTTGCTGGAGCCCAAGCAGGATATGTGCCCAGCTAATGTACTATTGGTATGATCCTTGATCTTGTGTATAATGGGGGTGGTGCTTTCACAGTGTAGCTTAAGAGTTGAGGCTTCACATATTAAGTTATCTAGGTCAATATTTGTTTACACAATTGTGTCTCAGTAAATAGCATTTTGTGTAATAGCCCTGTCCCCTTATTTTGACAAATTTTAAACTTACAGAAAAGTTGTGAAATTATAGATCATTATAGATTTGCCAGTTAATGTTCTACATTTGATGTATCTTCCCTTTTCTCATCCAGCACTCTTACTTAGCTGCAGAGAATACCACATAGCACATTATGTACTTAGGTATGGGTTGTCTTGTTAGGACACTCTTCTAGAAAATCCTAATGTTGTAATCTAACATAAAGTTGTTTTCTGATTTCCGCTAGTTATCATTACCATATGTAATATATGTTTAAACATTTGAGAGTCTTCCATTATGCTTACCAGTCTTGTTTCCTGTAACCTCACATTGTTTAGAAGACCTCCACTATCATTTTTACCAGACTGTCATTAGGGTTTTTGAAGAATTCATCTCTATTGTTTTGCACAGTCCTTCAGCTTAGATTATTCTGTTTGACTCCTTGATGGGATTTGGTTTAATGACTGCAGGCTGGAGTGTTTTAGATGAATTGTTTGCTCTCAGTGATTTATTTCAGGAGGCACATGACATGGCTTTGACCCATCAGTGGTGATAATAGTTATATTTTCTTGATTGAGTTGATATTTGTAAGATTTCCAGATTGTGAAAGCCCCTTTTCTTATGTAACTAGTAAGACGTCTGTGGGGGATCTGTTGAGCTTGAATATTTTGCTCTTTGGTGATCTGTCCTCTGATGCCATTTCAAGTGTTGGTGGTTCTCATCTAAGTCGGTATTACTGTAAAAGTTATGTAGCAGTGGCTCCTGTTGTCCTTCATTTCTCTCTCTTTTCCTCTTCCCTTCCTATCCCACCATCCCATCTCCATTATCCAGTCTCCCCCTTCCCCCTTCTCCCACTGATACGGAGTCATACATTCTTTTTCACTTGTTCATTCCTGTCAGTATTCATTTGGATACTCAGATTGTCCTACTTGTGGCTAGTGGGAACCATCTGCCCTGGTGAATTGGTATCATTGTAAGCAGGGTCAGCTCTTCTGGCATTTGGCCCAGCTCCTGTAGTAACTGTCCTGTGCTTGCTTTGCAGCAAATCACCGAGCTGAAGAAGGAGAACTTCAACCTAAAGCTCCGCATCTACTTCCTTGAGGAAAGGATGCAGCAGGAGTTTACTGGCCCCGTCGAGCACATCTACAAGACAGTGAGTAGCCACTCCGGCTGCTGTCCCTTGTGTCTTTGCTCATAGTTTTTCCCAGAAGACATTTGACTGGCATTTGTTTTTAGAGTTAGCATGAACAGCTGTTGTCATTTAATTTGGATTGATTTTGGGGAAGAATATGATGCTAGAACAACCCTCAGTAAAGCGAGGTGTGTGATCTTAAGGAAGTCTTTTAATCTTTTTGACATCTGATTTCTGATTCACAGTCCTGGTCTCAGTTGTCTTTTTATAATTATTTATTCTTTTGAACCTGGCAGTGGAGCAGTAGGATAGCTTTGTAATTGAACGGCAGTGTTAGCAACCAGTGGGGTGGGTGACTTTCAGCCAGTCACCCCTCTCTTTGGGCTTGCTTCCACAGTGAAGTGATAGCCCTGGGGCTGTTTGGATTAAAGCAGGGTGACAGGTGCAAAGGGGGTGACAGGTGCAAATGGGGTGATGGGTGAACGGCTCCAGCAAGCAGTCCGTGCTGAGCAGCCAACATCATTGGCTTGTAGACTCTGTCTACCCAGAGTTAGGCTGGTCAGATTTTCTGCAGTTTGACTCCTCCATCCCTATGTGCTTGCTTAGAAGTGTCAGGAAAAGTCTCTTCGCATTTGAAGCCTTAACCTGCAGGTCTGTGTCTGTAAACAAACTTTGTTTCTGAAAGCTGCAAGAAGAATTTGGCTTTCTAGAGATGCCATGAGTCCAAACAGTACATAGGTACCTATTTCGTAGCTTTCGCTGGTAGATTAGCCCCTGCCCTAGGAATTATTCCATCTTCTCACCTCTGAAGTTTGTGCTAGTGGAAACGTTTGAAAGGGGAAAGGTGCTCTCGGCGGCAGGTGGGGTGAGAGTTGGGGGACCTACATAGGCTTTCTTGAAGAGGAATTTCGCTACCTTTCTGAAAAGCTCCCTTTCCCTGAAGGCACAGTGTCTTCTGCAGTGTCAGCGTGGAAAGACAAAGAGGATGCAGTGGTAATGCAACCAGAATTTCAAGGGGAACCAGTAGTTAGAGCACACTGTGCACTGTGGCCAAACATCTCAGGACTTGAGGTGGCAGGATGTCAAACTATCTGCTGCCCCCTGGGTCCACAGCTCTTTGGGGCTCTTACACGTTGGTCATTTTACTGTGATTCTCAAGACAGTCCCAGACAATGGAGATTATCTGCTCTTATAGTGAGGAAACAGAGGCTTGGGGAATGTCAGTAACTTGCCTACTGTCATGATGATACACAATGGGTTTTGAGTCTGACCCGCCTGCTTTAATGTACTACTTCTCCTTCTTTTCACTGACTGATGGCCTGGTTGAATTATCTCCCTCACCAAGCTTTTGTGTAGGTGCATGTGTGTGGTTCAGGTTCCGAATTTTAAAAACATAAAATATGTGTCCTAAAAAGATGGTTTTCTCTGATCCGTGGGCCCCTGGATCTAACCAGTATTATTGATGCCCTGTGCAAGGAGTTTTGTGTAGAAATTTACATAAATGTCTATGTGTAACCCCCTTTTGCATAAGTACCAGCAAGTTCTGTTCTGCGTTTTGCAGTTTTCATTTAATGATTTCTTGGATGCCTTTCCCAATAGTAGTTTAGGATCTGTTTTAGCTGTTCTTTTATAGCTTTATAATAGTCCATTTTGTGCTTTGAAGGCTCTCTGACTCTTGCTTTGGAAACGGCTCTCATCTTACACACACATTTAGAACTTGAGATACTGTGCATGGGGAAGGAACATAGGCATGCTAGCTGGCCATCAGTTCACACACAAGCCATGCTCACAGAGCACACTCTGTCAGCTCCCACTCCTATTCTGCCCTGTGGGAGCTGGTGGAGGAACCCAAGGCTTGGAGTGTGTTTCTCACAGAGGCACACATGAAGACTCTGTGCACTGCCGCTAAAGATTTTGTCTTTTATGCAAAGGAACGTTTAATCGAGAGAAAAATTCTGCCTCGTAGACAGACTTCTTGAGTTCCTGTCTGACAGGGAAGAGAGCAGCACAGACTTCTCTCCATGTTATTTGGTTCCCCAGTCCTCACCTCATGGTCCTCTCTTGATAGTGTGGGATCCGACAGCCACAGCTCTGCTTTTTATCCCCGAGATGTGTCTCTAAGGACAGGCACAGGGTCGCACTGCTGCCTGCTTTATTTGCGTGAAGGAAAAGCTTAAGTCTGTCATGTTGACTTCAGTGTCCTTAGTGCTACGACTGTCACTAGCACTCAGGTGTCTGTGAAGTAAATACACATGTGTCCACTGTCTTGCTGACATCTCCTTCTGTGAAGGGGCCCATGTCCTTCAGTGTGGGCTGCACTCTTGACTGAGCATGCTCCTCTCCCCAGGGATACTTGGCAGGAAGGAGGGAGGCATGTCCTTTGGATTACACATTTTATGATAATGTTATTATTTAAAAAATACAAATGGATAGAAGAAAATGTAAAGTCAGTATGAGTTATTAAAAAAAATAAGAGCAAGAATTTAGAGAAATCTTGGTTTGATATCAGACCTCTGCATGCTGTATCTGAGTCTCCAGAACATGAGTCCTTTGTGCATTCTGTCTGGACTGCATTTGTGGCTAAGTCAGAAGCCCACCATTACCCTGCTGCCTCCCACTGGCTGCCACCTGCCAAAAATTCTGTCTTTGTATTCTCATGTGAGTGAGTGTGAGCCCAAGGCCATGTGCTACTTTCTTTGTTCCAGTGCTTTAAGGGAAAGAAGGTTGATGACTCTGATATCCCTTAGCAAACAGCTCCCCACGTAAGCTGGGCTTCTCATGAGTATCCTGAAATCTCACATGGAAACAAGACAGGCCATGCTGCGGCCTCCCATTTATCCACTCACAAGTTTTATTTTATTTTTGTTTTTAAATCTGTAGCACGTTCCTACTGCAACAACCACATGCGTGATTGTAAACAACTAGAAGTAATTGCTTTCGAATGGGAAAAGCAAACTGTAAATTTGCTTGGCGGAGGGCAAACAATTTTTAAATCAGCCTCACTTGTATGACATTTATGCCTAGATATTTGAATGCTCTGGCTGTTAGACACTTGGAACATTTACATAATTGTTCCAAGTCTTAAGGAATCCATGGCTTTCTTTTGAGACCACCAGTACTTAATAATTCCCTTTTTCTGTGCCTCAGGGCTAATGAGGGTTTTGAGTCTAACATCTGCTATTACAAGTGTGACATAGTCAGTCCAAGCCAGAAGTAGTTTGCCCACTATCAACGCTTGCTACTCCTGCACCTTACACTGTATCTTTTCTTACCTTGTCGTCTCTGGAAGAACATTGAACTTAAGGTGGAAGTGGAAAGTCTGAAGCAGGAGCTCCAGGAGAGAGATCGGTTGCTCGTCAAAGCCTCGTGAGTACCTGTCACCCCAAAAGCTTGGCCATTGGGTCCCGTGGGTGGGTATTGGGCTGGGCAGTGGAGCACAGCCAGCTGCTTTTCTAAGCCAAGGAGCTTGTCGTTTTCATTTAATTGTTTGTCAACTGTTTTTAAAGTATACTGTGGTTATAGGAAGATGTACAGCGTGATGCATTTTATGAAGCAAGCACATATGTGGAATTCCCATCTGAGCCAGAAAGGAAACATCACCAAGCTTCCAGAAAGCCCCCTTCCCTTCATATTCTCAGAGCATCTCCTTTTTCCCAGAATACCAACTATTCTCAACACAATTGCTTAGTTCTGCCTGTTTTGGAACTTTATATAAATGGGATTATACAGTAGGTCCTCTTTTGTGTCTAGCTTCTTTCCCTAGCAGTTTGTGAGAGTCAAGTTAGCTGTGTTGTAAGTGTTTAGGGAGTTCATTTGTTCTCATTGATGAAAATGCCTGGGACTAGAAGGGGTTCTGGTGGGTGAGGCTGGGAGGCAGAGGGAAGGTTTCAGCCAGTAACTTGTTTTAAGCTTATGTGTACTAGGGACTCTTGTAGCATTTTATTTAAAGGGGATTATAATGCTTAAGAATTAGAAAACTACTATATCCATTAATTAGTTCATTTATTTAAATATTTATTGATCAATAACTTGTAGACCTGTTGGTTGGTTCCTCCTCTATCCATCAATGTTCATCACAAAATTAATGGCACCATACACTGAAGATCTTCAGAGACACTGACTCATGCCCCTACCTCCCATAGCCATAGGCTACTCTGAGGTGCATTGTGAGCAAGTGGAGTGTTGTGGAGCTGTGGTGATGGCATGTGTGGCACGTGGGATACCAAAGTGTGTTCAGTTTTGCCCCAGAAGAGTGGGATTTCTTCCCAGGTGGTCCACAAGGGCTGCTTGGAAGTCTGTGTAGAAGTCCTTCTCTTATCATGGCAGTGGAACTCCTGTTGGGTATGGAGGGCCAGGAACATGCTTGGATCACTCCGGTCTGGTGGCTGCAAGTTGGCTATTGTGGCTTGGGGGCAGACCAGAGACTTCTAGGCCCAGGCTTCTCTTCTGACTGCTGCTGAATGAGTGAATAAATTAATAAATGTACCCAGACTAAGAGATCTTCATGGTTACTAGCTTTTTCTTTTGGAAGTGGCTCATTGGGTACTGAAGCAAGTCTGCTGTACCAGGCCCGAGGTAAGCGTGTGACTTTGGTCTTCATACTCATTGCCTCACTGCTGCAAATCTTGGGTAGTACTTTTTTTTTCTGCAAAGCACATAGACATTGGAATCCCAACTCATAAGGGCTCATGTACATTCCTCAATATTATTACTCAGGATGGGGTGTTTTGTAGCTAGAGTTTTTCTGCCTGGCTCACAGTCAGGACAAATCTCTGTCAACCGCCAGTCCCACAGCCTCTCAGACCCAACCAAGTAAACACAGAGACTTATATTGCTTACAAACTGTATGGCCATGGCAGGCTTCTTGCTAACTGTTCTTATATCTTAAATTAATCGATTTCTATAAATCTATACCTTGCCATGTGGCTCGTGGCTTACCGGCATCTTCACATGCTGCTTGTCATGGCCGCGGCTGGCAGTGTCTCCCTGACTCAGCCTTCCACTTCCCAGAATTCTCCTCTCTCCTTGTCCTGCCTATACTTCCTGCCTGGCCACTGGCCAATCAGTGTTTTATTTATACAGAACGATATCCACAGCAGTGTTTTGGGTGCTTCCATGCATGTTTGTGTATTTCCCTAACTGCCAGGTGCCAGGCTTTGTATTCAAGGCCCTTTGTGATCTGACTGGTTTTGTTAACTTACTCAGAAAATATTTCTCAAATGGCAGTTTTGTGTGGCACTGTATGAGGCTTATGGTGATCCAAGTAGCTACATGAGCCTTGCATTCTTCTGGAAATGATGATGATGAGATATTTATATTAGCAAATGTATGACTCCAGGTTAGGAGAAGAACCGTAAAGAGAAAAAAGGAACTGTGAGAGTCTATAGCTGTGGCAGTAGATACATCGACATAATGAAAGAGAGGGAAGGTCTGCCTATGGAGGTGACAATTACTTGAAGTATGAGTTTCCAGGAGAATTAGGCAGATGAGTGGATGGAGATGTGTCAAAGAGGCTGTGGCAAGTCTGAGGAAGGAGGAGGAGAGTAGCACACTAGATTTTTGTCTTTGTTCTAAGGGTAGATAAGTTGTTTGCTTCTTTGAAAGGCCACTCTTAAATTTGGGTGGAAGAGGTATTGTGAGGATGCTGAGAGATCAGTTAGGAAACGGGATGGGTGGGTGATGTGAGAACTGAGTGCTGACATGGATGGTAGGCTAATGGGAATACCCTTGGGAAGCACAGTTCACACGCAGGCCTTGGTGATGGGTAAGAAGGGAGATGTTGGTGTATTAGTCACAGCTCTGTTGATGTCCCAAAATAACTTGGCAAAAATGATTTGGGGAGAGAAAAGGTCTATTTTAGCTTATAGTTCCTGAGGGAGAGCATCCACCATGACAGAGAAGGTGTGGCAGGAGCAGGAAGCTGGCTGATAACATTTATTGATCCACAAACAGGGAACAGAAAGAGGAAACGGGAATTATTGCCAGTCTGCAGAACCTCAAAGCCAATCTCCTGTGGCATTCTTCCTCCAGCCAAGTTCTATAACTTTCCCAAACAATGCTATCAATGAGGGACCAAGAGTTTAAATACAAGAGCCTGTGAGGGACATTTCTTACTCAAACCACCACACAAGGAGAGCTCTCTGGAGTTAAGGTCATGAGCTCTATTGATGGATGCTGACATTGACTTAACCATTTCAGCTCCCTCTCTGCCACCTCTTTCCCCAGCACATCCCAGAGGTTCCATAGCTGTTCTTACTCCTGCTTCTCTAGCTTCTCCTGAACAGACACCTTCTCTTCTTTGCCTTCCCAGCCCAGTGCCTTCCCATACTCTTTGTTCTAAAAGACTCAGACATGGGTTCTTGTAGCTTCTTTTAGCCTGCACTGGACTCTTCCATAGACTTCTCCATCATATGGTGTCTATCCCACATGGGTAGCTCTTTTCCCTGTCTAAAATACTTTCAGACCCACACATATTATTCAGGCAAATCTCAAGGAGTACCCTCATCTTATATAGGAGTGAATCAGGCTTAGTAAAGAGAAGGGCTGTGGTCTTAGACAGAAGGTCAGAACTTGGGTTAGGGGTCCGTTCTCTCTCTCTCTTTTTTAAAAACTTTCATGTGCTGACATAGTGTGTGCACAGTATATCTAAGTGGCCTTTCAGTGTCTACCTCACATCTGCTGATGGGCCTTTCCCTTTTGCTCCTAACTACCCAGAACCTAGCGGTTTGTCTGTGGTAGATGTTGATGGAGATGTTAATGTAATGCTGTCAGCCCTCTTTTTTCTGAGTTGAGTTTTGGTTGGGGAAGGGCTAGGACATGGGCTCTGCCACAGGAAAAGGACAACTCTAATTTGAATGGAAATAATCTAGAGGAAATGTTGAAGGTTAAAAATAGTAATGAGAGTGTTTATGGAAGGTTCTTTCACATTGAGTGGAAAGCTGGTGTATACCTCTTAGGTCTGATAGTCTTCTTGATCTACACTTGTAGCCCAGATTCTACAAAAGAAAAAAAAAATGGTAGAGGGAGAGAACGAATACTGGTCCTGATCCTCCTTTGTCCCAAACCTGTATGTGCAGTGCTTGATAATTAATTGTATGAGACTGCCAGTGTTCCCATTTGAGTGGAGAGAAAGCTGAGACCCAGAGGAGATTGTTAGCAAGTTGTTTCTGGTGCAGCTCCTGAGCCTACCCTGCCTTGATGTGAAGTGAACAGATTTGTATGCTGGTTTTCCATTGTTCTGTGTATCATTTACAATAAGGGGACATTAAAAACAAAAGCAGTCATATTGTTGGGAGTAAATTTTATCTCTGTAGCTTTAAAACACAAACAAAAAATAATAATTCCATTAGCAGAGGAAAATTGCACCATACTGCCGAGTATAAATTTTATTGCCTCAGTAACTGTAAAATACAAAGATGATAAATGAAAAGTTGGAACATTTATTATTGTGAATATATTTTATTGGTATAACTAAAACACAAACAAACTGAATAATGCTAGTAGTTGTTAAAAATTGTACAGCCTCTTGACAGTGTATGCGATTCAGGCTGTGAAATGGCAAGATTAGATCTGGGCTGATGAGGGGGAGACCAGAGTGCAGCAGAGGGAAGGGGCCATACAGGGAACTGCATAAAGCCCCAGGGCTAAAACATCTATGAGCACCCAGGTGGAAGAAATTCAGGACCAGGAACATCCAGATAGGAGCTGGAGAGATCCTGAGTGGGTTGAGTGTTTGTTGTGCAAGCACAGGACCTGAGTTTAGATTCCCAGCACCCAGTATCAAGTCTGGGTAAGGCGTTTGTACCCCTAATGCTGGGGATGGGGTGGCAGGGGAGATGGAACTTGATGTTTAAGGAGCTTCAGGTTCAGTGATAGATCCTGTATAAAAAATAATACTAAGGTGGAGAGCAATAGAAGACAGTGTCACCCCTTTGTCCTCCATACACACGTGTGCATATACGACACATTCACACACAGAGAGAGATAAAAATCTCCATCTACAGCTTGGGAAAGAGAGGAGGCCAGTCTAGAATTCATTTTGTCATCTGTAATGCCCCTTGAAGAGTGATAGAAATGACTGTGAGTCACTGTGAATTGGAGGCAGCACTGATCCCAGAAATGAGCTGAGTGAATGGGGGCTGAGAACACTTAGGACAGCTATCAGGAAGTGAGCATGTTGGCCTCTGTTCTGGCCAGGGGATGATCTATTCTGAGCTCAGAATCCAGCAGAGGCGTGGCAGGAGGCCTCTCAGCAGCACAGCAGGGCTTGTGCTGCCCTGGCCTCACAGGAGAGGCTTCACAGCAGGATGTGTGGGGGTTGGGGACAGCCAACATACAGAGTGCTGAGGCAGGCCCATGGAGGACCCCGTGTGGTAGCCCATTAGTTCCAAGAGGTAATCATCTCATTTTTCACATGAGAAGACTGAGGTGTAACAACTAATTTACTGAGGCTAGGTAATTTACCCAGAGCCACACTGGGGATGGGATAGCGCGAGAATTTAGAAGCGGATCTGTCCAGCCCGAGCCGTCTTCCTCCTTTCAGTTATTCACACTGAATTCCATTAAGGTGATATTATGATGGCTTTCTGAAGCCTTGCTGAAAGGAAAAGTAGATATAAATAAGGCCTTTATTTAATAGCAGGTGATTGCTGAGGGAGACTTGGACAGCCAGCACAGCCCTCTGGGTGGCACTGCTGTGGATGAATGGTTCATATGGCCCAGTGTGTGTGCATCTGGTTACAGGGCTTTGGGTTAGGGAGTTTTATGTCCTTCTGAAGTCAAGCGAGGGACTGAGTGGCCAGGAGTCTTGTTTGGTTTTCTGCTGCGGTTTTTCTGAGAAGCCAGCTTTAGGTGGAGCCGTTTCCTCAGGTTTCCTTCTGGAGAGTGCAGTCATTTACAGCGCAGTGAGGACTCAGGTCTCACAGCCACCACCACTCCTTTCTTTCTGCATCACTCACTGGTCATGCCCTGTGTCTGGCTTTAGTGTCATGCCTGCCTGATTGTCCCCCAGAGAGAATATTCTAAGGTGTCACAGCCGAGTGCCCTGAGCATTTAATATCACAGTTCCAGGTACAGGATACTTGCACCCATGTCCCTCCCTCTTCATTCTTCATGCCCTAAGTCCTAGCCTGTGCTGGATCCATCTTGCTGTACTAAAAATGCTTGCCCTCAGGCTGGTGCAAGGTGGAGCATGCAAGCCTTAACCTCATAGATCTGTTAGTTGCATGATGCTTCTTTATCCACTGGCTTCTAGGCCACCTTTCCTATACCTCTGGTGTAAGAGTACTGGTGGGAAGATTGGCAGTTGCTATCACGAATGTTAAAGTATGATTACCCTTGGGCTCAGAGATTCCTTTCCCAGGGCTGTGTCCCCAGAAACTATTAAACCACGATTTTTAGTGAGTGGTTGCTTTGTACTAGGCACCTCTTCCCAGATCTTGGTGTCATCACTCAAATGTGTTATATCAGAAACAGTTTAGGTCTTTAAAATGTAGAGAGTTGACTTAATAAAGTGTATTCTATATAGTGATGTACTGTTTAAGATGATGATACAGATTTATATTTACTGACTTTTCTAAAGGGTGTTCTCAGTATAGTAAATGATCAAGTTAGTTCACTAGTATACACTAAATGGTTCTGTTTAGGTAGACAGATCCCAAAAGGCTGTGTGTTAAAATATTAATAAGTATCCTGTGGGATACTCCCCCATCCACCGTTTCTGAATTAAAATATTAATTTTTTTTAAAGGAAACTTAGCTCAGGAAAATGGGAGAAATGACTGGCAGGTACCCCTTGTCTTTTGGGGCTGGAGAAGGTGCCATCAGACAGGCACCTGAGTGCAGCCTGCCCTTTCCCTCTCTGCAGCAAAGCGGTGGAGAGCCTAGCTGAAGGGAGTGGTTCTGAAGTCCGGCGTGTGAAAGAAGATGCGAGAAAGAAGGTGCAGCAGATGGAAGACCTCCTGATGAGAAGGATACATCTTCTAGAAGAAGTAAGTCTGGAGATGCCAAGGGCTCTTTACTTACAGGTCAGTCCTGGGGAGGTGTTCCTTTCTCCCTGTACGTCACGTTTCAGCAGAAATGCAGCCACCCTCATCATTATTGAGTGCCTTCTGGGTCCCAGCCTTATTGTAGGCACCTTACACAGGTAATTTATAGCCCCTACCCTGTTGTCTTCCTTCACTGAGGTACAGAGAGCTACTGACCAGACTAGGTGGTTGCTGAGGCCCACTGAAGGAATGACCATCTAGCCCTAAGCAAGCCCAGACTCAGATTGCCTGATGCTTGGCTATTTATTGCCTCTCCACCCAGCTCTTGTTCTGTCTCTAGCCTCTGTTCAGTATCTTGCCCAAAATGAGTGGGTGCATTTCTCTAGTAGAACCCCACACAGCTTCTTGTGCTGTTTATTCTGTCAGGCAGTGACTATAGTTGGAACTCAGATGCTTCCTTGCTGATCAACCACCTCTGGAAGGACGGTACAAAGTGTTCCTCAATTTTAAGCTCATATTAAGTACCACAGTTAGAGTAACCCTTTTCTGCAATGCCTGGGACCAGAAGTGGTTTAGATTTGAGCTTATTATTATTATTAAACATTTGTACATAACTAATGAAATGTCTTGGGGATGGGCTCCAAGACTAGACATGGAACTCTCTTATATTTCACATCTTCATTATATATGTAGTTAGAAGGGAATTTTATGCAATATTTTAATGTGCCTGTGTTTTGACTACAACCCATCACTTGAGGTCAGGTGTGAAATTTTCTACTTTTGACACATTGATAATCAGAAAGTTTTATATTTTGAGCCTTTCAGAGTTTGGATTGGAATAATCCATATATATTAATAAATTATTATTATAGTGGTTTTTTTTGCTTTTTGTTTTTTTGAGACAGGATCTGCTAGATAGTGAGGCTGGCCTCAAACTTGCAATACTCCTGTTTCAGCTTCCCAAATACTATAATTACAAGCATACACCACTGTCTAAGCATTTCTATTACTGTAAAAGACACCATGACCACATCTCTTATAAAGGAAAGCATTTAATTAGGGCTGGCTTACAGTTCAGAGGTTTAGTCTATTACTGTCATGTCAGGAAGCATGACGGAATGAAGGCAGACATGATGCTGGATAGGTAGCTGAGACTTCTACATCTGGAATGGAAGACAGCAGGAGGAGAGAGAGAGAGACACACTGGGCCTTCCTGGCTTGAACATCTGAAACCTCAAAGCTCACTCCCAGTAACACACTTCCTCCAAAGACATCATACCAAGTCCAACAAAGCCACATCTAATAGTGCCACTCCCTGGTTACCAAGCCTTCAAATCTGTGAGCCTATGGTGTTGGGGGTGTTTGGGGAAGGACATTCTTTTTTTTTTTTTTTTTTTTGGTTTTTCGAGACAGGGTTTCTCTGTGTAGCTTTGCGCCTTTCCTAGAACTCACTTGGTAGTCCAGGCTGGCCTCGAACTCACAGAGATCCGCCTGGCTCTGCCTCCCGAGTGCTGGGATTAAAGGCGTGCGCCACCACCGCCCGGCGACATTCTTATTCAAACCACCACAACCACACCCTTACTGAAGACACTTGAGAAAATTGTCACCTTGATGCAACACCTTGTTTGTCCCATGAGTACTTGCTGGTGCTTCTGCTCTGTTGTTTGCTGCATTTATCCCATTGGGTAAAGAAGCATTTGCCTGTGTGAATTGAGCACAGAAGCACCAGCGTGTAGCACTAACTGAGCATACATGAAGCTATGAGAACTCACCACAGGGAGAGGCTCTCTGCTAAGCCTCGTATGTATACTAAGAAACCCATGAGCTAACTACTTCCATTTCTCTCTTTCTTTCTCTTTCTCTCTTTTTAAACATACTGAAACAGCAGGCACAGAGTGGCCAGGTCATTTGCTCAAGGTCACACAGGTGGTAAATGTCAGGTGATCTTGTTGGTTTTAAATAAGCGGCGCTGGTTACCGTGCAGAAAGGTCACGAGGCACGACAACACCCAGTGTCAGAGCTTTATTAAGAGGGAGGGGGACAGAAGAGAGCATGGCCAGGCCTGTGGAAGGGACACGTGAGGAGGAGGAGGAGGAGGAGGAGGAGGAGGAGGAGGAGGAGGAGGAGGAGGAGGAGAGAGCAGAAGAGAGAGGGGAGGAGTCTGTATCCATCTTTTAAGGGTTCCCCTGCACATGCGCAGGTGGGCTTACAGAGCTACACCATGCATGCACAGATAGCATGACCGGGCTGTGTGCATTTGCACAATCACTAATGATGTAAAGATGTAAGACCCCTTTCTTAGCTACTGAACTGCACATGTGCAGTCATACAGCTGGAGTGGCAGAATCGTAACAGATCTGGCTGTATTTTAGGCTGCAACAATCTACTGTTTCAGTCCACAGCACTTTTGGGTGAGGTCAAGATCAAATATGATATAAAATTGCTTGCTCAGAGCCTGGCATTTAGTAGGCACTCAGTAAATAACAAGCATTATTGTTTGCTGTTGAAGAAATACGAAGTGACACACAAACCTCCAAGACAGACACTGTTAGTGGAGACATTGAAGGGAAAGGGCAGGGGAAGAGAAGCCAGTTTTTAGCTTCTGGGATAACAGGTATTGGCAGCCTCACAGCAGCTCTTTGGAATGGTGGGTATCCTGTTTTCTAAAATAAGAACCTGGGGCTCAGAGATTAAACAACTCCCCAAAGTCACACAGCAAGTAAGTAGGAGAGCTGCATTTTGAACCTAGTTCTATTTGACTTTTCTGTCTGCGATGCAATCTGAGGCAGTGGTCTGTGTGGATGGAGAGTCAGGCCTACTCCAGGTCACTTGTGTGAGCACCAGAGCCTTTCTCTCAACACAGACATTGCTTGAAAGATTTAGAAGATGATTTCCATGGTGGCTTCTTTGAGCACTCAGGAAAAGCATAGTTTTTTACCACCTAAATCACCTTGGAGATATAGAAATGCATTTTAGAATTGTGTAGTCATTATCTTAAAAAGAAATAGTAGGGGGTGATGGGCTGTGGGATGAATTTGCATGGAGATTAGGGGACTCTGGGATTTACACATGTTTAGTATTGAAAAGCACATTTCTCCTTGTTCTCATTGAAGCTGTAAATATTGATCTGATTTTTCAAAACCAAAAGTACAGTTCTTGTAGAGTTGACTTTTTTCCATTGGAAGTGCCCATTACTCTTCCGATACAAGAGGGAAAAAATGGCTGGCAAATGTATTTATTACTGATTCTGTCCATGTATAGTACATTCAGGGAAGGGAAATGTGCCGGAGAAAAAGTCATAAATATTTATATTTTAATCCAATTTCCTTTCAAAATGTTCCCAATTGTATTGAAAAATTGCATCAAATGCATTTAATTTAACTGTAGGATGTGAAAGCCGCCCAAGCAGAACTGGAGAAGGCCTTTGCAGGGACGGAAACAGAGAAGGCTCTTCGCCTCAGCTTGGAAAGCAAGCTCTCAGCGATGAAGAAGATGCAGGAGGGGGACCTGGAGATGGCTCTGGCTCTGGAAGAGAAAGACAGGTCTGGCTCTGTTCCCTGGGAAATGACCATCTCATCATCTGGCGGGGAGCGGATCTTCCCTATCCTGCCCTTCCCTCCCAGTGTTCTTCCCTGGAGTGGAATGACTTACTGTGGTGGATCCAGCAGAGCAAGATAGCAAACGGGATCAGAGCAGGGCAGGGAAAAGGAAGGAGAGGAGTGGGTGGGAGACGGGCACTCCACAGTTCATGTTGTGAAGACACTTAGATCCTAAGTCTGGTGTTCAGCTCTGGCTGTAGCTTCCTGGTAGCCAAAGGAAAAAGCAATCCTGTGGCCCTGAGATTCACATTTCCCATGAGGTAAAACAGGCCTTGGATTCAGGAGAAGCCCAGTTTTGCTTGGCACTGTCAGAGGGAAATTTCTCTTGTGGTTCTTTCCACAGGGAACAGTAAGTGGTGATATCCCCACAATAACTACTAGTAAATTTTATGTTATCTATTTTCCGTCATGTTTTTTAATGCTGGCTGGAGGCCCAAATCAAGCAGTGCTATAGGGCAAAGAAGAACATTGTAGATCAAATGCAGAGTTCTTTAATGCACAGTGAATAAAATGTATACTGTTGGCTCTGAGAAATAGATGGACATTAGGGCTGTTAGGCCAGCTTTAATGACCACTGTGTCTTGTAGCGAAGCTTTTGACAAAAACATGGTAAGACAAAGTTGAAGTTTTTTTCTGACATTTTGATTCTCATATCTTATTTGTTGGTCTCTAAGTGGGAGGTGGAGCTAATGTAGTAGAGACACACTGCTAGCATAGGTGCCTGAAGAACCCCACCTATTTGGAATTGGGTGAGATGGTTCCAGAGTGAATGGTCTCCTTCAGAGGATTCTGCCTGTGGTTTCTTTTCTTAGCCACTCTGCCCTGTGGAATGGTGTGCCTCACCACATTAGTTAGTTAGTTAATAGCCTAGGCTGGCAAAGACTCACTGTGTGGCAGAGGCTGGCCTTGAACTCTTGATGTTCCCTACCACCCTCTCACCAAGTGCAGAGTTTACAGGAGCATGTTACCGTGCCTGGCTGTTTAGGTTCTTGTGGCCAAGTGCTATTTGCCTTTACTTCTGACTCAGTGCCACCTTTTGATATTTAGGTTTGCCACTTTGTTTTCAGTTTTGGGTTGGGAAATCAGCTGAGCATACCTTCTGTGATTCTCTCTAAGAGAGGTCTGAATCAGTGCTGAGGGAGCCTGTGGTCACGGTCTCCATATTTCAGTGCTTTCTCACTTCAGGAATTCAGAGGACTGTATTTATTGTGTATACTGTAATCTTTTTTTAGGTTCTGTTTTTTTCTTTTGGCTCATTGATTAGAGGTGGATTTTTAAATTTTAATTTTGATATGTGTAACTGTGTGTGTCTGTGTGTACATGCATCGAGGTCAGAAGCTGGTCCCCCTTTCCTAGTTTTGATCTGTGAAATAGAAGTGTTGTGTCTGGACCTTGGTAGAGGGAATGAGTTATCAGCCCCATCTATCCATTTGCGATTCAATGTTTTTCTTGACCATGTTGCCAGGAAGAGGAGGGGTTCCTTTTGCTGACTTCTTCCCCTAAGGTACCATCCATGAATAGTCAAGAGCTACACATTGAGAAATTCTACATAAGCCATTCTACATGAGATCATTCCATGTTCTCTTTCCCTGTTGATTGATAGTAAAGTTCTTAGAAAGCATATAGGCTTGTCTTTCTTGGAGAATTATAGATTCTAGAAGCTAAATTGGGTGTAAGGAGCCCAAGGAATGGATTAGACTAAGGTAGAATGGCTGAGTGGCCATAGGGGGGGAAAAAGGAGAATTCTTGGTACCAGTGACTAGGATGAAAGGAGAAGGCTCAGAAAGGGTTTGTAAGAAATTATGGGACAGAGTCTTGTGAGGGTCCTGACATATTTAGCACTTACTTAATTGGCTTTGTTGGATGATTATGCCCTTTATTCAACAGGTATTTCTTGTGTATCTTCTGTTCCACACACCAGTGATTAAAGTAGCAAGCGAGACTTCCATCATCAAGTTGGCTAGGTGGAAGGGATAGAAGGAAGGAATAGAAGGATTAGAACTGGATGGGACAAACATTGGTTTACCATTAATGTTTACAAATTCAATGTAAAAGGTCCAAGAGAAGCTTTCTCATGTTAAGTAGATGTCTCCTTAACCGAGACTCTCATGGATGTGTGAAACCTGACTATATCCAGCCCTTCACTCGCTATGCATCTCCACTCCCCAGTCCTTACGTATCTATGTTAAAGTTTAATTGATAAATTAGACAGAGTGAGAGACTAAAAAAAGCAGACAGTTGTGGTAATAGTCTATAGTAAAAATATGAGAATGTGGTCTCTTTTATAAAAATATGTACTGGGCTCACCTTGTGATGATGTAAGATGTAAGATATGTGGTGACATGAAATAGAATAAATGACACAGGCATGATTCACTGTTAGGTGACTGTGTAAGGGTTACTTCATTGTAAGCAACATGAAACAGTTCTGACAGTCGTGACTACTAATTGATTAACAGGGAGGTAGCATCTACATTGTGGATATGCTTCCCAGGTCACTGGGCCTTGTGGAAGAATCTGTACTTCATCTGAAGGGCATGGGAGAATCCATTGAAGAGTTAAGGGGTGGGGGAGTGTGGGGAAACTACATGATTAGATTTAAATTTATTGCAGTTTTTTTGTTTGCCTTGCTGATGCAGATATCCAGATAGATGATGGCAGCCAAGACTGAAAGTCTGGAATGGGATGGAGGTAAACAGGTGGTAATAGGAGGTGAAGTGGACACAGTGGGCTTGAGGGGCTTTGGTAGTGAAGGGAAAACATTGTACTGATACCCCTCTTTCAGTTTCGAGAATAAGTGGCTGATGGATGGTGGTAAGTTTATTCAGTTTGGAGGAAGATGAGCAGTGAGGAGGTTTTTCGAGGTAGGAATGGAAGGATGCTTCTAGTTAGGACAGGAGTTGTGTGATCTGTGAGCATTTATGAGTGGAGGTATGGATGAGTGGAAGTATGGGTGAGTGGAGGTGTGGGTGAGTGGAGGTGTGGGTGAGTGGAGGTGTGGGTGAGGGGAGGTGTGGGTGAGGGGAGGTGTGGGTGAGGGGAAGTATGGATTTCTAGATTCAGCCTGGAATTGGAGGAGATGACGATTCATGCCCAAAGCAATGCTGAGCATGCCTTTGGAACTACAGTGATAGAGGTTGTTCTGCTTATGTAGAATGGACAGAGAGGTGTTGTAGAATATTATTTTAAGTTGTGTTACTTTTGTTTATGTTGCATTTGTTTAACTCTATGAAGCTGTGATACTTGGCCTGTCTAAAACGCCTGATGGTCTAATAAAGAGGCGAATGGCTGCTAGCAAGGCAAGAGAAAGGATAGGCGGGGCTGGCAGGCAGAGAGAGTAAATGGAAGGAAAAATCCAGGGGAAGAGGAGAAGAAGCAGTAGCCAGATAAGGAGGAAGACTTCAGGGACCAGCTACCCAGCTACACAGCAAGCCATGGAGTAAGAGTAAGATTTATAGAAGTAAGAGAATGGGAAAAGCCCAGAGGCACAAGGTAGATGGGATAATTTAAAGTTAAGAAAAGCTGGTCAGAAACAAGCAAAGCTAAGTCTGTGCATTTATAAGTAAGAATAAGCCTGCATGTGTGATTTATTTGGGAGCTGCGTGGTAGGCCCCCCAAAAGAGAAAAAAACACCAACAACAGATAGGTCCCAATAAACATCTTGATAGAGATGAATTTAGGGCTCTGTGCTTGGGCATGGGAATCACCTACAGGGAGTCCTAGAAGTTGTCCATGAAGAGTGTTGGCATGTGCAAAGTCACAGAGTCTGCACACTGTGTACAAAGCCTGCACATGTAGGCCATGAGGGTGTGCTGCTTAAGCTTGGGTCCTTATTTGTTTGGGGAGAGGACATGAATATGAATGGTCATGTTGGGGTCTTGCTGAAGGCTGCATCTTCCTGGCATTTGCACAGGGTTGGCTAGACAGGTATAGAAACCTGGTTTGTCAGGTCTACAAATGTGTCAGCCTCAGAGATGAAGGTGTCCCAGTTAAACTCCCAGAGACCAGCAACCAGCTGTCGCCTTGATTTTTCCCTCAGGATATGACCATTTGATAAATCTCTAGGGACTAAATCTCACTGAGCCCATTATTTAAGTCAAAGTCAGAAGGTTAGCCCAGCATAGCAGCAGGGATCATCAGCTATATCCAGGCGACATGGATATGGATCAGCCACACAGAGGAACCTGCTGTTGGGCATGGCAATCTGTTGAATCTTGGGGTGGTCCCCTGTTAGCATGGTTACTCCCAGTGTCTTCCTGGGCTCCTACCATCTTTTTCAAAGGGTCATTTTCCCTACTTTAGCTTATTCAGTCTGGGTTTTGAGCTGTTCTGCATCTGAAGGTAGTCATGTTGGGGAGCCCTATAGGTTGACTATAGCCAATAGATAGGTTTTCTTCGAACTAAATAGTAATTTTAAAAGTTTGAGTTAGTTGCTGGCATTTAAAACATTGAATTTCACACAAGAGTGAGTTCTCATTTTTCTTGAGCCCAAAGATGTAATATGTGCGGGTGTCTTATTGGCTCAACACTGCTGCTCCATGTGATGGGCTGAGCCTTCAGTGGCCTTTAGTTGTCCTGGTTCCAGCCCCCACCTTTCATTTTAAACCTACATTTGATGAGTTTTAGCTCTCCGTTTACTTACTGATTATATCAGACTGAACCCCTAGAGGGCAGTATTGTGCCTTCCTCCAGGTTTCTGGGACATCAAGCAGATCTCACTGGCGCTCTGATGCCAGTGCACTGCTAGGTGTTTCTGCTGCCCGTGTCTCCCTCGTCGGCTTTGACAGGGAAGCCAGGTGCTTCACAAGGGCAGCTCTGCCAGACCTCCAGGCCTCTACTTCTACAAAATTGGGTTGCTTTCTAGGCTTAGCTACCAAAGGGCTCTTTGGAGAGTCCTCCGACAAAATAATTGTTGAATATTTAAAAGGTAGTATTATGTATAGGGCTTGTTTGGAGACATGGCTTAGTGGATAAAATGCTTTTGATAAAATCCATTTGAGGATGAGGACCTGAGTTCTGATTTCCAGCACTCATGTAAAAGCTGGGTGTGATGATATGCATCCCAGCATTGCAAGGCAGAAAGACAAATGGATCCCTGGAGCTTGCTGGCCAGCCAGTCCAGCAAAGCCAAAATAAGGTGGAAACACAATTGAGGAAAACATTTGGAAATTGAGCTCTGACCTCTCCAAACCTTCGTAGACAAGCACCCATATACAAAACACATGCACACACACGTCACACACATACATGCATAATTTAATCAGCATGCCAACTGTCATTTGTTGATTTCAGCTGTATGTCAGAAGTGCACTTCTGTTTTAAGTTGTCCAACACAGGCTCAGAGAAGTAGAATGACTTAGCTTGGTCACAGATGTCACAGAGCAGTTGATGAAGGACATTGAATTTGGTTCCAAAGAGGGAAATGTTCACATCTTCGGAAGGCATTATGGTTGTAGGTGGCAAAGCTTCTCTCAGACTTGGAGATGAAAGGTGTAATTTCAGGAACTCTGATGTTTATCAGACAGGATAGGAGGGGCTTGGGCAGAAGGTATTGATAGCATATGCAAAGGCATAGAGGGGCATAGAATAGCTTTGGAGTGAGCTCTCTGTGAGCTGCTGAGGACTGATTGGGATCAAGATGAAACTGGGTTGTTACACCTTAAGAGCCGGATACCTGGATGCCCTACCCTGAAGTTTGGCTGTTAGCTTGAGACATGGTGTGTTTTTAAGCATTGTCTGCAAGCTGTGGAGCAATATCCTTGCTTTTTAAATCCTCACTCACCCAAACAGCTCTCGACTGATTGTTTGCTTAGGCTTCAGGGACAGATTTCTTTTGGAGAGGGGATTTCTTACTCAAAACTTAGCAATCTGCTGTTGTTGGTGGGGGCTACTGAAGGTCTCTGAGCAGGTGCATGGCTTGACCAGACCAGGTGCAGCTTAGAGCTAAATTCCTGGGTCAGGCTAGAGACAATAAATTCTGGCCTTTGCTCTCTGACCCGCAGAATGTGATTCTGTTTGTGTGTATTCATTGGACACATCTACTTTGAAGATGTCTGGCCCCGCTTCCTACCTCCTCCTGCTCCACTGAGCTAAGAGAGCAGCTCAGAATTAATATTTAAATTTTGTTCTCTTTTAGACTGATTGAGGAGTTGAAGCTGTCTTTGAAGAGCAAAGAAGCTTTAATTCAGTGCCTTAAAGAGGAGAAATCTCAGATGGCATCTCCTGACGAGAATGTGTCATCTGGAGAACTCCGAGGACTTTCTGCCACTCGGAGGGAAGAAAAGGAGAGAGACGGTGAGGTGAGGCGACAGAGCACAGCAGGAGGGGGAGCATATCAGACTGTTCCCTGGGAAGTGAGGCGCTCTTCAGTCTGCAGTCTTCAGTCTGCATGGTTTGCACAGTAACTTCCACATCCGAGAGTTGAGTTCCCTGTCAGCTGAGGAATCTGCAGGAACCGCCTTTGTTAGGGCCTGCCTTTGTTCATGTATCTCATGCTTCTGCATCTGGATCTTACCATGTGTTAATTTGCTGTCACCTTGGGGCTTCTTTTTCGTCCTTAGGGCTTTCTTAGTGTAAAATTGTGGTGCACTGTTCATGTCCATTTTTCCTTTGTTGTTAGAGGCAGGCTTGCAGGCCATATTTGGTGTGAAACATCAGCGGCTGTGGGGGAAAGGGACTAACTGGTTCTGGGCCTGGCAGCACACAAGATGCTCAACATACTACCCTGTTCAGGCCTTCCAGCCCTTTGGCCAAGTAGAGATTGTGATCCCCTGGCTGAGTTTAGGACTAGCCTCAGAATAGTCATATTTCTCTAGATGCCAAGAAGTGGTTTGGCAGTAATTAGGTCCAAATCTTCTGGACTCCTCTTCACTCTTGTGACCATGGCAAGCTATGCTGACCTTCGTTCTCCTTGGGTGGAGGATGTCTGCTGCATGGTCTGTTCATTCACACAGGGTATGTTCCGGAAGCTCAAGAAAGCTGGTGATTTCTTTATGAAGAGGGGTTTTTGTCCTTGTGACAGTAGCAGATTCCTCCGCCTCATCAGTTAGTTTTCATTTGGAATGGGGTTGCCACTTCACTTCTCAGGCTCTGTTCTCTAGTGGGCCCTTTACCTTTTCTTCCAAAGCACCTGTTTGCTCTGTGGGACTGATAATCAAACTGTGGGCAGCTGTCTTCACACTTTTCCTTGCTCAGACCACATCAGCCCCTGCAGGAGGGCACACTTGTGTTAGGAGGTCTGCTGCAGTGGAGGGGAGTGAGTAAATGAGGTGCTCATGGGAATGGCTGTTGGGAAGCCTTCAATGGTCCTCCTCTTTCTCACTCGTGAATGCCTTTCCCTAGGCTGCACAAAGGGAATGGCAGAAGGAGAGAAATCACTTGGAAGAGAAGATCCAGGTATGTTGATTCATTTTAAGACTGTATTGAAGACTTACTCGCTTCTTTTATCCTGAGCGCAACAGATAATTCTTTGTGATAGTAGCTGCTGTTTATCAAATGCTGCTGAGTGTCAGTTATGCATAAAGCACAGTAGAGGGAGTTCCTCGGTCCTTGCCATCACTCTGCTGAGGACATCCCATTTTGTAGATATGGTAGCTGAGGCTCAGAGGGTGAAGTCACTTGCTCATGATTACATAGCTGGGAGGGAGGAATCTGTCTGTGTGATTCTAACACCTGGGCTCCAAGGGCCCTTAGTCACAACAGCTGGAATTTGTACAGTGCCTGCCAGCTTAGAAAGTACTTTCACATCTATTATCTCCTCTGATCCTCACAACAGCCCAGGAGGGAGGCAGCAGTGATTATCTTAAGATGTGAACTCAGACTATAAATGTAAGGCTCAGTCCCCATCAAACCAAACTCTCTGCTAGCTTTTCTAGCATTAAGGAATGAAATTAATGATCTGTTATTTCCTCCAAATAACCTGGTGCAGTTTCGAAGACTCTGATGTGACTGTATTCAGATTTTAGCAGGCACCGGAGTCCTTCCCATAGGAATAGCTGTCAGCTTCTCAAGCGATCAGATCCCCTTCCCTTCACCCGGCCCTGTTGCCGTGAGCAGTAACACAGTAACTGGGAGCTGATGCCACGGCGTTCGGCTCACTAGGAAACATTAATCACAGGTTGACAGGAATAAGATAGAATAACTGCGTTTGAGTGTGCTCTTAAAGATATATTTACAGTGCATTTTGGTTGGAACACATCAACTTCGTGAATCTTTTTCTAATCTAATTTAGGCACTTCAGGAGGACCTGAGAGAGAAGGAAAGAGAAATTGCTACAGAGAAGAAAAATAGCTTAAAGAGGGATAAAGCCATTCAGGGCCTAACCATGGCATTAAAATCAAAGGAAAAAGAGGTATGTCTGAAGAGTTAAGTGGGATTTTTCTTTATTAGTTTCTGTGGCTTGCCTGTCCTCTCCTGAAGTTTTAGCTTTAGACAGAAAGTTTGTAAGTATTGGATAGGATGGAAAGCGGCTCCTCTAGTTAGTTGGAGTTGTGGCAAACTGCAGTCAGTGCTGTCGGTAACTAACTATGAAGAAAACATACATTTTTAAAAAGTTTCTAGTAAGCCACATTGAAATAGGTGCAGAGACGTAAGTAAATTTTAGTAGTATATGAACATAATAATTTCAACATGTAATCAGTGAGACAAGCAATGGTGAGCTATTTAGCATTTCTTCCCTCAGCACCAAGTGTTGTGGAATATTAATTTAAGATATGTTACATTTGTTTATGCTGTGGAATATTTGTTTAGTGATGCAAGGACACGATACATTTGTGTGATTAAATAAAGTTAACCTGAAGACAGGAGGCTGAGTCAGTAACTAGCTGACAGAAAGTGATAGGGAGGAACCATGTGTAGTTAGGGTTCTTAAGTGGGGGCTAAGCAGAAGGACGCCATGTTTTTCAGGAGACTCGAGCTAGGAGAGAAGGTTAGCTACTTGCTATTCAGCCTCTCTGAGTGAGTAGAATTTCACCTCAACCTTTGAATCGTGAGTTCTATGAAGGGATAGAGATCTAGGTAAAGTTTTCTTTAGCAGCTGTGATAGAGCCAGTGCCTGAGGGAACAGAACTCCTGCCTGGCTATGGCCAGTGCCTGAGGGAACAGAACTCCTGCCTGGCTATGGCCAGTGCGGCCAAACTGCTGCTAGTAGCTGTGGAGTTGCAGTTGCTGATTAGGACAGAAGATGCTTAAGGGGCAGCCACTGAAATTAATGAAAAACAACCAAGGGTTTAAAATTCAGCTGTACTTCTAGCATCCCAGTTAAGACCTACCTAGGCATGTGGCTAATGACTGCCTAAAGGAGAGTACAGACTGACTCTTGAAAGACAGCTGAAATTTGAGATGTAGGGATTTGGGAGGCAAGGCTGTGGCTGGGAAGCAAAAAGCTCACTTGGCTTGTTGCCTCCGGGATCCAAGATGGTAGCTGATAGTGCTTTTCTTGTCACTTGGTCCTGAAGTCTGTTGTATCTCAGTGATTAACTAAGCAAGGCCCTCATTCACCGAAAAGACCCAGCTCTACTCCTATGTGATTGGCAAGTCAGAGTGATGGGTGTTGGAACTGAGGGAAGTGCAGGTGTTGGGGAGGCAGAGGGAAGAATGCCTGGTCCTGATTAGGGTGGATATCGGGAGTGGATGGTTCTTAGAAGTGAAGATGCTGAGCTGAGTCCTAAATGGTAAGAAGGTGTAGGCTGGGGAAGAGATGCAGATGGGAGGCCATTTTAGAGAGAGAGAAAACAATGGCCAAAGACTGCTGTGTGATACAAAAAATGATCTTTGATTCCGAGGGAACAAAGTACACACTTTAAATGAGACTGTAGATGTTGGACATGTTGCAAGAGCCCAGGGGTGGTGGGGGCCGATCATGTCAACTGCTTGGGGGTGGGGGCTGATCATATCAACTGTTTGGGGGGTTACCTGGCTTAGTAGCAGAAGCAGTGATCACATTTTTACCATAGAGAAGCATCTGGTTGTGTTTGGAGAGTGGTTTCAGGGGATAGAGAATGGAGTCAAATGTGAGTAGCTCAGGCAAGAGCCAAGACAGGCTTTATTAGAATACAGGTCACAGCAAGCAAAATGGAGGAAGAGGACTATATTCAAGAAATAAGATGAGAAATAATTAAAAAATTGAAATAAATTTGGAAAATCTGATTGTTTTATATAAGAATTCAGAGAAGGAACAGTAAAGATGACTCTAGGTGTCTGGCTTATGTGACTGGGGATGTGTGGTGTCACTGACATGGTTCAAAACTTAGAAAATGGAGTATGACATTGAGACAGAAGCATTGGCCTTGAGAAATGTACAGGCCTTCCTGGTTAGGAGACAGAAAGCAGTACAAATCAGAAGCATGGGCGAGAGGGATAGCTTGGTCCAACTGACTTAGGAATCACTTGTATCTAGTCATGAGTTAAAATTCTGAGAGTTGACCAATATATCCCAGGAAAGCCTAGACTGGGAAGGAAGGAAGCCAAAGATGAGACTCTGGGGATATTATGAATTCAGGGATGGGGCAGGCATACCCAGAGGGGACAGCAGGAATGGTTGCAGAAGTAGAAAACTGGCGCTGAGAAGCTGAGGGAGTGCAGTGTCAGCTGCAGTTGCAATTTGGCCTTTGACCATGGGAGCTCTGATTCATCCATCTGATGTACAGGGGCCCAGATGGAGTAGGAGACCTTCAATGTGTTGTGACTCTAGAACAGTTCCAAGGTATAGAGAAGTTCTAGGTTAGAGAAGTTGAGACATTTTGGGAGAAACAACACAGTAATTGGATGAGTCATGAGTGGGCAATAGTAATAGTAGTAATGCTCATTATTTTAGCACCAGTGTACATTATATTATCTCATTTAGCACTAACAACACCATAGTTGGATGAGTGGTGTTCATCATGTATTAGTCTGTTTTTCGTTACTATAATGAAATATCAGAGGCAGGATAACTTTATAAAGAGGTTCATTGCACTCATTTTTTCTGATGCTTATAGTTCAAGATCATACTGTCTGATGTGTTTAGCCTCTGATGAAGGGCTAGTGGCTGATAACAGGAAGGCAGGCAAGAGGAGCAGACCATGTTGTCAGCTGAAGCCTGAGAGACTGGGCTCCTCTAGAACCTTCCAGGAGCATGTTCCAAATACCCAAGGACCTCTCACTAGGATTCACTTCTTGAAGGTCCACCTCCTAACATTGCCATGGAGGATCAGGCTTCTGATACTTTAACTCTTGGGGGACATACTCTGACTTTATGTAGACCATGGCAACAGGTGAGGGGATTGAGTCTCAGTGAGGGTAAGCTGCCCAGTTAACCACTCAGAGCTTGTCTGCCTATTAAGCACTACAGGTCAGGCGAAAGCATGTGGGCTGTGTAGGAAGGAAAGCCCAGCTGTGTATGTGGCTGCTATTTGTTGTTTTCCTAGGTTGAAGAACTCAACTCTGAAATCAAAGAGCTCACTGCTGCCTTCACCAAAGCCAGAGAGGCTCCCTTGAAAACACAGGCTACAAAATTGCAGGTAAGAGTTTTCATTAGTGTAAGTGGCTATCTTAGGTCCTCCTTCCAAGAGAGGCCTGAACTTTGCAACTAAAAGAAAGCTGGGAGATTTTAATAAGGGGAACCATTGGTGGCCTTTAGTGATAGAATTAGTTGAGTCTAATTAAAAGTTGGTCCTCCACCAGTTTTGAGAGCTTCTCTGGCTGCTCTTGTGGGGAGGTGGTGGTGGTGGTGGTGATGATGTTGATGATAGCACTCTCGTAATTGGGAGTGCTCAGTTTACTTTTAGACAACATATCTCATTTAACTTTCAAAGTTCTTGAGGAAAATAATGATCAGACCCTTGTATTCATGAGGTTTTTAAGGCTCATTGAGGGTGTCACACAGCTAACAAGTGGTAGAGTCAGGATTTAAATTCAGCAGTTAGAACTAATAGCAGCCATTTGTTGAACACATGCTTTATACCCAGTCCTGCTACATGTTGTCTGTAGATTATCCCCTTTATCTGTGTAACATTTGAAGTAGACACTGTTTATATCCTTGTTTGATTGATAAGGAACTTTAGGCTTAGAAATGTGACCCACTCAGGGTCACCACATGGCCAGTGACAGCGCCAGGATTTGACCTCAGGGCTCCTGGCATTCCACCGTTGGAGTCCTTTGCTTCTCCTCCCTAGCTGCCTCTTCCTTCCTGCTGCTTTTTGAATTTGTGGTCCAGACTTTGATGCCTTTGATCTCTTTTGTACCTACAATGTTATACTTCAAAAATGCCTCCCACCCATCTTCATGACGGTCCCTCTCTTTCCCAAATTTTAGTTTTGTCCTTTTAATTATTTCAGCATTTTCCTCCCATGCTTCTAGCTTGCCGATACAATTTCTGTAATTTCTATTACTGATATGGAATCAGTGACGTTTCATCATGTGGTTAAGTCCATACTTGCTTAAGCTCTCCTCTCACCCCTGCACCGGGGACTGCTTCTGGTGGTAGGTTAGAAGTTCAGTCTGATTTAGGACTATCTGACTTCCAAGATTCATACCTTCTGCCTTATCTGTTGCAGAGCTTTGGCTCACAATAAGAATAATTGCAGTAATTTCGTTTAAATCATAGATGCTAGCAGCACAGACAGATCTCTGCTTTTGGGATCTCAGACTTGCTTCTTCTACTGTTTTGACAGTAGATGATGAAATTGAGCTGAGCTTACAATTTTACACTATTTCCCCCTTGCTTAGAAAATAACAAGCTTTAAAGGCCAAATTCTTTGGAAAACCATCAATATTTTCTGTTGCTTAAAAAAAACAAAAAAAAAAAACAAAAAAAAAAAAACACTAGCAGTTGATAGCCAGAGTCCAGGCATCCTTATGAGCCCTAGTATAGTTTACTTTTCCTTGTTATGTTGGGGCTTGAAGGAAAGAAAGCAGCCTTGTAAACTTGACTGTTATTCAAACATACTACATGCATTTAGTAATTTAATGACCCTTTATCCTGGTCAAAATGTAATATATGTGGAGTGAGGTCTTAAAGTAGCAGCATGGGCTGGGTCCTTGTATGCAGTCCACAGAGATCAGGTATTGTTTTTGTGCATCAGGTTGGCAGGTCTCAAAACATCTCTTGCCGCTTCATCCAAATAGGAGATATGCTTTTGACCTTTTGAGAGTTTGTGGAGGCAGGACTAGAGTGGCAGTCTGTTTCCAAAGCGTGTCTTTTGTCCTGCTCTGATTGTGAGTATGCACTGTTTATATGAGTGCTTCATTTGAGGTATATGTAGTTTCAACGTTGCACAAACTTTTAAGTGTGTTTCTTCCATGTAAAAGGACATATTGGGCTGTGGTGTGATTTCGACTAATTGCAGTCTGAGTTTAAAAGACATTGTGGAGGTTGGAGAGATAGCTCAGTGGTTAAGAATACCTGCAGCTCTTCCGGAGGACATGAGTTCTGTTCTTAGCACCTAGGTAGGACAGCTCCAAGGAGATTTGAAACCCTTTTCTGGCCTCTGTGGATAATTTCACCTATGTGACCTCTCCCAGACATATACAATATACATAATTAAAAATAAAATATATCTGAAAAAAGACAAAGGTCATGGGTTGATTTGACATCGAACTTGACAATGAAGCAGCAGCAGGTGATATTTAAATTCTTGTGATATTTAAATTTTTAGAGTGGCTGCCAAGGTACAGATGCACAGATTCAACTTCAGATCACAGGTGTAACTGTGTGCATCACAGTAACTGTGTTACTGTGTGGGCTGGCTGGTGCTCTTCTTCTTGCCCATTTAAAGTTATTTCTGGATAGGAAGTGGCATTCTCCTCCAGGTGTGAAAGTGAAAACACTTACTGAAAGTATACTTAAAGTAGAAGAAATAAAGGAATAGAAATGACCTGTGGTCAGACTTTTTCTCATTGGACCATTGGCTCCCCAATATTGACACAGAGACTTATTATAAATTATGAAAGCTCAGCCAATAGCTTAGGCTTGTTTCTCACTAGACCTTATAACTTAACCCTTTTTCATTAATTTACTTTCCACCTTGTGGCTTTATTACCTCATCTCCATAGTGCTCATCCTGCTTGCTCTGCATTCCTGACATCACCACCTCCTTCTTCCCAGCATCTTCTTTGCCTAGAAATCCTGCCTAGCTATTGGCCATTCAGCTTTTTTTTTTTTTTAAACCAATCAGAGTGGCACATCTTCACAATGTACAAAAAGATTATTCCACAACAATTATTAGCAAACTTACCTCTAAATATGTTCACTGTTAATATCTTCACACACATGCATACATACACAAACACACATACCCACACCCACACCCACACCCACACCCACACACACACACACACACACACACACACACACAAAACTTTAAAAAGTTAAACAAAGCCATGTGTGTGCACACATATGTATGTTGTTATACATGGAAGCCAGAGGTCAACATCCTCTGTCTCTCTCCATCTTATTTTCTAAAGCAGGGTCTCTTGTTGAACTTGGAGCTTATCTATTTGGCTAGACTGGCCAGTAAACCCCAGCAATCCTCTGTCTCTACCTTCCTGGTGCTGGGCTTACAGATGTGCAAAGCTGTTTCTGGCTTTTGTGTGGGTACAGGGATTGAACTCTGGTCCTCGTGCCTGTAGAGTAAGCACTTTACTAACTGAAACATCTCCCAAGCCTCTTTATTATTTTTTTAAAAGGAGATTGTGGTTCCCATATGTTACTCAGTGTTTTAGTTAGGGTAAGTATGCTGTGAAGAGACACCATGACCATGGCACCTATTATAAAGGAAAACATTTAATTGGGGCTGGCTTATAGGTTCAGAGGTTTAATCTATTTTTGTCATGACAGAAAGCATGGTGGCATGTAGGCAGACATGGTGCTGGAGAAGGAGTTGAGAGTTGTACATCTGGATTGGCAGGCAGCAGGAGGAAAAAGCCATACTGGGCCTAGCTTGAGCATCTGAGACCTTAAAGCCAGCCCCCAGTGACACACATCCTCCAGCAAGGCCACATCTACTCCAACAAGGCCATACCTCCTAATAGTGCCACTACCTATGAGCCTATGGGAGTCATCTTCGTTCAAACTGCCACACCAAGGCTGGTCCCAAACTGCTAGGCTCAGGTGATCCTCCTGCCCTGACCCCTTGAGTATATGGGACTACAGATGTGTACTGGGCCATTATATATTTCTTGTTCTAGAATCCTTTCTTTAACATTCTTGCCATGGCAGCATGGTATAGATCTACTCAGACTTTGTAATTTTCATATTGAAATAATTGTCAACTCACATGTATATTTCAGCATCTCTTTATTCAGTCTTCCAAGGTAACATCCCCCGAGCCACATAGCTAAAATTGGTCCAGGGCGTTGAATTCTTTTATAGTGAGCAAGAATAATTTGCCTAATTTTACATTTGGCCTTTAGTTTCTGGCCATGTGTAATTGGGCCAAATATTTGCCACTTGGGCATCATTCAGGAAAAGGTAAAGAGGCCCCTAGGGAAGTTTTTCAAGGTGCCGTTTAAGGAAAATTTAACATGGAAAGTGTTTTTATGAAATGAGTCGTGTGCATTTGAGTTCTTTGAGGTTGGATATTTAAGGAGGCTTTGCCATCATTATTCATGCAATAATCCTGCAGAACTTCCACCACTTGGTAACTGTGAACAATAGCTATGTTTAACAATCCACTAACTGATGCCCATCTCTAGCTTCCCCTTCAAATTTAGTCTTCTTGTTTTTATTCTTGCCAGTTTATTGGTGTTAATTAGAGTCTTTACTGGTGAGGGCATGTGGTGCTGTGCCAGAGAAGAACACAGGCTGGGAATAATTTGAATTCCAGATTTAATTATGGGCAGTCTGATGATAGACTAGTCATTTAGCAGCATTGAGCTTCAATTTACTTACGGGCACAGTTTAACTCCTTGTTGACGAGGAGCATTTGCAGTCATTGCTGGCCTTTGCTTCTTGAGTTTGTTTGAGCACCACCATCAACATTAATAACAGTTGGGTCTCATATCCCAGGCTTCTGCTTCTTTATGTTTAGCTTCAAAGGAAACAAAACCAGAAGATTCTAGAAAGTTACGTTGGAACAGATGGTGTTCATTTTCATTTCACATTCCTGTGTCCTGAACTTCAGTTAGAACATAGGGCCAGATGCCTGGGCTCTGGAGACCCTGGAACAGGCACAGCTCCTAAGACTCTAGGTTAACTGTGGCTGTAGTCCACTTCCTGAACAAGTTGGTTGACCAACTGAACAGCTAAGAGGTGATCAGTGACAGGCAGAGATAGATTTCCTGAATCTGGAGCCTTAACTTCAGTCTGAGTTGTGACTTTGACAACACAAGTATCATTGTTTTTTGGATATTTAATCTTGAGCTTCATCTAATTAGAAAGACAAACTTATTAAAAAGTTTACTTTTGGCCTGTGTGATGGTACATGCCTTTAATCCACTTGTGGTACAGCACTTAGGAGGCAGAGGCAGGTGGATCTTTTTACGTTTGAGGTCAGTGTGGTCTACATAGCTTGTTCCGGGCCAGTTAGAGTTACATCATGAGACCCAGTCTCCAAAAGAAAAATAAAAAAAGAAAAAAGAAAGAAAAGGAAGTTTATTTTCTTCCTATTGGAAATATTACATAGACTTCACAAAACCAAATTTTTAGGAGACTAGAAAGTATTAAAAATGTGTAATCTGAGCATGACTCAAACCATGTCACCAACTACATAGATTTTCTTCTATGCATAGACTTGTATTTTTAAGTTATTTATACATTGGGCTGTGTTTTCACTGAACACTAGCTTAGATGTATCCCTGTGTTTTGATACATGATACATGCAGTTTTGGATTCCTATACATTAGGTTGCTTGTTATCAATTACTGTTGTAATTCTATGATGATGATTCTTTTGATTCTTCTCAGAGTAGATCTCAGGAAGGAATCACTGCGATGCACATAGACTTGTTTATATTGTGCAAAGACACATGGTCAGTTTATAACATCAGTTCATAGAGGGCAATGTTAATTTACATTCCTTCACATATTTCCAGGCTTCTAGTTGCTTAGCTGGTTCTTAAAGTGTTGCTAAGGAAGAGTGTCATTTCAAAACAAGCTGAATAGCACCAGATAATTCCACTTAGACAATCTTACTTCATAACTTAGAACTTACTTTTCAATTGATTCTTTTTATTGTTGGTGGTTTAGAATATTTTGTTCATTTTTATATATTATGTAAATATTTTCTTAGGCGAATTGTCTATTAATGAAATAAAGATTCTTGATACAATCAGCAGTTGAACTCTGATACTAGAATCTTTCAAAGTAGACTTTGACTATCATGCTGACCATTGACTCCTCCTTTTGTAGATAACTCTGGGTGTGAGCCATACTAACAAAGGAGAACATGGCTGGTGCTAGGACCCACCACCGCTTGTCATTTTTTTTTTGTTTTTTTTTTTTGAGACAGGGTTTCTCTGTGTAGCTTTGCGCCTTTCCTGGAACTCACTTGGTAGCCCAGGCTGGCCTCGAACTCACAGAGATCTGCCTGGCTCTGCCTCCCGAGTGCTGGGATTAAAGGCGTGCGCCACCACTGCCCGGCCGCTTGTCATTTTTTCTTTGTTTTCTATTTGTTATTGATTGGCTGATTGTGATACTGGAGCTTAAACCCAGGGCTTCACACATACTAGGCAAGTGCTTTAACACTGAACTACATTCCAAATTGCATTTTCTGCCCCTTTAAAGTTAATTAAATCATCTTTTAAACCATTATGAAAGTAACATGCTCAGTTACCTTAAAACATTAGAAAATACAGAGAAACAGAAAAGTCAACTATATTCCCACTGTATTGAAGTCAGTTTTGTTAACAGTTTGTGTTTCCTCTTTTTTTTTTTTTAAACAACACTATGGCTTTTCCTCCCTTCCCAACAAAACCGCAGCCTAAGCTTTGTCCTGTATCCTCCCAAGATGCGACTCCTTGGGCTTTGGATACTGAATGCTGCCTGTTAGGGTTTTGTTCTTGTCTTTGGTTTCATCCTCCTTTCCTGGAAGGCAAAAACAGGTCTTCTAGGTTTGTTTGTGAAAACCAGCTCTCTTTGCCCTCCCTCTCTCCTAGGGGTCTGAGGACTATGAGTCTGCCCTGGCAGAAAAGGAAGACCTGCTGGCTGAGCTGCACTCAGAAAACCTCACAAAGAGCACTGAGAACCATAGACTGCTCAGGAATGTTAAAAAGCTCACCCAGGAGTTGAGTGACCTGAAGGAGGAGAAGCTGAGACTAGAGAGGGACCTGGAGGAAGCCCACCAAGAGAGGAGCAAACACACCCGCACCATCCATGTGAGTGCCTCCTGCTTTCCTGACATGATGGGTGCTACATCAAGGCTGGGTCCTGTGATGGTTTCTGTTCACAGGAAAGTGGATGTTGTGCAGAAAACTGAAGAATCTCTGAAAAATCTAAGGGTTTTTCTTATCTCCTTAGTGGAAATGACACAGCTTGACACTGCCGCTCACCCCTCTTACTGTTGCCATCAGATTGACCACAGTTTGTGTCCTGCTTTTTCATGCATTACTCACTTCTGCTATGCTGGGTTGTGAATTGTTTTTGGTCTCTGTGCATTTAGTCATCTGGTTGCACTTCAGTTGACTTAACTTTCTTATTTCAAAGCACTGGCTATTTTCCCCTTGTAACCTATGCTTCAGCAAATGCCCCTGTGTGTAAGCATTTATCCACTGGCTGTTTCTGACAGAGGTTTAATTACTGAGTCAAAAACCACCGACATTTAAAGACTACTTTATAGATATCAAACTGTTCTCCAGACAAATTGTTCTGGCTCCGATCTGTTTTAAGACTGCTCTATTCAACACTGGGTATTAGCATTTAAAAATTCTTCCTAAATTTGTTACACTATTAAGTTTCAATTCTATCTAAACGTAAGTACTAAGCATGCTTTAATTGAATCCCTCCTGAGTGTCACGTCTACATGCACAGCCTTGGTGCATCAGGCAGTACTGAGTCTGAGCCTGAGTGGTCATGGATTCTGTGTTATGACTCACCTCTCCAGAGTCTGGAGTGCGCGGTTATCATAGATCAGGCTTGGAGGAGAGCCCACAGGGTACCACTGGCTATTAGCTGGGATGCTGGGATTCATAGTTGCCATACCCGTGTCAACACTGAGGAGTGAAGTACAAACGTTTGCATGTTGTAGTATTTCAACAACTGTTTAGAGAGCAATAATGGAGATTTAGAGAAGAAACCATCAGCTACACTTCCACCACCTGAGTGAAGCAACTCTTTTTTCTTGTCAGCATTACTTTCAGCCTCAGTACACCTGGCCTCTCCATCCAGTCACAGGCTGATCACTGTCCATGTGCTGTTGGATCATTCACATTGCCTAGGCATCTTCCATGTTGTGTAGGACACAGAATGTCCATGGTGAATGGCATATACTCTCACTGATTGCTTTCACATGAGAACTTAATAATTTCCTCCGAGGGTTGGACATTTTGGCTATTTAAATAATGCCACAGTGAACATTTCTGAGCATGCAGACATTTTCTCACAAAACCCCTAGGATAAACTTTGAGGAGTGAGGGTATTAGATCACACAGTGCAAACATTTCATGTTGGATAATTGTGCTTCCAGGTTGTTATGAGTCCAGAGGGGTATCCCATTGTGTGCTGCCACTAGAGATCCTGCAATAGGCCAGTTTGTTGTATTCTGATAGAAGACCTGTTTCCTATATTTTGGATGCTGATGGGAATGCCTAGTGTGGTTTCTGAAACTTTTGCTTTTCTGTTGATTGCAGAAAAGGGAGGACACATAATGAACTGCCCCTGTTGTCTTCTCGTCAGTCCAGCCAAACGGTCAGGTTCTGAGGCTCCCAGCTTGGGTCATGTGCTGTTTCTGTTGGCAGGAATGTGTATGTGTGTGTATGTACATGTATGGCATCATTGGCAGCCTCTGTAAGAATTATAGGGGGCGAGCAGGCACCCAGAGAACATAGTGCTGTTGTAAGGCTCTAGGAAGACCACGACAACAGCTATGCTCCTAATACTTACCTGGAGTGAGCTGGCTTGGGACACACAGCTTCCTGGCATCTCTTTGTGACTGCTTTTATGCATCGTTCTGTACATGTTTCTGACAGAGAGGTCTGGGCAGTTTCGTTATTTTTGCTAACATATTTCACCCCATTGCCATCTCTTGGTTATAGTCTAGGAGTCTAGCTGTGCCCCTCTCAAGAGAGTGTTTTACACTGGATCATGGCGGTACAGTCTGGGGAAACATGCTGAGGTAGTTATTTTGCTTCATGGTACTAGGATAAAAACACAGGTGGAAACATAGCCATGCATATCTTATCAGCTTGTTGCTGTTAAGTAGGTTCTTTAATTATTCAAAATGCCTCCCACTCGACAGCTGCTACTGGCATTGCTTTGTATTGACAGAGACAAAACCCTAGACCTCCCAGTGGCTTCTATTTCTGCTCTCAAAAAGAGAAATCTACTCATAATTCGGCATCATTGAATACCTTGTATGAGCCCTCTCTACTCGGCATGAACATGCTTCCAGAGCAGAGATAGAAACATGCCACAGGAATACAGAGGAAAGAAATGGCTTGCATCTTGTAGAAGGCTCCTGAGGAAAATAAGTCATCTGGTTTATGTGGTGTGAGAATAGGCAAGTACTCTACCAACTGAGCCTTGTCCCTAACCTCATGATATTTACATTTTGAGTTTGGCTTACTTTGATTAACATAATGCTTTTTTATTCCATCTGTTTCCTTGAAAATATCACAGTTTCATTTTTCTTTAAAGCTGTATAGAATTCTACTTTGTTTATGTGTTAGTTACCTTTCTGTTGCTGTGATAAAATACCAGGATAAAAATCAACTTAGAGGAGAAGTGGCTTTATTTTGACTTATGGCTTCAAAGGGATAGAGCCGATTGTTGCAGGAAAGGCATGACAGCAGTTAAGGAAACCATGGTAGCAGGAGCAGGAGGCTGACCGATCATGTTTTCCATCCATACACAGGAAGCAAAGAGAGAGAACAGGAAGTGAAACAAGGCTCTAAAAACCTCAAAACCCATGCCTCATGGTGGTCCTTTAGCAAGGCTCCACCTCTTAAAGGTTTCATAACTCCCCCCCAAAGTACCACCAAATAGTGCCTCCAGCTGGGGACCAAGTGATAAAATACACGAGGCATTGCTCAGTCAAACCCCAACAAAATATATGCCAGGTTTTCTTTATCAATTTATTTGATGGGCATCCAGGCTGATTCTATTTCCTGGGTTTTGTGAATGGTACAGCAATAAACATGGATGTGCAAGCATCTTTGTGGTATGTTGGCTTTGAATCCTTTGGGTGTGTACTTAAGAGGGGTGTAGCTGGGTCATATGGTTGTTCTGTTTTCAGTTTTTTGAGGAAGCTCCATACTGATATTCATAGTGGCTACACAAGTTTTCATCCCCACAGCGGAGAATAAGGGTATTTCTTTCCCTATAGCCTTGCCTGCATTTGTTTTATATATGTGATGATAGCCATTAGACTAGGGTGTGATGAGTTCTCAGAGCAGTTTTAATTTACATTTCCCTGATGGCTAAGAACATTGACCACGTTTTCATGTATTTACTGACCATTATATTTCTTTTGAGAACCTTTTTATTGATGATTGAGTTTTGGTACTGAGTTTTTTCAGTTCTTGTTGCCCTAGATGTTATTCTAGGGCTGGTCTTGTACAGTCAAGCCTCAACCGTGAGGACACTGAAATCCAGTGTTAGATCTCTCCTGCACATGCTCAAGTTTTGCTGTGTTCATTAGGCAGGAAAAGGTATTGGAAAGGACAATATTGAAGTCCAGGCCTTTTTCTCTGTCAACATTCAGTTCAGTTTTCAAATCCTTTTTGATAATGGAAACTGTTGTCAGGAGTGATGGCAACAAGCAGGCATGATCCCTACCTGTAGAGTGTACCTGCAGGTTTTAAAGCAGCTGCCCGGCCTCGTCATATGTGACACAACCACATGTTTGGGCCCAGAGACTGATACTCTCTTTACAGATTAACCAAGCCTCAGAATTTAGATGGCATGGATCTTGTCTCTAATTTCAGAACTTTGCCTAAGATACTATATTGTAGTACTGGCAAATCAGCAGTAGGTAGGAATATGGTGCATTTGGCAGAAAGGAAGATTTTATATTCTCTGCTTTCTATAGACCAGAATAATGTGTTCTCAAGAAAGCCAGCCTGCTGTGTTCTGGTTATTTGAAGCTTTAAAAAGTAATTTTTTCCCTCTGTATTTCTCAAACACATCTGGTAGATTTTATAAAGTTATACAATTAAATGAGCTTAGGAATAAAGGTAAAGGCATCAGGCTGTCAAAGGAAAAGATGGCAAGGGCTTTAGAACCATAGCAAATATGGTAAGCATGTTGTGGTGTCCTTTGTGGGGCTGAAGAGGAGGACTTAAGGTTTGGCTGGCAGTTCCTAGTAGCAAGAGCAAAAAGGGAATTCGTGTACAAGGTCTCCAGTGTTTGGGCGATGAACATTTTAAGATAAAAGACTAGCTTCAGCTGACACTGGTGCCCAAGGGAAGAATTGTGTCTGGTGGGTTTTTTATAAAGAGAACTGAACAGTTACAGAGTCTTGAACAATAGTCCATTCAGTCAAAGCAGACCTGTTCGAGCAAGATCGATGCTGTTCAAGCCAGTGAGCTTGTAAGTATTGAGGTTTTCAGTTCCTGGGACTGGGTCTAGCTGTTTCTCATTGTTCTGTTCTCTTAGACAAGAACTTGAAAACCAGTTGGAAATACTCCAGCCTTGTTTTTAGAAGAGCCCCAACTTAAAGTCCACATAGAGGACCTATAACAAACAGACTTAGTTTGTGTGACATTCTCTGAATCCTGATAGTAAGCCAACTAACTCTCTCTCAGATTTGATCAAACCATGCCATGCTTTGCCCATGCCAGGAGCATTCATTTCCTGGCTCATTGTGTATGGGGAGACAATGCCTTTGCTGGGAGCAGTTTGGATTGGAGACCAGTGGACTTGCTGTGCCTGACTGTGCAAGCACATGAGAACTTGGCCCATGAGGGTCAGCTGTCATGTTGGCTTTAATTGCCTTGATTGCAGACCATGTGCCAGTTGACTTAGCACATGCTATAATTTGTAGTTTTGTTTATTCCTCACACATTTATTGAGTGCTTGCAATGTGCAGGCACTGTTGTTAGGCTTTGGTGAATACCAGCTTTAATTTTACTGTAGGGATCTTACAATGAGAGAGGCCAAAAATTGAGGACAGCAGACAGTTCTTCTGTATCTTGTTATATGCCACTTTGACACCAGAGGGACCCGAATCCCTTGAATCAAATTCAGAATACATTTATAAGGGAGCAGAAACGAGTATTCTCAGTTCAGCATCCTGACTGTGACCTCTGTAGGCCTTGACAAGGAGGTGACGTGGACCATCATGTCCTTCTCCCTCTGACTTAGATGTCCTGTTTGGCCCAGAGACTTAATATTTTCTCTCTCTCTCTCTCTCTCTCTCTCTCTCTCTCTCTCTCTCTCTCTCTCTCTCTCTCTCTCTGTGTGTGTGTGTGTGTGAGAGAGAGGGGGGGGAGGGAGGGAAGGAGGGGGAGAGAGAGAGAGGGAGAGAACGTGTGTGTGTGTGTGTGTGTGTGTGTGTGTGTGTGTGTGTGTGTGGTGAAGCATGTGAGAGAGCTTTACTTCAGATTTCATGTCTGGCTCATGCTCTCAATTTTACTCCGAGCTGGTGAGGACAAGAGCAAGTCGGCTTCTTTTGTGTAGTGGCCTGTGTTGGGCAGTGGTTGAGCTGTAGTCCCCAGACTGTCTAACAGTGCTTGCATCTGTCACGGGACCTGTCATCCGCTGCCCTGACGAGTGTGTGCTTCAGTACCTGGGCACTTAGCTCTGTTGGATGCATTTGCTGGCTACAGGCCAAAACTCTAATTAAAGTTCTTACTATCACCAAGCTGGCCCAATCCTGTGTGCTCTGCGAGGAATAGATTTAATTTTAGGGTAGTTCAGCCTGAACCCCTCTAAATCTCATCGTACTCATTGATGGATAGCCCCAAATAAAACTGGGATGTCAATACATGACATTAGACAATAGTGTCTCAGGCTGATAGGTTAGGCTTAGGACCATAGATCCCAGAAGGGATGTTTTTACCAAGCTCAAAAATCTCCCTTCGCTTTTTTTCTCTTTTTTTGAATCAAATGTGAAATGTTTTGAATTGATGTCCTTGTAGCATAATGTGCAGTTTAAATGAACTACACAGGACATTGAGTCCTTGCAAATCCCAGTTTCTGGACTGGTGGGATGGCTCAAAGGGCAAAAAAGCTTTCTGTACAAGCCTGTCATCCTGAGTTCTACCCCCAGAACCCACATAAAAGTGGAAGGAGAGAAATGACTCTTACAATTCTCCTCTAGCTTCCACATACCTGCTGCAGCACCACACACACATACATATGCGGACACATTCACGCACGCGGGCGCACACACTCACAATAATTATAAATAAAATAAGTTTAAAGTCCCTTATTTTTCTAAGACAATGATTGAGTTACTGGACTGAGTCCTGTTCCAACACTTATCACCTGTTGGATGTGAACCATGGTGTCCATTTCTTATCTGCAGGGTTCATGTGGATTGGATACAGCACCTTCCATGATGTCTAGTATATCATGGTGGTTACTAAGTAGAGAAATGGAGCAGTTTTAGCACATGTCTGCAGAAGTATTCACCAGCACTGGGTTTGGCTTGGAGCCAAGTACTTACCTTTTCTAAACAAATTCTCCTCCTTCTAAAATGATATGGATCCTACGTATATTTTAGCATTAAAGAAATGAGTAATGAAATGTAATTTGTGAGAATGACAGACCACTGTCTACTGGAGTCCTTTGGACAGTGCTAAGTGTGGTTTATGCCTTCCCAGTCAACCAAGCTGCACATTCGAATCTTCCTTGATCAACAGTAACTTCTACTCTGAGGAGCATGCTTGTCTTTTCCTTTTCCAGCTGACTGACGCCTTGGAGAAAGGGGTCATAATGTTCTTGGGTTAGAGAGGCTTGGACATCCTAGTAGCTCTTGCCCAAGGCTACTGTAAAAGCTGCTTTAAAAGGCTGACCTCTTTGTTTCCTGATGGCATAGCTGTGGTCTCCATGAGTGAGCAACAGGGAGACTTTGTTACCACTACTAATTTTGTCACTCTGCTAGGCTCTGTTCTGGGTGCAGTAGGAGAGTCAAGTCAGGCACCCTCTCAGAAGGCATCTCCTGGAGAACTGTGATGGAAATGCAGACGTTGCTGAGCAAAGTAAAGTACGCATAGTGTTGATAGCAGGTAGACCAGATGCTCCCAAAGGAGCAGAGCAGCTGTGCTGAGGGGAAGCAGGGTAGATTGTGGCCTCGACTTGAAGAAATCATCTAGGGGTGGGAAAGGTAGAAATGCCTTCCTGGTAGAGGGAAGATAAGATGACGGCTACATTGTGGGGGTGGCAATGAACCTGGCACCTGGGAAGCCCAAGCGGGGCTGGAGGAGGGGCAAGTTTGTTCCCTTGTATCCCCTAGGTGTGGTTTAGGGAGGTGTGGGTGTCTTGTCTGCTGGCCCAGTCATGCTCTAATGTCTACTCAGCTTAAGTCCCAGCTTCTTTGTCCATTCTCCAGGGAGGTCTTATTCATTTATTCATCCATCCATCCATTCGTTCATTTATTTATAAAAGACAAGTGTCTTACATAGCCCCAGTGGACCTTGAACTCACCATGTAGACAAAAATGACCCAGAATATCTGACCTACCTGCTTTCACTTCCCATATGCTAGAATTTTGTGTACCATCTGTGCAGGACTGTCTCATTCCAACAACTTCTATTGATTTTTTTTTCATTTTAAGATTCTTTTTTATTTCATGTGTATGGATGTTTTGCATACATGTGTATCATGGGCGTGCTTGGTGCCCACAGAGGCCAGAAGAAGGTATTGAATTCCCTTGAACTGGAGTTACAGATAGTTACAAAGTGCTCTTTGGGTGCTGGGATTTGAACCTGGGTCCTCTGGAAGAGCAGACACTCTTAATTGCTAAGCCATCCTTTCAGCCCCTATTATTATTTTAAAATTATGCATATGTGTGTATGCCATGCTTGTGAGTATCTATGGAGGTCAGAAGAGGGTGTTGGATCTCCTGGAATTGTATTTACAGGTGGCTGGCAGCCTCCTCATGTTGGTGTTAGGAACTGAACTCAGGTCCTCTGGAAGACCAATGCGAGTTCTTAGCCACTGAGCCATCTCTGCGGCCTTCCTTCCCTTTTTCTTTTATTGTTATTATAAGTTTGTTGTTTAAATGAACTGGTGTAGAAAGAAGACATGGAAGTGGCAGCCCCTTGAAGTGCTGTGGGATAGGAGACCCAGTACCACACCTCACTCCTCCCTAGACTGTTTCCAGAAGGCTCAGTGAGGCTCTGTGGTGCCCAGCTTACAGCTACATCTCATGCTGATTCTGGAAATTGTCCTTGTGCCACTGAATGCCTATACCTCATTAAGATTTTGAAGAAATTGCTTTTGTATATTTAAAAGTAACCACCAAGCACTTTGACAAGCTTGCTCACAGCAAAACCTGATAAGGTTGAAATTTGATGGATGAGAACCTTCTCATTCTCCATCTGGCAAGAGATAAAACAGACTTGCTGGATGGAGAAGTATGAGGGCCTGGCTTTTCATTTCTAATGCGATGTTAAGATTTGAGGGATATTTTAGTTTTCAAATAATCCACTTTTAAAACCCAACCCACCTGCTCTGAGAGAGTCCTGATATGCAAAAGCAGCTCTCAGCTCAGTGTTGGCCCAGAGTGCACCTACAAATCTAAAGGGAAAATTACCCATTAGTGCAGAAATTCAGAGTGCCAGAAGACAGCATCCTGCAAATCTTGGATGCAGTATTCACTGGGGAGCTAGGTGAAACCTGTGTAAGATTCAGGTTTCCAAACTTTCACTAAATCCTGTGCTCATAGCAAATAAAGCAGCTGCACCCTGGGGGCACTGAAGATTCCTTACAATGGTGGTTTTTGTTTTTGTTTTTGTTTTTGTCAGTTTGTGGGGATGCTCAGGAACATATAGTTACATGATTCCTGTAGTCAGCCATGGTTGGGCTTCTTGGGCTTAGTCTGAAAAACCATTGCTGTGAGCCAAGTGTGGTAGTGCACATCAACAACCCCTGGGCTTGGAGAGGCAGGAAAATCAGGAGTTCAGGGTCATCCTTAGCTTCATAGTGAGTTTGAGGCTAGCCTGGGATCCATGAGACCCTGTTTCAGCAAACACAAACAACTCATCAGTGTTGTGAAAAAAAAATAATAACAATAGACTGGCTTTCATTAATATTGCTTGCTTCACTTATTAGCACATACTAATTGTAGACATTCGTGGGATTCACCAAGACATTCCCATATATGTATACATTATGTATGTATCATGTCTATGTATCCTTCTATCATCATGTTCTCTCTAGCTTCCTACTTCCCTTCCTGTTACTGAGGAATCCCTATTTTCAGTTTGTTTGTTTCTATGCATGGAGCGAACATACAATGACTTTCTTTCTCTGTGTGGCTTGTTTTGCATGATGTGGTGTCCTACAGTTCCATGACAGGCTTGTATTCTTTATGGTAGAATAGTCCTCCACTGTGTTTGTGTGTGTGTGTGTGTGTGTGTGTGTGTGTGTGTGTGTGTGTGTGTAATTTTTTTTATGTACTCATCTTGTGATAGGCATTTAGGCTGATTCAATATCTTAGCTGTTGTGAGAAGTGACCTAATAAACCTAGGCTTGCTGTGGGATGTTCTGTATGGCAAATGTTTTGCTCTGATTGGTTAGTAAATAAAACACTGATTGGCCAGTAGTCAGGCAGGAGGAAGTATAGGCGGGACAAGGAGAGAGGAGAATTCTGGGAAGTGGAAGGCTGAGTCAGGGAGACACTGCCAGCCGCCGCCATGACAAGCAGCATGTGAAGATGCTGGTAAGCCACGAGCCACGTGTCAAGATATAGATTTATAGTAATGGATTAATTTAAGATATAAGAACAGTTATCAAGAAGCCTGCCAGGGCCATACAGTTTGTAAGCAATATAAGTCTCTGTGTTTCCTTGGTTGGGTCTGAGCGGCTGTGGGACTGGCAGGTGACAGATTTGTCCTGACTGTGGGCCAGGCAGGAAAACTTTAGCTACATAGGCTAGCAGATGAAGGAAGCACAGCTTATAATAAGCATTGGAGAAACCAGAATAGTCAATCATACAGATCTATTTTCTTCAATGGAAGGAAATAATGATGCTTAGTCTCTTGGAAAGCCAGAGTGAAAAGTGGTCAATCAACTTGGTGATCCTTTGCTATTCTAATATTAGCCAGCCTCCATCTGTATCCCCCAATATCGTGAGTTTTGTCTCTCAGTGAATAGAACACATTCATATGAAAGAGGCCCTTCCTCTTTCCTTCCTCTAAGCCAGTGGTTCTCAACCTTCCTAATGCTGCGATCCTTTAATACAATTCCTTATGTTTTGGTGACCCCCAAACATAAAATTATTTTTTTGCTACTTTATAACCATAATTTTGCTACTGTTATGAATCACAATGTAAATGTCCAATATGCAGGGTATTTGATATGCCAGTTCCCCAAACGGGTTGTGACTCACAGGTTGAGAACTGTTTGCTGCTCTAGGCCCTAGCCCTGAGCTCTGTTTATCAGCCAGTAGAACTCATTCTTACTGTAAAGTTCACAGTGCTTTGCTACTTTGCAAGGGAATTTCAGTGTAGCCAGCCCTGAGCCTTTGTTCTCTTGGATCGTTTCCCTGCTCACAGTGAGACTTGGAGGCTGGGGGCACAGACGGACTGACAGACAGTGAGTGACATGATTACAAGCACAGACACTGACATGGTCACAAGCAGACAGCTCTTTGTCGCTTTTTGCGAGCCGACTTCCTTTCTCTAGGAATGGGATCACAGGGTAGTTTTCAGAAAAATTATCTTTTTTTGTTTGTTTTCTGACAGTAGTCATGCTTACTTCAGTGAGATGGTATCTCATCAATTTTTTTCTTTAAGATTTTATTTTTTTTATAATTATGAGTATATGTTTGGTTTCTGTGTAGGTATGTACATATGAGTGCAGTGCCCATGGAAGCCAGAAGACTTTGAATCCTGTCCTAGTTAGGGCTTCTGTTGCTGTGATAAAACATCATGACCAAAAAGCAAGGTGGAGAGGATAGGATTTATTTGGCTTACACTTCACCTTTGTTGTTCATCACTGAAGGAAATCAGGACAGGAACTCAAACAGGTCAGGATTCTGGAGGCCAAAGCTGATGCAGAGCCGCCTACTGGCTTGCTTCCCATGGCTTGCTCAGCCTACCTTCTTATAGAACCCAGGACAGCAGCCCAAGGGTAACCCCACCCACCATGATCTGGGCCCTCCCCCATTGATCACTGATTGAGAAAATGCCTTACCGCTGGATCTCATGGAGGCATTCAGCTGAGGCTCCTTCCTCTGATGACTCTGGTTTGTGTCAAATTGACACACAAAACCAGCCAGTACAAATTCCTTAGAGCTGGACTTACAGGCAGTTGTGAGTTGCTTGATGTGGGCACTAGGAACTGAACATGGGTTTGTTCTTACCTCTGTGAGACCTTGAGGTGCATCTTTTTAGATTGTTTAAAATGTGTTTTTGATGCAGGCTTTTGTTGCCATATGCTTGCCTTTTAGTACCGCTTTGGCTGTGTCCCACAGGTTTTGGTATGTTTTGTTTCCATTTTCATTTGTTTAAAGGAAATTTTAAATTCACTTTCCCTTTAATTTTCTTCTTTAATTGACTTCCTCAGTTACCTGCTGTTTGTTCAACAGTGTGTTGTTCAGTTTTCACTTATGTGTGTGTGCACGCTGGTGTATGCCACACTAGTGTGTTGACTGCTGGAGGCCAGAAGAGGGCATCAGACCCTCCCCAGAGCTAGAGTTATAGGCTCTTGAGTTCTTTTTAACTTAAATGATTTCTGAAGTGTCCCCTGCTGTTGTTTTCTAGGTATCCAACCTCTGTGTATTCTACCACCCCATTATGACCAGAAAAGATACAGAAAATAATTGTTTTTAATTTGTTAAGACTAATTTTCTGGCTTAATATAGTGTCTCTTCTAGAGAAAGTACCATGCATTGATTGAAAAAAAAATGTGTTTTGTAAATGTTGTATAGACTGTTGTGTAAATATCTGTTAAGTCCAGTTATCTACTACATAGTTTAATTCTGGTGTTTATTTATGTATTGTTGTCAGTCTGTCTATTGGGAAGAATCTGGTATTAAGCCCCCCACTATTGTTTTAGAGCTATCTCTTTCAGTAGGTGTAATGTTTTATAACATCAGGTGCTCTAATGTTAGTGCCTATACAGTTCTAATTTGTTAAATTTACTTTTTAAAACATTTTAATATTATTATTATTTGTGTATATGTGTTGCTGCTTGTGTGTGTACATGTGTGTGTCTGCACACATGCATGTGTGTGCATGTGTGTTGTACACCTGTTGTGTATGTGGTGGACTCCCTCAAGCAGCTCTTGTCTGATGGTTATAAGCTCCATTAGATTTTGCTTGTTTGGGACAATCTTTGCTTTCATTTCTGACAGACAGCCTTGTTTAGCATGATAATCTTGGTTGACAATTACTTTCTTAAGGACTTGAAATACATCAGTCCACACCCTTTGCAGATTTCTGGTTCTCTTAGTTTAATGGGTTTGCCCTTAAATGTGACTTGATGTTTTTCTCTTGCAAACTTTAAAGTTTGTTTTTCTTTTCTTTGTCCTCCTGTGTATGGTAAGGAATTTTTTTTTTTTTTTTTTTTTTTTTTTGGTGGGGGACGGCAGGGGCGGGGTGTGTGGTGGCGGGCGGTATCATCCTTTCTACTTGGGTTCTATAGGGTTATTGAGTCTGGATATCCATGTTTTCTCCACTATTAGGAAGTTCGTTTTCGTTTTTGTTTTCTTGTCTCTCATTGAGTAGTTTTCCTATGCCCTTTTCCTTTATTTCTTCCACGTTAAGAATGCCAGTGACACAGACATTTGATCTCTTGATGGTGCCCCAGAAATCTCCCATGATGCTTCACACTTATTCTTTTCTGTCTGAATATATTTTAAGACCTACCTTCAAGTTCCAAGGTTCTTTCTTTTGCTTGATCTGTCTGTTAAGGCTTTCAATTAAAATTTTAAAAATCTGATTTATTGAGTTTTGGTTTTTTTTTTAATTTTGATTCATTCTTTTTCAAAATTTCTTGTTCATATTGTGTATTGTTTTCCTGATTTTTGTCTAATTGTTTACCTGTATGTTTTTGGAGCTCACTGACTTTTTTTTAAAGAAAAATTGAGTGTGTGTGTGTGTGTGTGTGTGTGTGTGTGTGTTATGCCCAAAGATGCCAGAAGTGGTGGATCTCCCTGAAACTGGAGTTACAGGTTTTTGTGAGTCACCTGACATGGGTGCTGAGAACCGAACTTGGATCCTCTGGAAGAGGAGTATGCCCCCTTAACTGTATAGCCATTATCTCTCCAGCCCTTTTACTGGCTTTAAAAAACCTTCTTTTTAAATTATTAGCAATTTTATCCATTTCGATAACTTCAGAGTTTATTGTAAGAGAGTTATAATTGTTAGGAGATTAGATTGGGTGACTTTTTAAAAACAGATAAATAGAATTTAGTGTACTTAAATTTAGTAACATGATTTAAATCTTGATACTTTTAAGTTTCTTGAGCTCCTTGGACTCCAAATAGGGAGGGTGATTTCATCAAGGAGTGCTTTGTGAAAGAGGTGGCACCATGGTTGGACCTTGGAAGTGGCATGCCACCTCTGTGCAGTTTGTGTGTGTGTGTGTGTGTGTGTGTGTGTGTGTGTGTGTGTGTGTGTGATATTTTCATGTGGAAGGGGCTTGGTGGAGACAGGCAGAGCACCTGAAAAGTGTCTAATGAAATTGTGGGGTGACAGGACTGGTTTGAATGAAATGGGGGGGGATGGGGCTGGTTTAAGATAAGCTGAGACTAAGCTGATACCCCCTGGGAGAGCCAGGGATGGGCTGCTCTCTCTTGAATTTCCATCTGCAGTTACTGTCTCCATGTGGCCGGTTGAAAACAAAGAGATGGTTGGGAAATTGCCACAGTTGCCCTTGTGACAGCTGGGTTCTGAAGGAGGCACGTGAAGGAGATGCCATGAGAGGAGGGGCTGAGCCTCCCTCCCCCAATTCTGCAGTGTGAATTCTTGCTTCTTCTGATTCTTCTTCATGGGAGAGTTGCTCAGTAGATTAGTGTCCAGAATATTTATGGGGCCATCCTTATTAACTGAGAGGGAGGTATGGTAAGAGCCTGAGTTCTAGATTCTTCTGCTTTCCAATTCAGACCTATGAGGCCCAACTCTGTTTTGGGGACTGACTCCATTATTTCCTTATGAATCTTCTCTGTCACTCCTGGATTCTTAAGGAAGAGGATTCAAGTGGGTTGATTAAGTTGGGCATGCCCTTTCCTCTCCCCAATAATGACAGCAACAGCAAAGAACTCAAAAAATTCTTCTTATCAAGTCCTACTTTGGATATGTAATGTCACAAGTTTGTATTTTGACTCTCAGTCTGTTTTGCATTCATCTGTATAGGCCCAAGATTAGCTCTAGAGTGCAGTGGTGGTCATCAGGGCAGGATTTTGGGGTTCTTGGCTACAAAGAGCGTCAAGTCCAGGCTCTTTATCTCTCATGTACTCCATCTACTAAGAGGAAAGAGACTTGTTGTATATCATCCTTAGCCTTCATGCTGGGCACTCATTCTGCATTCTCTTATTTAACCTCAAAGCCCAAAGAAGCTACCTTATCATCTCCTTTCTGGGAAGGGAACCACTTATGTCCAGGGTAACATAGCTGGTTAGCAGTTGAGCCATGATTCAAGGCAAAGTCTGTCTATTTAGACAGCCCTGGAATATTGAAGGAGATTTGAGGGAACCACCCAAGGTCATCGATTTTCAGTTCTGATTGTTTTGCTTCAGCAAGGCATGCCATCCCCATGCCTCCCCGAAACATTTATTGTAACTCCATGGGTTGTGAGAGCGTGAGTCAGTTGGCTGTCTTTGTGTTGCCATGGCAGCTGTTCTCCTCAAGGCCACCTTAACACACATCCTCCCATAGCCTCCAGTCTCTTTGCTTTAAGCCTTTTCTCATTGCTGACCATATGAGTAGGTAGATCCTGTTCCTGCCCCATCCATCTGGAGGAGGGCCTCAGATGTTTAAGTGTAGAGACATTGTACAATTGACTTGTGATATTGGAAGTATTGCCTAATGAAAGCCCATGATACAGAGTGATTTAGTAATTTTGGTCTTAACAGTTGATGTTGAGACCACAGAATTTGGGCCACACTGGCTTGGTTTTCAATTTCAACATTAGAAAGTACATAAATCTTTGTCAGGCTCTCTCAGTCTCTATGAGCATTTTTTTTTCCTTTCTGGGAAGTAAGACTAATGAACCTTACCATGTAGGCAGTTAATAAAGTTAGTAGTATCTCACATCACAATGCCTTGGCCCATGGTTGGCTTGTAGCTGGTACTCAGAAAATGATGAGTTCCATAATTCATATAATCATACTAAGGGAAAAGGCTTATCTTCTTACTGTGGGTCATATACCCCCTGATGCATGTATTCTCTCTCTCTCTCTCTCCCTCTTTCTCTCCCTCCCTCTCTCCTTCCTTTTCTCTCAGTCTCTTTATTTCTCTCGTAGTGCACCAAGGGCTATGTTAGAACTTAGGTTTGTCCCCCTAATCTTGAAGAGTGATACTTTATAGAATTATGGGACAGGCTATTTTCATGTCTTAACTCTGGGGGACATGTGGGAGAACATGATATACTCTAGTAGCCTTTATCACATGTTCCTCTAGACAGCGGAATTAAAACTCTTAAAGCAAATGATAAAGGAGAGTAGAATAAATGATTACCAGATACACACATACTAGAACAGCATTTGTCAACTTATGGGTTGCAGCCTCTATGGGGATCAAATGACCTTTTCACAGGGGTCATATAACAGATATATCCTGCTTATCAGATATTTACATTATGATTCATAACAGTAGCAAAGTTATAGTTCTGAAGTAGTAGTGAAATAATTTTATGTTTGGGGGTTCACCACAACATTGAGGAACTGTATTAAAGGGTCGAAGCATTAGGAAGGTTGAGAACCACTGTATTAGAACTTGAGTCATCCCTCAAAATATGGGTCTGACAAGTGTTTGTTTAAAGGAAAGAGCTGAACATAGCGGTTGGTGTAAATAGAGTTGTAGTACTATGCACATGAAGTATGAACGTTTTAAGAATTGGAATACTACTTTTTATCAAATAGACAGCAAAGCAATTATAATCAAAATATGGTCCTGGGCTAGGAATGAATAACCTCCTCAATGAATGGAGGTGGGACAACAGTCATTGTGGAAATGCAAATTACAACCACAACATCATATCACCTTGAAGCTGTTAGAATGGTTATTACCAAAGAGAAGAAAGGTAACAAATGCTGGGGAGGATGCAGAGAAAGGGGACTCGTGTGCACTGTTGGTGGGGATGTAAATTAGTGGGATCGTTTTGGAGAACAGTTTAAAAGTTCCTGAGAAAATGAAATTAGAATTATCTTACGATTCAGTAATTGCACTTTTGTGTATATATCCAAAATGATTGAAGTCAGTATGTTGAAGATATATCTCTACTTTTCTCATTCACTGCAGCACTATTGACAGCAGTCAAGAATGGAAGCAACCTAAGTGTTCAACACTTCCTGTAGGGATAAGGAAAATGCACACCCACCATACACATACACATAGGCTGTTTCTTATTCAGCCATAAAATGAAACTGTCATTTATACCAACATGAGTGGACCTGGAATCTAAAGAAGCTGATCCCCCAGAAGTAAAGAGTAGAATAGTGCTTCCTGGAGTATGGGGGATTTGTGGAGGAATATGGAGAGATGTTGGTCAAAGGGACAGAATTTCAAACAGGGATATATTTTCCAGATCTATTGTATGGCATAGTGAATATAATATATTTAAAAATTTAATATTGCTAAAAGGACAAATTTTAAATGTCACTAAAAGAGACATTTAACTGACAAACGTGTTAATTAGCTTGATATAGTTGTTCCACAGTGTATACATACATCAAAACATGACATTTTACCCATAAATATGGTTATTTACCAATTAAAAGTAAAATATTAAAATATTCACAATTAAAACAAAATTCTAAAGAAAGCACACTCTTCCTAAGTTAGTGTGCAGATTTAGTGTGTGTGCGTGTGTGTGTGTGTTCATGTGGGCATGTGCACATGTGTGCTGGTGTGTGTGCTGAAGTCCAGAAGTTGATGTCAGGCATCTTCTTTGTTGCTCACCTGTAGCCTTAAGTTTCTCTGGTCCCACCTGGCCCCGCCCAGCCCCACAGTCCCACACACTTATAAAATAATTACACAGAGGCTTAATACTAATTGCAAATTATATGGCCTATGGCTCAAGCTTCTTACTAGCTAGCTCTTGTAACTTAACTCAACCCATAACTATGAATCTATGTATCGCCATGTGTTCCATGGCTTTACATGTGTCCCATTACATGTTGCTCCTTGGACAACAGTTTGGCGTCTCCCCTTACTCTCCTTTCTCCTTTCACTATTTTGTAGCTGGAAGTTTTCCTGTGTCCTGCCTGGTCCTGCAGCCGCTCAGACCCAAGTAAACATACAGGGCTTATATCAATTACAAATTGCATGGCCATGGCTTCTGGCTCAGTTTTCTTGCTAGCTAGCTCTTATATCTTAAATTAACCCATTTCTATTAATCTGTATGTCGCCACATGTTCTGTGGCTTTACCTGTGTGCCATTACATGATGTTCCCTGGATGGTGGGATGGCATCTCCCCTGCCTTTCTTTTTTCTTTTCAGAGTAGATTCAATAATCTATCTCTTATCTATATTCTCCTTTTTCTTTTTTTTTTCAAACAAGAACCTTAAATCTAATCTCCTTTGTTTAGCCTTTTTCCTGACCATTAACAATAACAACTTTTAACCAACCATCCTAAACAATGACCATTATCCAAAACCCATTGAAAGACCAAAAACCACCAGCCCCATCTCTCAGGAATGTGGGTGTTGTGTTCTTAAAATTACTTCCTGCTGTTTGGGGGCAAAGGCATCTTTAGGGGATCCTGAAAAGAAAAATTTGGGGTTAATTGTCAAGTCATGGGAGAGGTAGCTGTATCATTTGTTGTCCAGTCTCTGCATAATGCGAAAGTACAGGGCTTATCTCAATAAATAAAGCCATTTGGCCTATGGCAAGGCAGCTTAGAGGCAGGCAGGAAATTCAAGCAGATAGGAAGAAGAAAAGAGAAAAGATGCTGGCCGCTGCCAGGAGAGAAAAAGCCAGAGACTCTGGCCCATGTGGTTGGAGATCCAACAACCGGCAGCTCCAGCCTGAGCCAGGGGGCCTTTAAAGCCACAAGCGGCTTTTTCTGTGAATTTGTACCCCACAAGTTGAATGCCAAATGTAAAATGAATCTTAAAAGGTCTTATTAAATAAAAAACCCAGAGCCAGATATCGGGGTTAAAACCTGAGAGATCAGAGGAACAGGAAAAGCCACAGCTAACCTCACCTCATCAACTCCACAGAATCCAGAAAGACCCACTTCCTGTGTACCCACGCCTATATGCCTTTCTGTCCTGCCAACTCATTTCCTTTCTGTCTAGCTACATCACTTCCTCTTCCTGCCCTTCTCTGTCACTTCCTATCTGTCTGTACAAACCTCCAGACCTTTATGGTTAGCTAGTATTGGAATTTAAGGCGTGTGCCACCACACCTGGCTCTGTTCCCAGTGTGGCCTTGAACTCACAGAGATCCAGATGGATCCCTGTCTCCCGAGCGATAAGATTAAAGGTATGTGCTACCATTGCCTGACTTCTGTGTTTAATATAGTAGATGACTTTTTCCTCTGATCCTCAGATAAACTTTATTGGGGGACACAGATAAAATATCACCACACTATGTCTCTTGGATTTTCCTGCCTGGCTTCATACTGCCTGGCCATAGGCCAATGCAGCTTTATTTATTAACCAATGAGACTAACACATATTCACAGCATATATTAAAACATCCCATAGCACTCACCACCTTATTTTTTGATATGGTTTCTCACTGAACCTGGAACTCACTGATTCTGCTAGGCTGGCCAGTGAACTCTGTGCCTTCTCCCCAGCTCTGGGGTTATAGACTGCCCAGGTCTAGTTTTTGCACAGGTGCTGGTTATTAGACTCAAGTCTTCATGCCTTCTCTCTTGCCCCATGTGATGTTAGAGAGCTATGTTTAGGTGGTCTTATGTAAGGTCTTAAACTTCATTGAAATTGTGTGTGTGTGTGTGTGTGTGTGTGTGTGTGTGTGTGTGTGTGTGTGTATGTGTGTTGAGGTCTCTCAAAGTGGTGTGGTGGATGGATTGAGGTTACTGCATTATTACAAAAAAGACTAGATGTGTGCTTTGGTGTACATGTGCACTGAGAGGGTTTAGAACCATATACCAGCCAAGTGTCATTCCTTAATCATTGTGATCACAAGTAAATTAGGTTCCCACAGCCTCTCTCCTTGCTCATAAAATGGGAGTAGGACTAGAGTGTACCTCATTGATAGAGCATGAGACCCCAAATTTCATCCTCTGTCTTTACTTACTTATTAATTTACTCACTCATTCTTTACTTCATTTATCCAATAGATGCTTGGATATTTTATTGAGTGCTGATTTGGTTATCTATTGCTGTATAACAGATCACCCCCAAAGTTAGTGTATAAAGTGATGAATTTATATTTCATTTTACTAACCAAGGATTTAGACAGGCTCATTTGAATGGTTTTCTGCTCTACATGCCCCTCACTTGTACTCAGTTGATAGGTGGGCTGCTTTGGAGGGCAAATGACTCTTATGTTTGGTACCTTGTTGGAGATGGGTAGAAAATTAAGCTGAGGTTATCAACTGGAATACTTGCATTTGGCCTCTCCAGCATGGGAGAATTAGGATGGCCAGGCCTTTTAGATGTAGGACTTGCAAGCCTTCAAAAGAGTGACTGAAGAGACAGGAGTTAGATCCTTCCAGGCCTGGTCCAGAAATGACCCATGTTCTTTAGGTTGCAATGGCCACTACATTACTAAGCTTTAAAAAGTGGAGACATGGACTCCCTATCAAAGAGTTTATGGCTCTCATTAATCTGCAGTAGTACCTTCTGTATGTATGGTGTCATTATAGGGGATAGAGTTGCAGCAGTAAACAAGATATGATCTGCTCTTGTGAGACTGAAAAAGTTCGCACAAGATAGGTGTCCTATATTAGCAGGTACTGTGGGAAGAGATAACAAGGGAAAGGAGTATGGAGAGAGGGAGGTTATGAAAACTGGAGTGAGGTAACAGGCCTGCAGGAGGTGAGGGACATCCCTGAAACACAGGCATTGGGTACAGCAAGCATGAAGGTCCTGATTTGAGTACATGCCTACAACCTAAGAGCCAGAGAAAGACAATCAGTTGCCGGTGCAGAATGATCAGGGAGAGCAGTAAGCAGAGAACTTTGAGGTAGCCAGAGTTCAGCTGGAGTCAGGTGGGCTCAAAGGTCATCATACTTTTGTTTTTGAGGCAAGGTCTTACTAGGGAGCCCTGGCTGGCCTGGGGCTCAACTATGTAGACCAGGCTGGCTTTGAACTAAGAATTCCTCCTGCCTGTACCTCCTGGGTACTGGGATTAAACACGTGCACCATTTTACCTCCATCATTAATTTTGAGACGAAGTAGATTAATTATGACAGTGCCTGGCACATGTTCTGGATCATGGTAAGTGCTTGCCCCAATAGCTTGTGTTCCAGTGACCCTGAATGTGGGAGCATTCCAGGTCCTCCTTGTTGTATTGCCTACTTCTCAGTCACAGCTGCTTCTCTGGCACTGGTGTGTATTCACCTTGATTAGAAACAGCAACAAGATCCCAAGGGGAAAATATTTTTTAATAATCTTTTTTTATTGTGTTTTTGGTGTTTGGAGACAGGGTTTCTTTGCATAACTCTAGCTATAGACCAGGCTGGCCTTGAACTTACAGAGATGTGCCTGCCTCTGCCTCTCAAGTGCTGGGATTAAAGGTGTGTGCCACCACCTCCTGGTGGGGAAAATAAAATGAAGTCCTGTCTGCTGGACAGGTGAATCCTGCCTGTTTTGTAATATCTTTAGAAAGGTAGATGGACTTTGCCATGGTAGGTATTTTGATGTGCATGAATTGAATCTGTGTTTTGTAAGTGCACACCTTGGGTGATTCTTTTTTTCTTAATTTTTATTTATTTTTTTATGTATATGGGTGCTTTGCATGCATGTATATCTATGCACTGCTTACATGGCTTGTGTCCACAGAGGCCAGAAGAAGGCATCAGCTCTCTGGGAATTGAAGTTACAGATGACTGTGAGCTGCTATGTGGGTGCTAGAAATCAAACTCAGTCCTCTAGAACAGCAGACAGTGCCTTTAACTGTTGAGTCATCTCTCTAGGCCCCTTGTAGATGATTCTTAAAGGAACGGCGTTTGTTTGGACTGTTCTTGAAAGTATTGTCACTTATAGCTAGCCAGAGCAGTTTGCAAGAGGGGAAAGAACAGTAGTTACTTCTATACAGACATCAAGGAAATGCAAATTTTAACATGTATGAAGAAGCCTTTCCTATCAGTTCTATTAGCAAATATTTTGGAAACTAACAGGCATGTGATGAGCTTTGTTGTGTTTTTTTTTTTGTGTCTGTTTGTTTGTTTGTTGTTTTTTCTCATTGCCTCTTTGGAAGAGTCCTCAAAATATGCATACCCTTAGACCTAGAAATTCTTCTCAGAGATTTTCCTGAAAAATTAAATCTAAAGCTAAAAGATACTATCAGCAAGAAAAAAGCAGTAAACTGTAATAACATATGATGTGGAAGCTCACGTAGTTAGAGATGGTAAGGATACAGTACAATGAATTTTGCTATATTTGTTAAAATTGCTAAATGAGAAGATTGTGTAGAATTGGTTTAGTTTTTGTTTTTGGAGACAGGGTCTTGCTCTGTAGACCTAGCTGGCCTGGAATTTTCTCTGCAGACTAGGCCAGGTTTCACAACAGCCTTCCTTTTTTTAATTGTTTTTTTTAATAATTTACTTAGTTGCTGTATGTTCTTTGTAAGTCATGGTATAATAGAATAAATAAAAATGGGAAAAAGTTGAAACCGAAGTTAAAATAATGTAAAAACTCATTGCAGTTGGAGAAGGTCCAAAAGAAGCATTCACAACTTGAATATGGCTGAAGTTGTTGGCAGGACTAGCTCATTCATTGGTTGTTATTCTGTTACTGTTGCTTTAGCATTACAGCTGTCTCTGTGTCTGGATTCTGCATTGACACATTTTACCAAGCTTGAGTCGAAAATTGTGTCTGTATTAAACATGTAGAGACTTGTGGCCATTATTCTCTAACAATATTGTGTAACAGCTGTGTACAACATTTGCATTGTTCTAAATATTATAGTAATTGGAGGATGTGGGCGGATTCTATGCAAATATTATATTGTTATAGGAAGGATTTGGGTGTTACTTTTAGTATCCTTTGGGGTTCTGGATCCAATCGCCCAGAGACACTAGGGGACAGTTTTGTTTGTAGAATTAAAAACAAATATCTGACCAAAAAAATCCTTAACCCTGTCCAAAATTGAATTTTGGTTTACTGTTTAGAGTTCATGATAGCTTTGGGATCTTATTTTGGATTAAGGATCTAAGATAGCTTCATCTTTTTCCCTTGGGGGGGGCAGCATTTATCTAAAAATATTTATGTTTCTCCCCAGTATTTGAGTCTCTGATTTTGTGATTGTTTACAAAATGGTGATTATCTGATTTTATTATTTCTTATTTTATAGCTGAATATCCCTGTAAAAATATACTTATTTCTTCTTATCTAGCTGTTTGTCATGAGGGGCAGTTCATACAGGAAAAATTAAACGTAAAAATAACAAAAGAAGTTCTCTAAACACCTTGGAAGGCATTTCTTTCATGTTCTAGCTACAGCAGGTTCTCAGAGTATAGATGTAGTCTTAACTCTTCTGGAAGGCAGAAGTCTGAGACAGGGCTCCCCAAGTCCAGGTGGAGACTGCTCTTAGGGTTGTATTCCTCTTGATGGCTGGAGATACTGGGGACTGACTGATTTCTGGACCAGTGACCCCTTTCCATCCTCAGTGCTAGCCATGGTTGTAAGAGGCATCTTCTGCATCCCTTCCATCTTCAAGGGCCCTTGGACCCACTTTGATAACCCAGGATGGCATGTGCCCTTTAAAGCAGCTTGAATTTCTTCTGTTACCCTTTATTCCTTTTTGCCGTTTAGGGATTGGAGCAGGAACATCTCTGAGGAGCAGTTATTCTCTTATCAGAGCAACTAAAAGTGTTTTTTTTTGTTTGTTTTGTTTTTTTAAAGTGGTATGAATTCATGGATTTCCTTACCCCCACTGGGTGTGCATGCCTGTAGGGGACTCAACCCAGGGCTTTGTGTGTACTAAGGTTCTTCCACTAAGCCATATCCTTACCACTGAATGTGAATTTTTGATGTATTTGAATTACTTGCTCATCTGTATGAAAATTCTATCTTCTTTCCTCGGTAGTGGAAAAAGCTTTTTCTGGTTGGTTCCCTTGGATGTGCTTATTGTTGTCCTTGTTCCTTCCTTCCTCTTGGGCATGAAAAGATGTCTGTGCTCATCTTGATGCAGTTAGTCATCTGTTCTTGTGAGATGAACTTTCATGTGCTCCAAAGCTACCTGGAGGACCTGTTAAAATTTAGAGTGATGGGTCCACCTTTCTAGAGGTCTGCAGGATTAGTTGTCAGGATGCCGGTGATTCGGCTTTAGGTACTGAACTTTGGGAACGCAGAAAAAGCACATTGTTTTAGTGGGAAATGGTTGAGAAATGGCATCCACAGTGTGGAAGGAAGGAAAGAGCAAAGTGTAAACATGTGGATAGCTCAGAATCAGATTTACAATGAGTCTAACTTTGTTTCTATTTGTATTTATTTTCGATTGTGTTAAAGTCCTGGATCTAATGAGATTAATAGCTACTCATTTAATAACTACATATTATGTATGTGCATGCATTTCAGAATACCATTGCTAACATTATTATTTTTGACACAGTGACTTAAACCAGTTTCATATGTTTTGTCTTCCCCTCAGTAAGGGTATGCTCATTATTCCACCCCAGGTTACTGAAACTGTTTGCTCAACCCATCAAAGTCATGCAAAATCAGACTCATTGTTGCTTTGCTTGCTTGCTCTATTTTAGTTTTAGGGGAACTTTAAAGGAGATAATTGTGTAAAATTTTAAATGGTCACATCTTGTAAAGCTAGTTCTGTTTTTTTCTTCTGTTTCTTCTATCCAGCTCTCTTCTGTTTTATGAGCAGCCATTTGGTTTGTGTTATGGTGAAATACATGGCAGTATGCTCTCCCATCTCCTTTCTCCTGGCTCTCTCTTCTTCAACATCTACGTTAATACATTCTGGAGATTGATCTGGGGCATCTTCAGAGAGACCCTATTCCTTTTCCTGTGCAGTGCAAGTATTCTGTGGTGAAACCGTGCCATATTTTATTCCTATTGGTGCACATCTGGGTTGTTTACAGTTGTTTGGTTTCTAAATAGTCAGCTTCATAATGTCAACCTCACAAGCACCTGTTGTAACATAGTAGCAATCTTACTATATATTGTTTTTATTCCTGTCTTTTAAAAAAACTTCCTACCAAGATTATTTGTGCGTTATTATGAGTTCTTTATGACCACTGTTAAGGCCTCTTTTCTGATGATTACTTGTATTACAGAATCTCATTGAAGAAAGTAAAAAATAATTTTAGAAACTGAGGGAAAAGTTTTTTGCCGTTATTGTCCCTCTGTTTAGATGTCTTCTCAGAGGGCCCCCTCAGTTGTATAAGCAGGAAAGAAATAACCCATATTGTGTTAGACACACAGCTTGATTATCTTGGTTTGTCTTTACTTGTAATTGTGTTTTTAAAAAAATATTTTATTCTCTATAATTTTCTCTTTATTGTTTCCTTGTTTGAGGCTGTTTGATTTTCTGTTTTTTCAGCATTATAAATAATACAATGTGCATAAAGACTTATTTAAATTTGTGACTTCTGAAAATTGGTTTTTGTAAAACTCTAAATGAGAAAGAAGTCTGTATTTGTTAAATGCACTGATCAGCTTGTTTTCAGCAGAACTTGGGAAGTGAAGCCGGTAAGAGATTGTCACCTTGAACTCTTTAACAAGTAAACTCCATTTTTCTTCTTTTTCTTATGGTAGGACCTTAGAAATGAAGTTGAAAAACTACGAAATGAAGTGAATGAAAGAGAGAAGGCAGTGGAGAAGCATTACAAGAGTCTTCTGAGCGAAAAAAATAGCAAGTTCCATACTCAAGAACAAGTCATCCGATTTCTAACAGAAAGCGGCAATCAGAAAGATCTGCAGCTTCAGGTACCACAACATCTTTTCCTTTCATATGGAAATCATCTTTCAATGTAGTAGTTTCTTCTAAATTCTTGCAGGAACTTTTTCTTTGCGACAGAGTCTCACGTCGCCCTGGCTGGTCTCTAACTCACTATGTAGCTGTGATGACTTTGAGCTTCTGACTTTTCTGCCTCTACCTTTGGAGCACTGGGATTCGAGGTATATTCCACCACTGCTACTTTAACAGAGTTCACCACATGTTTGTGGCACTTAGAACTTCCTTTAAGTTATATGAGCCTCAGCTGATAGGAAGGGAAACAAGGTCAGAGAAGGGAAGTACTTACCCTGCTCACATGATAATTGATAGTGCCCTAGCTGGATTTGCTCCTGTGCCCAGCCTGTTCAATGAGGGCAAGTACTTGGGCAGTGGGCCTTCACTCCTTTGCCCATTTCGTCTCCTGTTTAGTGTTGGAATTCACTTCTTATTTGGTCAATTTAGTGAATTTCTGAGATAGAACCCAGGTAACTGTGGTGGATTAAATCCAGGTATTTAATGCTGCTACCGAATACTAATACTTCATTGGAACAGGAGTATAGGAGCTGGAAAGTGTAAGCCCACAGGGCTGTGGAGGACTGTACAACAGGAGCTGCAAGCTAACAAACTTTTGGATGTTATGTGTGTTTGACAAGTGGGTACTACATAGGGTTCAGTTTGGCCACTGTGGCACTCAATAAAGACTAGCCAACAAGAGTCAAGCTGACAAAGGCTACAGCTCAAGGAAGACTCGGCAGACAGACGACGTGGCCAGTGCCTTTGAAAACAGGAGATTTAGGTAACCTTCTCTCCTCTCCAGCAAGAGATCTCTAGGGCATGTAAAGCAGAAAAGTGCTGGTCTAGGGTCATTGGAGGCAGCAGAAACTTACATAGCAGAAGTGGCAGTGGGGAGACTCACATGAATGAAGTATGCAGACCCCAACCAAGAGATTCCTCCTAGAGGAGAAAAAATGAAAGATGCTGGAAGTTGAAGATCCTTATTCAAACAGCTGGGTTCTCCTCTACATTCCCCAGTAAGACTACTTTTGTTCTGTCCATTTCCACACTTAGAGTTTCTGAGCACTTTAGTATTTAAAAGGTAAGTGGCCTATATTCATCAAATGGGAGAAAAGAGAATGAAGGTACATAGAAATTAGGATGGGTGGCTCATGCCTATAATGCTAGCACTTGGAAGGCTGAGACAGGAGGGAGGATCTTTAGTGTGAGGCTAGCCTGGGCTAGAGAATGAGACCTTATCTAAAGGGTAGGAGGGAGTATGTAGTAGAAACGGCAACAGTGAAAACTGTAGAGCTTTTTAAACCTACAGAAATTTGATACCAAAACAAGGTAAAATAGGAAGTAAGATCAGTACCCATGAGATGGCTCAGTGGGCATAAGTGCTTGTCATTTAAGCCTGAAGACCTGAGTTTGATGCCCAGAGCCCACAGAGAGGTGGAAAGAGAGAACTTACTCCACACAGTTGTTCTCTGACCTCCACTAGTGCTGTGGCACATATGCAATGATACACACACACACACACACACACACACACACACACAAAGAAAGATCAGAATCTAAAACAAATAAAGATAACTAGAAAAGAAGAATGGCCTATTGGAAATTCAGTGTATAATTGCTGACTTAAACACTTATAGGGCAAGAGTTAGAAAGTTGAAGATAAACGTGTAAGCCTTCCAGAAAACGGAATTAAACAAACAAGAAGATAGGGAAAGGTAAAGATAAGAAAATTAGAAGCATGGTTCAGGAGGTCCAAAATATGACTAACACGAGCACCAGGAAGCAAAGCAGGCAAAGCAGGTCCAGGTATCAGGAGCTGTGTCCCAGAATGGAAGGACAGCTGTTCCTGCACAAGGGATAAAAGAAGATCCATAGGCTGAGGTGAGGCATTGTGATATGTCAGAGCTTGGTGATTAAGAAAGGATCTGAAAGGCTCCAGAGAGGGGAGCAACGTAGACCTTGTCGGAAGAACTGGGACTTAGAATGATATCAGAACTCCCAGCAGCTGCTTTAGACACTGAAATACGGGAGTGATGCTTTCAAACTTGGGAGGAAAAGTGATTTCCAGTCTAGCATTCTGTCCTCAGCTAGTCTGTCAGCCAGTGTGAGAGCAGAGCAGGGTATTTTTCAGATATGTGGTATCTTAGATTGTCTTGCATGCACTCTGCAGGAAGTTCTTGGCAGAAGAGCCGTATGAACAAAGGAATAATCCAGGAGATATAAAAGATCCAGAATAAAGGGGCTTTCTCCTGGATGTACTGAAGGCAAGTCCAGAGTGACAGCTGAGCTACTAAGTGAGGAGTCCAAGTTTGGGTCTTTGAGGGAGGGTGCCATCTGGGACTCCTCTGGGAAACTATAGCGGACCTGGTCAATTACTGATGTGTTTGACTCTACTGGGAGGGATTTAAAACTTTTTTTTTTCTGAGAATTTGGAGAAAATTTGCAGCTTGTAATAAGTTTATGAACTAAGTAGGCAAATAGAACAAAGAAGTTACTAATTCTAAGAGTTCAAAGAACTGAATGTGAATGGCAGTGTGATTGTGAACGCTACATTGCTTGGCAGTATTTATGTGCTATAACGTAGTGCAAATATTGTTTCAACTGGTTGTGATACAGTTGTTAGGAGAGGTCTTGAGATGCAGATGACTGATGCAAGACTAAGCCCCTACACTCCTGACTGGAGCCAGTTAGTAAAATTGAAATGTGAGAAATCAGGAAACACAAGAGTAAGAATGTCATGTTGACACCTGAAGACAGAGCAGAAGTAGCATCCAAGGATTGCAAGTTGGTTTTGCCTGGGACTGAGGCTTTGATGTGAAAATGGGGGCGAGAGGGGCTACTGTTTCCTTGTTAAGCATTACAGTGTCGTTTGTTGGTCAAAACATAACAATGATGAAGGTGCAGTTGTGCCAGCACGATTTAGAGAGACAGTGTTGGCTGATTTTCAGTTTTTCCTATTTCAGTTCAGTGGGATCTTACAGAGAATTGCCCATTCCTTTCTTTGTGGGTACTGAATTCCTTCTAAATGATTGGCATGTTAATTCTGCTCCATGTTCAGGAGGTAGATGTGGATCTTATCCCTTTCTTTCCTTCAAAGAGTGAACAAAACCCTGGCTTACAAATCACCAGGTTGGGAATAGATTCTGCACTTGAACTTGACCAGAGACCAGAGATGCAGTTTTCCAGTTTTTTTGTAATATTGGATCCAGGCTTTTGAGGGACCAGGGAGGGGAACTGCATTGTGTGTCATGGAGAAAGATCTTCATATATGAGCACATCTTAATGCTTATTTGCAGTCCCAGCCTTTTCTCCCTTGTACATGTGAATGATCTGAATTTATAGTTTCAAGGCAGACTAAGACTTTGTTGAACTTAAATATGCAATCCTGGCATGTTGACTGGGTAGGAAATGGACCCAGGGGTCGTGCAGGGAGCAGGGTAGACCTAGGGATGGTACCAACTAATTGGATCAGGGTACCATATTCATGGAAAGACAGCCACTGTGGCAAATAAGGGCAGTTCATGGACACCTACCATCCTTGGCCATCTTGCTGGTATGCTGCTTGCTCTCACCCATCATGATATGCAGATGAAGTTATATCATAGCTGTGTAGTTGCCTAATGTTTTGGGATGATGGAATTATTTAGGGGACATAAGGACTTTGTGACAAAATAAGATATCTTCCCTTAAAGAGGTTTTTTTTTTTTTTAAATCTCTTTATATTTGATGAAAACTTTGTTATGATTTGTTTCATTTCCTTAGAAATCCAGTGAAAAAGATTTGGAAGCAATACAGCAGAACTGTTATTTAATGATTGCAGAGGAGCTCAAGTTTGGGAGCAATGGCTTAATAACAGAACAGTGTTCTCAGCAGTCACCAGGCAGCAAACTCATCTTCTCTAAGGCAAGCTTGACTGAATTTGGGTGTCCACATGCGAATGTATTCATGTTCTTTTCTGAAATGTATTTGATAACTCCTTTGATAGGGACTATCCAGTGCCTTCTTGCTGATAATTGAGCTTACAACCAGTGGGACGGGGAGGCTTTGTCTAGCCACGCTGCAAATTAGTTTTCTTCATCTGGTTATTCCTGTTGGCTGTGCACCTGATACCGAGAATTTCTAGCTTTCTAGGAGAGGAGCCTGGTATCTGCTCCATCAAGGATCATCTCTTGAAAAAATGTGGGATTCTAAGCAGTAAGGAAGTTGCCGTGATGAAATGCTGGCTCTTCCTCATCTGGCCCCCATTGTTGGTCTAGTCCTTTGCTCTTAACAACTGTAGAGCTTGCTAAAGCCTGAAAACAAAGTTGGTGCTTTTGCTTATGTCTGCCCATCTGCCTAGGTGGTGTTATGTTTATCTTTTGACCCATGAGTATCCCTGCAAACACCCGTCTAGGGTAACCTTCCTTGACCCCACAACACTGTCCTGGCCCCTCTTGTAGCACACACACACATCATCTAGTTGCTATCATTGGCTCTGCCTCTCCGCTTCTCCTCCCCTGCACCAGATGCAACACTATTGGCAGGCACTTCAGGGGTGAGAACAGGTGCTTGTCTTTGAGTCCAGTGCTTACTTAGCCCTATATTTGGCTCTGGAAACGTGAGTTTAGTGATTATACGAGTGATGCAGTGTGGCAGCCTAACCTGCAAAAGAAAAGGTGTTAACTGTAGGTCAAGTCCTTTAAACCTTTTTAAAATTAGGCAAATTAATTCTCTGATGAATGGCTGATTGTGACTTGTGGTTTTGTGAACGGTGTTTCTCAAAATATTTAACTAATTGAACAGCGTGGGCATCAGCCATCTGGACAGATGTAGGCACTTAGACTGGTGTAGAGCTGGAGGCTCCCCTTGTGCCATACCACCCTCAGTTATTCTATTGTGGGGTGGACAGTCAAGGGCCCACAGGAGGAACCAGAGTGGCTGTAGTGGTTAGAGTGGATGGGTAGGCCAGGATTCATTTTCCAGTAGGCACAGAAATACTTTAGCAGCCAGTGCCTTCCTGCTGCTTCAGTGGCAGACCCAGTCCTGGGCATGGCTGGATGAACAGCGAAGCTCCTGTTGGCTCTGACCAGTTTGTGTGTTGGCACCTGGAGGATCCTCATGAGAATGTCAGCATGTGTGAGAGGGGCCCTTGGGCTGCCTGTGAATCTGGGCCCTGGATTTTTCTCCTGTTTCTATCATTCCACTTAGGGCAAGTCCAAGAACTAAGTCTCAGCCAATGTTTGGTGTTTTGATTTGGACCAAAGTTAGTGGAAGTTTTGAGGTATACACAGCCTGTAATAAGCTAGCTGTTTTGAAACTAGACAGTTTATGTCAGGTAGTGTCCTAGTTAGTTTTATGTCAACTTGACACAAGTTGGAGTCATCTGAAAGGGGGAGCCTCAATTGAGAAAATGCTTCTGTAAGATCGAGCTATAGGCTGGGTTAGGGTTAGGGTTAGTGGTTAGGTAGTGGCACATGCCTTTAATCCCAGCACTCGGGAGGCAGAGCCAGGTGGATCTCTGTGAGTTCGAGGGTAGCCCGTTCTACAGAGCGAGATCCAGGACAGGCACCAAAACTACACAGAGAAACCCTGTCTTGAAAAACAAAATAAAACAAAACTAATCCAGCTGTAGGATGTTTTCTTAATTAGTGATTGATGGGGGTAGGGCTCAGCCATTGTGGGTGGTGCTATCTCTGTGTTGCTAGTCCTAGGTTCTATAAGAAAGCAGGGTGAGCAAGTCTTGGGGAGCAAGCCAGTAAGCAGCATCCCTCCATGGCCTCTGCCTCCAAGTTCCTGCCCTGTTTAAATTGCTGTCCTGGCTTACTTCAATGATGAACTTTAATGTGGAAGTATAAGCCAAATAAACACTTTGCTCCCCAACTTGCTTTTGGTCATGGTGTTTTGTATTAACAATAGAAACCCTAACTAAAACAGGTAGTATAGAGGGATACTTCTTCACAGATTTACATGATATAGTTGTTAAACTTGCTGTTGGAATAACATTTTAGTTGTGTATAGTTAATTGGACAAAATGTTTATAATCTTATGAAACTGGTTGAATATTTTAATATTTATTATATTTATTTATTTATGTTACACTGTGTGATATCTGTTCCTCATATAACCATGGGTACCAAGACATTGCATGGACATTTGGTACTATCTACATCTTGGCAATTTTTAAACTACTGTACAAAATGCTGAAGTATTTGACAAAGGTTTTAATTCTGTTGTGCAGGGCTAATTGCGGACAAGGAATTGTAAATTCCATTTCAGAATTGTTAATTTCTGGGTGTCAATGTAAGAACTCCTGGCTGTTGCAACCTTACTGTCTTTGTTCTGTTTCAGTGGTTCCAAACCTTCCTAATGCTGTGACGCTTTAATACAGTCCCTCATGTTGTGGTAACCCCCTGCCCTCATAAAATTATTTTCATTGCTACTTCATAACTGCAGTTTTGGTACTGTCATGAATTGTGATGTAAATATCTGTGTTTTCTGATGGTCTAGCCGACCCCTGTGAAAGGGTTGTTTGGTTGAGAATCACTGTTCTCGTCCCTCAAGAATGGTTTGCTTTTCAAATGGTTGTTCTTCCTGTGTAGAAAATGTGGATTTCTTCTGCTATGCCCTTGGCCATTTTGTGTTGATTTAGGATTTATCCTCTACCCATTTTTACAAAGAGCTCAAGGCTATGGTAGTGTTTCTGTTCTGCTAAGCATTGTGTAGTCCTGAGAATTAATGCTTAGGTAATCAGGGAACTGAAGAAGGTGTGTGATGCTCTCTGGCTATACAGACTTGCTGCAGCTGTGATTTCTAACTTGGTTGTTGACGTGGTTTGGATATGCGGCTGCATTTTGTGAGTTAAAATAAATGTCTTTGTTGCAGCGTTGTGACACAGCTGCTGAAATAAGCCCCATCCATCTACCAGGTCACCAAATTGCCCTGCTTAGCAGGAAGTGATCCATTAAGCCTTCTCTACTGGTCTGCTGTCTCCTCAGTTTGTGATCTGCACTGTACACATTTCCTTCAAGTCCTTAAGGAACCAGTGGCAGAGCAGAAAGTGCCCCTTGCCCTTGTTGAGTACAGAATGTCAGTCATGCTGCTTATGATCTCTGGCCTTTGACAAGTCACCAGATCTCCCTGAGATGTCCTTCCTAGTCTTTGGGGCAGATTCTAATCTGTCTTTCTGAGAGGATTAGGACTAATGGAGGCACACTCGTAAGTTTCCTCTAGATTGCATGCTCCAGACGCCAGCATAGAGTGGTCTGAGTTCAGCAGTCATGAGGAACAACTTTGAGAACAAACTGGAGGTTCTCACAAATACTAGGTGAGATGCTCTAGAAAAACTGAGAGAGTGCCATGACTTTAAAGGCAAAAGTTCTGGTCTCTGGCCTCTGTCTTTGACTTAATGTAGACCTGGTCACTCCTAAATGGGTGTGTGATGTCTCCCTCTAAATCTTAATACCCAAGAAAGAATTGTGCTGGTTTAGCCCAGGGCTTTGCTCACAGTGGAGCAGTGTCTGCCTGTGGACTGCTACTATGTTTCAGGGACATTCTGATTAGGCAGGAGAATAGTAGTGAGCAGGATGATCACTTCGAGGGCTGTGGAGGATGCAGTGCAGAGCCATACATGGAGATGTGTGTACGAAGTGCAATGCCAGGTCTCTGTGTTGAGAGACCTCCTATTGAGCTGTTCCATGTTTGGAGATGCTGGTGAAGAGGGTTGATGGCACCTGCTCAGCAGGTGGGTCTTACTGCCCACCAACCCCAGGCAGCTAGCTCTCCTCTGTGCCAAGGAGATCTACTGGCTGTCAGCTCTGCTGAGGGAGCCAAATGACTTCATTCTAATGGGGCGTGAGTCAGCGCAGGGGAATAGGTGATTGATGAAATGGGACGCAAATGGCTCCGAAGAGTTCATTTATTTAACATGGGTGAGCAATTTGCTTCTAGGAAGACGTTGACTCACTCTGACTTCCATTATGCAAAATATCCACAGGAATCTCTGCTCTTAAGATTCATATCAGTCCCTATGTTCCCCTCTTACCTATTTAATCATCAGTTCAGCGAGTGTTTATGGCAGGATTTGATTTGTGCCAGACACCAGGTCTGGTTTAGGATAACTGCTGTGTGTATTGCTCAGACCGAACAGGTGGTTGGCACAAAAGCTCTGGTGAAGGTAGGTGGGAGCTTCTAGGCCAGCGGAGGGTATCTTTCTTGGCTAGAGTGCGCTTCCTATGAGATTGGGCTGGAGAGGATCCTATGAAGTGCACTGGAGTGTCACTGGAGAGTGGTAAATAATATCTTTCCATCTACGAGGTCTCTGAGGTTCTTCGAAATGGGGAGAAATTTCTGAGATCCCTGAGATGGAGGGAAGGAGGAAGGAATGAAGACAGAAGCTGAGGAGTGCAGTGGCCTCAAAACCCTGGCAAAGAGCTGGTGTAGCTGCCAGGAGGAGGAGAGGGGAGCTGGGCTGAGCATTGGGACCTTGACATGGCAGTATCCTTCACTGTGATTCAGAGCCTGACCTACTGAGATTCTCTCAGTCCACTAGAATTCCATATTCACTACTTTATTTCCTAGCCCTTCTTGATTAATTTCGACATCACATACAAGCACATATCCTGACTTTACTGATTATCAGTTAAGTGGACTCAAGTGACAACTGAACGATGGGAAGACTGATATGGTGCCCCACGATGTTATTACTCTATAGGGTTTCTGTGAAGTACATAGCATAGCACCAGACCATTGGGATGGTGCTTATGGCTGACACCAAGTGTCCACTCCATGCACCATGTCCAGGCACCATGCATTGATTAATTCATTTAATCTTTTTAACCTCTTAAGATGGGTATGGATGTGCTGAGGAGCAGAGACTGGGAGCCCATGCCCATACCTCATTATCCTGAGTTGGGCTTGATGACCTTCCTTGTGTCCTCATGTCTAGAATTAGGGGGAAAGTATCACCTCTACACCTGGGTTGTATTCACATTCAGTGAGAGACTACCTGGAGAGCATTTAGCATCACAAGCCTATAAAGTCAGCACAGCTAGTAAAGGGGCAGGCAGAAATGGTGCGCTGTGAGACAGGCCACAACCAGAACACCAAAGACCTGGTGGCTTTCTTTATCTTGATGTCCTCTCACGTGCTTATGTGCAGCTGAGAGAACTCCATGGGGCACTGTTGTATGCAGAAGTATTTAGGAGTACCTGGGCCAATGGTCTGTGGCATGATTTACAGAAGTGCTGGATATCTAGCTGGGTGACTAGCATTTCATGCTTCTCCTGGTGGTTTACTGTTCCAATCCTGAATGCACAGCCTTGGGCTGAAGATCATTGGGCCTGGAAAGACAGTACTGTTTTCCTGGGTCGGGGTGCTTAGCCTTTTTTCCCCCATTGCATTCCTTTGGCAGTCCAGCTGAAGCCAAAGATGCATGCCCTAGAAAAAAAATGTTGAAATGCACAGAATTTATATATGTACCGGTTTGTGAAGTGAACCAATATTTTGAAATTCAGTTATCAAAGTATAAAAATTTTGCTATAGAAATGATATTTTAATTAAGTATTTAAATAAATTTAGTGGTGAGTCTAATGACCACAGTAGTTTTGAAATAGTAGGAAGAATAAATGTTCTGAGATATCGGTGGCACTTACAGAATAACCCTTTTTAGCTGGCAGAGTTACAGAGCTAGCCCTGGTGCATATGTGGCTTGTGGCAGCTCCGGTAGAAGAGAATGGTGGTTTCAGTTGAGGTTAGTGAATAGAAGGGGCAGCTGCGTTTTCTGGTCACGTTTGTGTATCCTCTGTATGTTAGTGAGGTTGAGAAGAATGTCTGTGAACAGCAGGCTTCAGCATTTGGAAAGCATAGTCGGGTTGCACACTGCAGGTATGCTGTACACATTACCTCAGTCATTTTAAGTTTATTATTTTTGAGAGAATTTGAAATTCATAAAAAAAAGTCATAAGAATAAAACCCTTTCTGAGTGATCTGAAAGTTGCCCCACGAAGCCCTGTCACCTCTGAATCCTGTAAGCAGCCGTTCATCTAGCTGCCACAGCAGGAAATGAGCGTAGCCTCCCTACTGCCTTCTCATTCTCAGGCAGCTGTCTCAGAAACACTTTGCACAAAGGGTCTCACAATCCCATCTTGAGATTTCCAGTCTTGATTCTTTAGTCTCTTGGCCTTGATCTTTTGAAGTGTGCAGACCAGGCACGTGCTCTTCCTGTGGGCCTGTTTGCTCTGTGTGTGTGTGTGTGTGTGTGTGTGTGTGTGTGTGTGTGTGTGTGTGTGTGTGTTGGTGATTTGATTTTTTGGTGGGAGTGTCAGTGTTGTGGGATATTTTATCATACTGTGAAAATCTGAGACTGTGTTCATAGAATCAACCTTGGATCAGGGTGTGGAGCCAGTGACTAGTTGATAGGAATTAGCCGTAGAGAGTATGGAGAAGTCAGGAATATGGATAGAGAGATGCACAGGAAGGAGTAGGGAGGTACTTGGAGAGTCACAGGCCTTTTTGGTTTGGGAGTGAGTGGAAAGACTCTCTTGATGGGTCTCCTGGCAAAAAGGAAGGTTAGCTGGTTGCTTCTTGGCTTCTCTGAGCTAGCAGGTTTTCACTCCAATATACGACTCCTGAGACTTTATTGGTAAATAGAACAATAGAGACTTGGTTTAAAAACTGCATTTGGCAGCAAAGGCAGGGCGGTTGCTGGCAGGACAAGAAGTCCCACCAGGCGGTGGCCTGAGCAGCATAGCCTTGATGGGGTTGGGGGTGGGAGTAGGAAGTGGGGTGTGGGGCTAGGGTGGGAGTCGGCAGCAGAATGTGGTTAAAATACCAGTAGATTCAGGTTTAGCTGCTGTGCCAGAGATAAAACATGCCAGAGTGGTGATGCTGTGTTCACAACCTCTTCTCTTCATGCTGCACAATTCATGTGTTTAGTTACTAGCTGTTACAAAGACTGTGTCTTCAGAAATCAGGACTATCCCGTTGCCCTTTTTTCTATGTACTAAGGAAGAATTTGGGGTAGTGTTTTGAGTGTTTAAATATCCTGATCTTCAAACACTCACCCTCTAGTTTCAGCATCCTTTTATGTCTATTGGCTGATTTGTTTATTACAGTGGCAATTGCCAAATGGTTATGTTTTCTAATCCCATCATCCTCCTCTCATTTACTAATTACCCATTTTACTGTAAGGAAAAGCCTTTTCTCATGTACTCATTTGTATTAATTTTGGACTTTGTGAAGTTCTAGCTTACATAATTATTTTGATGTTCAAAGTGTCTCATGTTTGGCTGGCAAGAGCTTTTAAAAAATGACCTCAGTATCTTCTGGACAACGTTTCATCATTATTTAGGCATTTATTTATTTATTAGCTTTGTTGGATTATAACTGAAAACATCAAGTTTTGGTGGCTGGGGAATGTAGTTCAGTGCCATGTGGAGTGCTTGCCTAGCATGCACAGTCTGGGTTCAGTCCCTAGTACCGGTACCACCAACACACACACTTAAGGTATAGAGTTCAATATTTTGATAGCCATTGTGAAATCACCACAGTCAAGATAGTTAACATATTCATCACCTTGGAGTGGTATCTTTTCCTTATGGTATTTGTGGAGAGTATGTTTAAGATCTACCTTTTTAGCAGATGTCAAGTAGGTGAGAGTCTGTTGTTCATCTTGGTCATCATGCTGTGTACTCCATCTCCGGGACTTCCTTATGTAACTGAAACTGTGATGGCCTGCACCTTTGTTTCTCCCTCTCTTCAGAGGTCCTGACAATCACTGCTCAGATCTTAAGCATAAATTTTCTGGCAACAACAGAATACTGGAGGCACATCTTCTGGTCTTTGATTTTGTCTGTCCAGTACTGGAGTTAGCTGTTTCTCCAGATGTTTCTCTGGTTCTTTAGCATAATTTATCTTAATATGCTCTTTAATTCCACGATATGGTAGTCATTGTCAATTGTTTTTTAGGTGGGAATGTCCAAGCTATTAATAAGCAACTTACCAAATCCCCAAATTGCTAAGTGTCTATACCAGAATTTGAACTTGAAGGCTAATTCACATTTGTGAATGAATGCCGATCCACAAAACTGTACCCCCATTTCATGACAGAGGAGCAATCTACTTTCCCAAGGCTATACTACTAATTAGCAGTGGTCCAGCCCAGCCTCTGTCATCACTCTGCTCTAAACGCCTCTCAGGTGCCACTCACTTGACCTCTTCCACTCTCCTGTACATCTCTTATTTAAGGTTTTGCTAGGTTTTTGGTTTGTGAGTTTTTCTGTGAAGCAGCAACCAGTGTGAAAAGGCATTCCTTAGAGTGTCATGAAATCAGAGGAATGTGTTTCACAAATAGTTTTCAGATGTTGGTAGCATGGCTCTCTACTTTGTGTTGAGTATTAGTTAGCTTCAGCTTCATGTTACTATAGTGAAACACACAAGATAATTAACTCATAAAGGGAAAAGCTTGTTTTAGCTTATGGTTTTGGAGGTTCCAGCCCAGGATTGGGCTTATTGATTGTGTTGGACAGGCAATGAAAGGAACATCCGGTAGAAGAACTGTCCACTTCAGGTCTAGGAAGCAAAAGAGAGAGAAGAAGGAATAGGGTCCTACAGTTCTTAAGGGTGCATCCTCAATGACCTGAGGACTTCCCACCAGGCCCCATGTCTCAAAGCTTCTACTACCTCCAGGTAACACCATCCTTGATGGGCCTTTGGTCACTGTGCAGACTGTTATTCCCAACTGCTCCTGCAGGTGGTGCTGTGTGACTGTGGCCCGTGCCCCAATCTGGCTCAAAGCCTTCAGTCTGTGGTTTTAAAAATCCAGAGCTAGACACATGTGTTTGCATAATAGCAAGCTGTATTCCTTGGCTTCTGCCCCTAATGTCAGATGCCCATTGTCATTTCCAGGAAAAGCAACTATCAGACTATGAAGGGCTGACTGGGGACTCAAAGAGAGAACAGAGCATCTATGCGCATCTGGCTAAGACTCTGCAGGACTCAGACAGGTAAGTTTCTCTTCAGACACCACAGCCACACACACTTCCTGGTTAGTACTGCTGGCTTCTGAGCAAAAAAAGCCACACCAGATATAGTAAGCCTTCAGAGTAGTTAGCTGGAGAGAGTCTCCTTTAGTGGTCAGATCTACCTATTATCAATCAAGAATTGTCTGATTAGAGCAACAAAATTAGCATTAAAACAGTTTTCAGTTCTTGATTGTGTATCTAGGAAGTTGTTCCATGTGCCTTCTCGCAGATGTTCCTCACAGCTGTTCCATGAGGAAAACAGTAATGTCATCCCTATTGCACATGATTCCCCCAAAACGAAGAAAGGTTAAGTGACTTGTCCAGGATCACACAGATGTTGGCAGAGTCCTAGGATTTGACCACATCTCCATGTCTTAGAGTGACTCATGTCTGTAGAATTGCTGAAATCATCTGGTGTCACTGAAGGGTGGTGAGGAGAGCCAGCTGTGGCCAGTGGTATTGCTGTCGGCCTGCTGCCACGAGCTCTAGCTCTTGCCTTGTCCCCAGGCAAGTGGCCTATTCTGACTTCTTTTTGCACATCCATGAACGATCTGTCTATACTAGGGTAGTTATAATTGAAAGGCTATGGGATCTGGTATTCGTTTCAAAACAGTAGAGAAACAGAAGTGGGTGGTGATTGTGATGGAACAAGATTGACCCAGCTTCCTGGTTATTGGTATAGGATGTGGAGATGTGGGGATGGGACTCATTACTTTAGTTTGCCTTTTTTAAAACTTACCCCACAATTTCCATAGTTAAAAGCATGACCCTCCCTTTTCCGTCACCTATACCCTTTGCTGTTGCCCCACTGGGCTCTTCAGTGTTCCCTGGACTATGCAAATCCGCCTCTGCCATCACCTGCCATTTCCTGCCCCACTGTCCCAGTGTTTCCCTGCACTGTCTCACAGCATTCCTTCAGAATTAGCCCAAGTGTTACTCTGTCAGGAGGCCCATTGGTCCTCAAGTCAGTTCTCCCTCTGTGCCCCTTCCCCTTATCTCAGGGCAGGATTGTCTGCAAGGACCAGTTCCTCGGGCCTGGCAGAGCAGAGCAGATGCTAGGGGAGTGCTCTGTTTAGGAATACCCCTCCTCTAGCACTGATCTTCCGGGTTATGAGATTTCAGATCTGCAATGAGTTTAGAGAAGGCAGAAAACATGCTGATGAAACTAGGTGTGGATATATCTCCAGAAGCCTGGCCATTTCACTGTGGAGAGGTCATAGCATCAGATGGAGAAGCTCAAGGGAGAGAGAACAAATGTTGCTTTCCTTGTACAGCATCTCTGACAGAAGCTACATAGTTTCTGGGCTCAGAGAGACTTTATGGGTGGATGCGGTTGCTCTTGAGAACTCTCAGCATCCCAATGACTCCTGGTTTCATAGATCTTTCCTAATGAATAAAAACATGGATGAGTCTGAAGAGGGCCAGGGCTGCAACTAATGAACAAGGATGCTTAAAAGGTTTAATATTCATCTGCAGGCTTAGATCCACATCCCAGCTCCAGCACTTAGCAGGGCTGAGCTTGTGGGTTCCATCTCTCGCACTGAGCCTCAGTATGTGTGCTTGTAATGCTGAGATGGGCTGGCCTGCCTATTTCCTTAACCTAATCTTTGCCTATCTCCCAACTCATTTCCGTGTTTTCCTATTTACCTCCCTTTCTCCCTCCATCCTTCCTTACTCTCCTCCTTTCCATCCCACGCATCTTTTTTCCTGTCTACCTCCCAACTTACCTATCTCCAAACCTACTTCATTATCTGCTTCTCTCTTCACCTTCTTGTCTACCAGCCTTGACAATGTTGCTCCGTAAGACATAGTAGTTTGAAAGAGAATGACCCCTTGGTCCCTGTTGCTAGAAGTATTTGAGAAGGATTAGAAGGCATGTCACTGGGGGTGGGCTTTGAGGTTAGGAAAGCCCACACCATTCTCAGTTTGCTCTCTGACTTTGGCTTGTGTCTGGTTATGGGCTCTCATTCTCTGAAACTGTAAGCCATAATAAACTCTTCTTTATGCTGTCTTAGTCATGGCATCTTAGTACAACAATAGAAAAGTAACTAAGACACAAGGTCTGATACTATGTAAATGTCAGTGCTGCCTGGCAGGCAGGAAGCTCTCAGCACATGGCAACACTTACTAGGAATAGCAACATGAAAAGCCCAGTCTCCGTGCCCCACTGTACATACACATAGCTATGGGGTTTGGGATCCTCAGACCTTGGTGCATACAGAGGACACAGTTGTGGATGAGAGCTAGTTGAGTTCCTGTTTGTAGTTTTAGCACTATTCACTCTGGGAATGTAGTAAATGTGGTGACCTATAAGACCTACTTGTGATGAAAGTGAGAAAGGAAGGGATAGCCACCATGAGCTGGGTCACTTCAAACTGGCTGTACTCAGAAGTTGGTGACTTTAATTCCATAGTTGACTGGCCTGGGGCTGGTTAGTGGTATTGTCTTCTTTTGAACTTTGTATTTCTGCTGCTGGCCATCCCCTTCTGCCATCCTTATCCAAGAAGAATGCACAGTGTTTGTTTTTCTCAGAGCAACACACCTTTGTTCTGTGACTGCTCACACCTCACAAAGACTCTGGAGTTGGCACAACCTAAGTGATAGACCTGAAGCCTCAGCCTAATGGCAGGTGCTTCGCTAAAACTCTCTCCTTTGCTTCCTTGGTGAGATGTTTTGGCAGCATGCCACATGCAAGCCTGTGCTGTACTTTGACACTCGGGAAGGATTTCCATCTGCTAAACAAATTGATCATTGTGATTATTTGGAAGTGGAAGTAGGTACAAGTTTCCTGTAAGCCCTTCCTTTGCATGAAGACTGCTTTACAACGAACTGTCCTTCACACACAAGTAGAGAAGAGTGGACCGAAAAGTTTATTTCCTCCTGTGTATGCTACTCTATGTACAATTTCATGGATGGAACTGGAGAAGTGAAGCTTGAGTCTTTCACACCTAAGCCCAGCAATAGCTCCTAACCACTCTGGGGAAATCTGATAAAAGCTTATGAGCCCTCTCTCTAGAAAGATCCATGTATTTATACATTTTTACAGGTAGTTACAGAGCAGTGATGAACCCTTTCGGGGAACGGTACGTCAGACGTTGGATGAGAGTGATACACTTCTTAGTGTTTAAGAAGGAAACTTTGTGATGTGCCTTAAGAGTGCTTGTGTGCTTTCATCACCTGCAATGCTGGGCATCCTTAAGAAAGTAACCGAATGTCAAACTTCACAATAGGCTCAGCCCTCTACAGTGTGGACTGTATCTGCAGTGCAGGTGTCAGCCGGATCTCCGTGTGCCTCTGAGAGCTGGGTGTGAGTCTTTCAGATCATGTGGTACTTGCACATGGATGTACGTCCAAAGCTTTTCTGTGGATCTGCACTGTCTAGTAGAACAGCCATTAGCTAAGTGGTTACTTAAACTTACACATACTTTCAATTTAGCAACATTAAACATTCAGTTCCTTGGTACATTAAACCCCATTTCAGATGTTGAGTAGGCACATTAGCTAGTGGCTGCTGTATTAGACAGTATATAGAACTCGCCCATCACTGGAGGAACTTCTGTTGGGAAGAGTTCCTCATGATTACTGCAGCTCTAGGTGGCATGTCCTTTTCATGGCCTCACTGTGTTCTGGGCTTCTTATACTGTGTGGACCCACATGTAAAACTCGACATCCCCTCTTCCAGAAAAATCCATTCATACTGTGCATTTCAAGTTTGGTTGAGTTACTGCAATAGAGTTCTATGGGCCCTGAATTGGTCTGTTTCTATCTTACTGTGAATTCACTTTTCCTTAGTTTTTCTTCTCTCTTGACTCTTAACCCTCACCCTACCCCAGTATGACCTCTTTGAGGGTGCATAACAGAAATCTGATTCCTCTCTCCTGAAGCCTAGGTACTGAGTGAGAGAGCTTCTTGTACACTAAGCCTTCTCAAGGCATTATTCCAAACAATGGACTGTTCTGGAGAATTAGATCCTTTCCACCTGCTATGTCTGTAGTAGACACTAGTAAGGAATGAATTACAGTAAATGGAGAGCAGTCACCTGATCTAATAGTATATGCTCATTAAAAATGTTGCCAGAAACTCACAAATGTAGGAGAATATTTAAGCAAGGGACACATAGTTCTGCCTTGCACATCCAGTGACATTTAGACTGTGTGGAAATACTCATGGAGAAAAAGATTCAGGAGAAATAACATGTTGATCAGTTGGAGCATCACAGTAATTTTTATTTTCTCTATACTTTTATATTTACCTTTTTCTGTAATAAATACATTTACTTTTTTAAACAAAAAACAAAAACAAACATACAAGTGACAAAAAACCCCACAGCTTTGCTTGGCTCTGCATCTTAAAGCACAAATTGGCCTGTTGTATAATTTCTGGTGTTTTGTTTTACCTAGTGTCAGCGACCTGCAGACTGAGCTGAAAGATGTTCTTGCCTTGAGGAAGCAGCTAGAGCAAGATGTGCTTGCCTATCGGAATCTGCAGAAGGCCTTGCAGGAACAGCTCAGAGAAATTCAGAGGCGAGAAGGTACACACTCCTTTCTCTGGCTTTCCTCTTGGTTGTTTCATGTGGAGGGTCTTGGTTGAACTGGAAGGAACTCCAGGCCATGAGATGGAATGGCCACATGGTGCTCTCTGGTGGCTGCATCTGCATCTGTCTGGCAACACTTCCTAGTGAGAGGGCCTGTTAAGTCTAGTTATTCTGTAGAGGGTCTACGGTAGGGTGCATTCTGCTCTCCTGTGTGCAACATTTGCTACTCCAGATAACCTGAGGGACTGGAAGCCCCATTGTCTGGTAATCAATCCTCATAGAGTGGACTTTTCCTGCCCTAGCTCCACTGAGCAGGACCACATAGATATGGAGCAAGATCGCTGTTTTAGAGTCAAATTGGGAGGGCAGCAGGACTAGGGCCCATGGGATAGCACAGTACATCTGGGCCCTTTGCCCTGCTACAAACTGGGCTCCTTATAGTCTGGTTGGTGTCTTGTGCTTGGCATGTGTGTTAAAAACTGGTTGTTGCTGTGGTGGGTGACATTTCTTGAGCCTGTTCTGTGTATAAAGTACAGGGCTCTAGGCTCTTGCCTTTTCACCTCTGTTCCTCACAGTCATCCAGTTAGGCAGAGTTGGTATAGATGAATATGTTAAGCTGGGCATGGGGTCATTGATTTGCATCATTTGACCCAGGATGTGCTGCTTGAAGGTCCAGGGCTCTATCTAGAAACACCAGCACTGGCTATGTATATTAAATCAGATTCTGTTTGTGGGGGTTCCCCACTTAGTAAATGTCCCCTGGCTCTGCTTCTTCCTATACTATTAGAATGTGATGTGTGCCATGGGAAGCAGACCCTGACACACAGGTAACTGAGACCCCTTTGTACCCACTCTGGCAAACAGTTTTTGTATTTTGTGTATGCTTTCTTCCTACAAGAACTCAGGGGCCAGTAAAATACATCAGTCATTTTCATGTCACTTGAGGTCTATGCTTGGGGTCTCATCTATTTTTGTGTATTCATCCCTAAGCAGAACCACTCTTATTTGAACTGAAATTATCATTTACTTGTGCCATCAAGAGTGGTTTCCAGGTACAGTACTTGATAGGCAAATTATAATTCAGGATTGGCCGCAGTGACAGCCTACAGACCCAAAGAAACCACACACTGAGACATGAGCCTATAGAGCAGGCAGAATTACTTTTTCTCTGAAGGTCATGCTTTAACCCTGTAAGCTTCAGCTCTCCCACCCGACTCCACTGCAATTGCTGTAGGTGGAAGGCATGAGGATTGGGCTTGGGAGGATCTGTTTCTAATAGTGTTTCTTCTCTTCTCCATCGCATTTATTTATTTATTTATTTATTTATTTGTTTGTTTGTTTTTTTGTGCAGAAGAATCGTTTTCATTTTATAGTGATCAAACATCGTATCTAAGTATTTGCCTTGAAGAACCCAATCAGTTTCAAGTGGAACATTTTTCTCAAGAAGAACTCAAGAAAAAGGTATTGACCTGACCTGTTTCCTTTTCGGGCTTGTTCTTGTCTCTTTAGTTCCTGACTCCAGATCTGTGCTCTTCTCAAGGTCCTTTCCTCTCCTGCCTGCACCCTCTTTTCTGCATTGCCTCATGGCTCCTCGCGTGCATGGTGCTGGCAGGTGTTCCTCAGGGTGGATTCTTGTGTCCAGGCTGGAGACCTTAGCTCAGGCCCACTCTCCAGAGAAGGTGCTTGGTCAGTGCCCCCCCCCTCCCCCTCTCAAATGAGCAAACTACTTTTCCTTGGTTCATTCACTTCATTGTACCTAATCCTGATTGATATCTCCTCCCATACTGATTGGTGACTATTTGGTTACTTTGTGTCTACATGTCTGGAGCATGATCCCCTTAAGTGTAGTCTTTGTGTTATGTTTATTTCTGATGTCCCAGGACCTGACCCATCTAGTAGGAACTGATAGATTTGAATGAAAATAGTTTGATGTAGAATCATTGCATCTTTTTTAAATGCAAGGTTTTCAGTCTGTAGATCTGTGATGTGGTTAGATTAACACAAAGTTTCAAAGGACCATTGTTAAAAATAGGTGTTTTGAATTTATGTGTGTATGGAGGGGTTTGAGGGTGTGTGTGCATATGCATGCACAAGGAGGCCAAAGATTGGTATTGGGTGTCTTCCTCTATCACTCTCCACCTTATTTTTTTAAACAGGATCTTTTGCTGAGCCTGGAGCTCATACATTTAAGTGGACAGGCTGGACAGCTAGATCTAAGAATTTACCTGTCTCCTCTCTTCCCCATAGTCCTATGTTTAGCAATGTGCTTCGGTGTGCCTGGCTTTACATGAGTGCTGGGTATCAGAATTCAGGTCCTCATGCTTTTGTGGCAGGCACTTAGCTTAACTGACTGGCTATCTTTCCAGCCCATGGGGTCCAGTTTTTATATCTATTTTATTTTTGTGTGTGTATGTGTGTGTGTGTGTGTGTGTGTGTGTGTGTGTGTGTGTGTGTGTGTGTCTTGTACATCTATATGCATAGACAAGGTAGATTTTTTTTTTTTAATTTTCTTTGAAGGGTAAGAACCTTTTGAAAAATAATCAGACACTGGTATTTGGAGCTCATGGGAAACAAAGTGAGTCTGCTCAGTTGCCTGTGTGCTTGGCCTAGCAAGAGCTGGGCCTGGAGTTGGAGTGCTGGACTGATCCTGGGTACCCTGTGCTGTGTTCTGTGGAGTCTGCTGCTCTGTCCCCTGTTAGTGTTTTGATTCTTGCTATGTCTTACGCAGTTTTCCAGATGCTTTAGATGTGGCAGCCCAGAACAGTGATTCTTTGTATCCATGGTTCCTCATTATAAAACAGTCTCTAATTCCTTAGGGGTTTGCTGGCAATAGTTGACAAAAGCTCACAGGGGTTATTGCTTTATTAAGGACCACTTATATGACTGGCACTGCTAACTGGGTATAGAGAAAAGGAGGTCTCTGCCAGCAAGGAAGCTCTGACACAGTTGGAGAAACTTCAGCTCTGGGGCATCTTTCCTCCAGAATGTTCAGACACAAGAAAGAATAATGTTAGCTGCCATTGACCAAGTGCCTTTAGTGTGTTGTGGCTTTGCTCATGATGAGTTCTCATTCTATAGAACTGTGCTATTCTAATATCAATTGTAGACACATGTAGCTGAAGTTTTCCTGTGTCCTGCCTGGTCCGCAGGCTCTCAGAGCCAAGTAAACACACAGAGGCTTATATTAATTAAAACTGCTCGGCCATTAGCTCATGCTAACTACTGACTAGCTCTTACATTTAAACTCAGCCCATTTCTGTTAATCTATATATTGCCACATGTTCTGTGACTTTAACTGTGTGCCATTACACGCTGCTGCCTGGACGGCAGGCTGGCGTCTCCTGACTTAGCCTTACTCTTCCCAGAATTCTCCTTGTCTGTTTATCCCACCTATACTTCCTGCCTGGCTACTGGCCAATCAGCGTTTTATTAAACCAGTGTACAAAAGCATTATCCCACAGCAGACATAGAAGCTGAGGCTAGCTCAGATAGTCTGCCCACAAGTCATACTCCTCTACCTTGAAATGAGACCTCTATCTCTGTGTTTATGTCCAGGTCAGTGACCTCATACAGCTTGTGAAGGACCTCCACACAGACAACCAGCAACTGAAGAAAACCATATTTGATCTCTCTTCCATGTGTTTCCAGGGAAACGACAGAGTTGAGTCAACAAAGCAAACAGAGGTAAGAAGAAATGTTCTTGTTGTCCTGTGCTAATTGCAGAAACAACCCCCATAACCCATTCCCCACCCCTTCCCCCAATTTTTAAGACTGTCTGTCTGAGGAAGTTCTTTGAAATTCTCTTTGCTAGAGTGGAGTCTTGAGGACCCTGTTGGTCATTGGGTCTGTCCCGGGCTTCCTTCAACTCAGATCATGTCTTATCAAATATGTCTGATATCCTGTGGTACTCTTACTGTGGCCTCGCTCTGGCTGTTTGCTGCAGATGCCATATCTGGGATGAGTGGTGTGGTCTCATAGTTGTTTGGAGAGGGCCATGGCTCCAGAGAGCATGGATAGTGTGGATGCAGCCTTAGAATATCCATAGCTTAAAGGAAGACGTCTGCACGCCCCACGTGGCCTCTCATCCTGGTCACTTCTAGGTGTCATTGCTGACATTTGACTCTTTTACTATGTTTGTAACCAGGACCCTGAAACTGTGCTGGGGAGGGAGCCATTGCCTTCCTGTAGCCTTGGCTAGCCCATTTCTCCTGTGAAAGAACCTGGCTCCATATGTGTATTAGCATCATTCTATAGACAGGGTTGTTTTGACCATGGGTGCAGAGGGTCTTTCTGTACTGGAATCCCTCAAGATCAAAACTGGGCTTTTCCTGGGTGGACTTGTCTTATCTCAGCCTGGAGCACCAGGTACATACAGGCCTCACATCTGTGGCCACACTATTTCTTGGGAGAGGTTTATGGGCTGTCTCTCCCCTTCTTCCCAGTGGGCATTGCTCAGAGGCACTATATTTACGCTGTGCTTTGGCTGTCTGCTTTCTTTGAGACAGGGATTATTATTGATCTTGGCCTCCAGGGCTCCAGATAATTTTGAAAACCAAGAGCAACGGCAAGCCACTTACAGGAGAAACAAGTCTCCCGGCTTACTTCCTCTGAGGCCTTGTTTTTAATAAGCAGCTCCTTCTTCACTAGCTCCATTTGAGCTGTAAATGCCGAGTTTTGTTTGTTCATTTGCCCTTTGAAAAAAATCTGTTAAATGTCCCATTATGTCCTTTGGAGAACAGAGGCCTTTTCTTCTGCCCACTCTAAGATCTTAATACCAGCCGATTCCGATTTGAGTCATTCGTCAGATTGCACGTCAATTTGATGTTCCCTCAAAAAGCCTTTTCCTTTATCACACAGTTCCCTTGGCTTTCCCCAGAATGGGGTGGAAAGATCTGCATGGAAAGATGACTACAATTTAAAACGGAGGGAGGAAAGGGAGATGGGGTAAGGGGAGATGGCAAAGAGAGGAGTCTGTTGTTCTCTGGGAGGATGTGGGAATCTCTGTCTTAGTTAGGGTTTTTATTGCTATGAAGAGACACCATGACCACGACAACTCTTATAAGAAAACATTTAATTGGGGTGGCTCTCTTACAGTTTCAGAGGTTCAGTCCATTAGCTTCATGATGAGAAGCATGGTGGCGTGCAGGCATACGTGGTGCCAGAATAATAGCTGAGAGTCCTACATCTTGCAGGCAACAGGAAGTCAACTCACTGGGAGGTATCCTGAGCATAGGAAACCTCAAAGCCCACCCCCACAGTGACACGCTTCGTCCAACTCCAAAAAAGCCACACCTCCTAATAGTGCCACTCTCTATGAGATTATGGGGGCCAGTTACATTCAAACTACCCTTCCACAATAAACAAGGCAGAAACAGCTGGAAATGTCCATATTTTCCACAGCTATCTCTGAGCAGTAGGACTTACAGACTGGGGGCAGAGCATCATTTCTCTTCTCTTGGAGGCTATAAATCAGAAAATAGAGAGATGGGAGAGGGGAGGGGAGAGGAGAGGAGAGATTTTAGAATATGGAGAAATACCCCTTAATCCTGTTGCTTTAAAACAGCATAATTGACATTTCATAACTGTACCTTCTGATTGTGCCACTTATGTTGAAATGCAGTTTTCTTTTTTTTTTCATTTTTCTTTATTAAGAAAATTTCTACTCACTCTACATACCACCCACAGATCCCAATTCCTCCCTCCTCCCACCCCCCAGCCCTCTCTCCCAAGCCACCCCGCATCCCCACATCCCCCAAATCAAGGTCTCCCATGGGGAGTCAGCAGAGCCTGGCACACTGAGCCTAGGCAGGTCCAGGCCCCTTCCCACTGTACCAAGGCTGCGCAAGGCATCACACCACAGGCACCAGATGCAGTTTTCTTATTGTCATTAAGTCATAGCATCATTTTCCATCTAACTGAGGAACTGAAGTTTAATGGCCTAACTCTTATTGGACACATGAATGGCTTCAAGTCATTTTTGCAAATGTCTATACACATTTTTTTTTCTTGTCTCTAGGATTTGTTTCCTTAGACTGTATTCCCAGATGTGTAATTAGTGATGGATGCAGATATGCAATAAGCATACAATTTGTTTTTAGGTACCTTCCCCCAACAACTTTTAATTTGATAAAGATAGGAGTAGTTTAGAAGCCTGATAGAGTTTTTCATGGTTCTTTCCAAAATGACTGTCCTTAATCAGAACCATTGCAGGAGGACCTGAGGATGCACACTTCCCATATTTGGGTAGTTTATGTAGAAGCCACTCATGTGACCAACAGCTCTCCTGTTGTCTTAATGAGCTTAATTATAAAAGTCTCTACCAAGGTGCCCCTGCTTTCTTGTATGTGTTTGCCAGTTATTACTTGATATTAGAGGAGTCTCCATCATATGGGGTTGTTTCAGCAGGACACAGTTAGAGTAGGAATGTTGAAACTCATGATATGCAGCGTGTGGAACTGACATCTTTAGATGTAGACATCTAGAGGGAGGATGCTGGCAAGATGCAGTACTCATGGGGTTAGTGGTTACTGTCATTTACTTGTATTGCTTTTTGTCATATATGTGGTTAGAAACTTGATGATTGGGGGACATGGAGATATATAAAGGAGCTTAATTTAATTGAGTTCAGTTATTAGTAGGGCTGTCACATTGATCAAGAAATGGGCCTTGTGTGACTCTCAAGCAATGTCTTATAAATTTTTCCACTTGGCAGCCCCTTTTCCCCTGAGGACTTTCTATACAGTCTCAGCCACCTAGCTATACATAGCTCATAGTTTTCTAGTAATAAATCATAAAGAAATGGGTTTTAAAGCAAGTCTTTGGTGTACATATAGTTTTACCATTTATTAAAGACAGAAGCAAATTTATATGCTAATGAGATGGATGTGCTTGTTTATTTTTATTTAAAGACTTAAATCTTGGCTGAATATTTATAATGCAGGATGTATAGCATCTTCAACATTTCTCAGAGTTGATTGACATTTTGATTTTATAATATTAATTCTATGAATGTTGCTTTATATAAATATGGAGTAGGAAAATGCAGAAGTATGTTTGGAGACCATTTTAGAAACTGTTAGACAGGGCTGGAAAGATGGCTTAGCAGCTAAGGGTGCTTGCTGCACTATCATGAGGACTAGAATTGGGATCCTAGTACCTATGTAACAAGATGAGCGTCCTTAAACTACTTATAACACTACTGGCCTCCGCATGCACACAGGTGCATATACACATGTACAAATACATTTATATATACAGACAGACACACTGATAAATGAGCACAATAAAATGAAATTTAAAAAAATATTGGCAATTCTGATTTAATTTCAAGCCAAACTTTATTTAACAATTTTTATCTTTTTTTAAGGAGACTTTGCCTCCAACTCAAATAACACTTTTTCACATCAGACATTACACAGTGTAACACACAGGTGAGCCAATCTGATGCTTACACTTTGAGGAATGATAATAAGAAAATGTTAAGTATTTTATGCAATTAATTCATGTGTCCATAAGAGCAGTAAAGTATATGTATAGGAATTGCTTGCATCCAATAGTCTCAAATCAAACGATGGTATTTCAGGCAGTGTTAGTTGGTATTGCATAGTGTGATGGCATGCACACTGCAAGGAGCACATGTTGGGTGTTCAGAATGAAAGCTGTGTTGAAGTTGTGTGATGCAATATAGGCAGCTGCTACCAGAAATCCATTTGAGTTTGAAGTAACTTTGGTTGTCATGTGTTCAGCAACCTTTGAATGTTGCCAGTGTTGTTATGACCCTCACATTCCGTTATGTGACCCTATAGGGCACCACACAAACCAGGTGGTGTGATGAGCACCTACAGTGCCAGCACTGGGGAAGTGGAGCCGGGAGGATCAGAAGTTCACAGTCAGCTTCAGTTACATGGCTTGGGCCACATGACACCCTGGCTCAGAACAAAAAACAAACAACAGTAACAAAATTAAAGTGTACCCAGTTTTCCTGTATAAATATATCCATTAAATGTAAATAACATTAATACAACATTTAGGTCATTACATCAGACTTCAAGCCATTTATTATCTGTAATTCTTTAAAAAAAACACACACACATTGTTCCTTTCTAAATTTATTTTTTACTATTGTGTTTAGAAAAAAAAATGTAAGTAACAACATAATTGAGCCATCTTAAAAATAATTATAGGCAGCCGGGCGGTGGTGGCGCACGCCTTTAATCCCAGCACTTGGGAGGCAGAGCCAGGCGGATCTCTGTGAGTTCGAGGCCAGCCTGGACTACCAAGTGAGTTCCAGGAAAGGCGCAAAGCTACACAGAGAAACCTTGTCTCGAAAAAGCAAAAAAAAAAATAAAAATAAAAAAAAAAATAATTATAGGCATTAACGGAGTACAGTGTATTGTTTGGATACATATGTATACTATGTAATGTTTAAGCTAAGGCAAATATATTTAGCTCATCAAGCATTTTGTCATTTCTTTAAGTTTCATGATGTGCATGTTATTTTATCTGTAGGCATCTACTGTGTAGCAGCTCACATGTTGCTTCCATCTGACTACCTCTCCCAAGCCCTCCCTAGTCTCCTCCTCACCTTCACCAGCCTCCAGGAACACAGATCTCTACATTTCAAAAGACTGACTTGTTTAGATTCCACTTGAGTGAGATCATGTGGTACTTACTAGTTACCTAGACTCTCTTAACACTTCTTACCTGTCTATCATCCTTCTGTCTCTTCAGGAAGAACCTGAAAGTCTACATTTGCTAAGTTCCACAAGTGTATGTGTCTATAAATCAAACCTTTTTTCAAGATCCCCCATGTCCCTTGTGTCAGTCCCCTACCTCACTTGTCCCCCTGCTTTGTCTACTATGTTTTAATTTTCTGTTAGACTTTCACATAATTAGAATCATAGTCAACTCTTCACTCAGGATAATCTTTTTGATATTCACTCATGTGGTTATATGAGCTAATAGTTTCCTATGTAGCATTGTTAGAATGTATTAGTGTTTGTTTATTATGCTGTTAGTAGACTCATGGACAAAAGGTAATAGGAACACTCATGTACCAGTCTTTGGGACATTTTTTTTTTTCTTAGTGAGCACCTAGGAGTAAGTGTAATATTTTTATGCTTCTACAAACTAGTTTAGTAGCCTTGTTTGGTCCTTATTTCCTAAGAATATCTACAGGGCATAGGAGTACACACCCTTAATCCCAATATTCAGGTGGCAGAGGCAGGCAGACCACACAAATTCCAGGCCAGCCTGGTCTATGTACTAAGTGAGGCCAGACAGGGATATATAGCAAAACTTATTGCCTTGTCTCTACTGCCAAGGATTCAAGAAAAATGAAGAAGCCAATAAAGAAAGCTGCTTCAATAGTTTTGTAAACTTTATGTCTTAGCAAGTTTGTTCACATCAGCCTGTTTCATGCTTTGTAGCATTGTAGGTGTGGTTTGTATTCAGCAGATCTATTTGATTTCATAGTTCAAAGGTAGTAGGCGAGAGTGTCCTGGCCTTGAGAACTTTCTATAAAGTGACATTCCAGATCAATTTGTTTTGTTTTACGTTTCTTCTGAAGAACAAGGTTCTTCCTCTAAGAGGAAGATGAGGATTTTAGCTAGGCCAGGAGAGTTAAGATTGCAATTGACTGATTGTAGGAACTAATAAGGTAAAACTCTTGGGATGTAGCTACAGATATCCCATACACACAGTTGCCTGACAAGTGGCCCTGAGCTAAGCGATACATCAGCAACGTGAGATTCCATGTGAGTTTTGGAATAGGTTTGATTGATACCCTTACTGGGCATGGCCGCCTTGGTGTATGTGGAAAGTGCCTCTTAGTTTCTACTTGGTTAATTCGTATGTCTTTTTTTTTAAAAAAAACTTTTCATTTATTCTTTGAATTTTATATCATGCACCCCAAACCCACTCGTCTCCCCGTCCCTTCATATCCATGCTCTGCCCTTGCAACTCCCCCCCCCCCCCGCTAAGAAATGAAAAATAAAAATTAAAAAAAAACCCAAAACCAAAAATGTCTCACCTTGAAGCTGCAGTGTGTCATGGTTGTCACCCAGTGTACCCTTTTGCCCAAACAGCTTTGCATGCAAGTAAGTGTTCATTGCGATGAGTCATTGATCTGGTTCAAGGCTACTACTGCACTATCAATACTGGATCCCCACTGAGACTCCTTTCAGATATCCTGTTGTTGCCCTGTGTCATAGAGATCCTGCAGCTTTGGTTTTGCAGGGCCAGCCCTTTTATATGCTCCCATAGTTCTTAGATGAAGTAGATGTTGGGCCTGAATCTTGGCACCACGTGGTAGTTGAGTTGGTCAGCCCACCTGCCCTCCTATGCCAATGCCAACAGGGCCAGCTCTCCCTCTGGGCCAGCTCTCCTGGCTTTGATAGCTGGCAAGGGGCAGGACCGGCTCTCCCACATTCACACCATTGGGGCCAGCTGTCCCTTACCCACACCATGAGAGCCAGTTCTTCATCACTACCCTGATGAGGGGCAGGACCCAGCTCACCCTAGTGCCAATACAGGCAAGGAGCAGGGCTAGCTCTCCCACACATATACCACCAGGGCCAGTTCTCGCATGCTGCCCAGGCAGGGGGCGGGGCCAGCGCTCCCATCAACCACAAGCTGTGAGGGTTGGGGCCATCTCTCCCATACCCACACTTCCATACTGCCTGCAAGGGAATTCATATGTCTTATGACCAAAATTTTGGATGTTTGGAGACTTGGACTCTTGCTTTCCTGGGAACTTTGTACTGTCCGTTCTGGGGAACACAGAATGCAGAAACACTGGGACTTTAAAGCTTTTAAGGCATTTCAGATTCATGCGGTCTCTTTTAAGTCTTTCATTTCCAAAAGTGTAAAGTTATCATCAGTAACCTGACACTCTTCTCACTGGAGATGAGGACTTTTTGTCAGCAAAATGACAGTGTTACTGGGACTGTCCATCTCACATGTGTGACATTCTAACAAGAGGTTTATTCCCTGGGCTAAATAGGAGAAGTGATGAATAATTTGGGTACACCATAAATTTCATTTACTGCTTTTTTGCTCTTTGCTATTTTCAATTCCATCAATAGCTATTTTTTAAAAATCTTGTTACCCTTCTATAATCTGAAAGTGGATTTAGCAAAGGCAGAATGGCAGCGGCCACAGAGAGCATGCTCAATTTCCAGCCTCACAGGAAGACCATGCAGGACCAGGGAAAGGCCCCCAGTTGTTTTGTGGGGGGATTTATCCATAGCCAGCAGCTCTGACTTCAACTAATTTTTATCTCATGGCTTGACATTTGTTTGTTTGTATTTTGTTGTTGTTCTTGACTGTTTGGCTTTTTTTTTTTTTTTTGAGAAAAGACATCACTGACTTGTTCATATTCATGCTGGACACTTTTGTTGTTGTTGTTATTGCATTTTTCACCCTAATCCATGCTCCATATAGCTGCTGGCTAGCAAGGAGGATAAAGACACAATCAAAATTGAAGCAGATGATGAGAATCATTTCCAGAGTGACCAGCATTTGGAACAGAGTAATGTGGTAGAAACATAGTTTACTCCTTACTCTGGCTCACCATGTCCAAGTCAATCTGCGGTCTGGAGTATTTGTAGTCCATTTTCTCTTCATTCTTCCTGCATTATGTTTCTCCTTTATGCCAGTGGGCAGCAGAAAAACTGGTTTCTTTTTTTATCAGAAGTTATAAAGTGGGTGATGGAGTCAGCCATGAAACATACCTGGACATAAGAACTGGGTAATTATAGAACAGTAAGAATTGCCTGTTGGACCTGAATAGATATTTAAAGAGCTAATCCACCGTTCGTTTTATGTATTGAAAACTGAGGCCTTTGAGAGGAGATGATTTATCTAGAGCACAGATTAGGGCTCCAGTGATGGAGGTAGGATATGAATCCTTGTGTCTGGACTCTTATGAACTATCAGGTCATCAGATTAAAGTGCCAGTGTTCCCTGATGGAACAGAGTGTCTCTCTGCAATCTCTTGACCCTTATAACCTAGCTCAGTATTACTCTGGTCATTAAGTCCATCCATATAGAATCTTCTAGTCACATTGCTACTGAATAATTGGACTAAACAATCTCCAAGCTTAAAAGAACCTTAAATATTGAGATGTGGTTGGATATGGATTGATTGGATATAGTAAGAGGTGGGTACTGTAGGTGTGGAATGTTTGGTCTCCAAGGTATCCACATTCACAAGAGTCATGAGTGGCCAATAGCTGATATGGATAGTTTTGGAACACAAAGCAATGGAAATGGGGGCCTTGGAAACCCATGAACCTGCTTTTGAGCCTTGGCCATGTCACTCCAGTCTGTTTTCCTTCATTAACTACCCTTCTGGGAAGGGTCTCTCTGATACTGAAACCAAAGGGCATGTAGTAAGTACTCAGCAAATAATAATAATTTCTGCTTTTATTACTGTAGTCTAATTTTTTTCCTTTTTTGGAGATTGCTTATTTGATGGATTTAATAACTAGATTGGTGACAAAAAAAAGATCCTATAAATAACAGCTCATTTGTGTGAATCTTGTCTTCCATTTAAAAAAATATTAATCATTTTTCCAGTGTGGAGAGATAGAGTGATGGCTAATATGTATATATCACTAACAGTAATGAAGTCAAGAGGAGTTATTTATAGACTTTTTGAGAAAATTTACAGCTTTGGATAGGAGAGAAAGGATGCTAATTGTACCATCTCCGGACATGCCCAGAACAGGCTTTAACTAGAAGTCTCTGTGGTAGTGCTCCTCTGGGAACCCCAATGACCCAGGAAGGTGGATTTGTAAATAACATCTCCATGGGAATTAAGAACTCTCCACCCTCCTAATGAGATATATCAAATCCCTATTTTACTATGTGTCAGTAGAGTAATAATAATGTATGTGTCTATAATCTAAGCAATGATGTTATATGAAACATATAACTATCCAAAGCATGATTGAGGACATTCATTCCGCATTCTTCTTAGGAAGAATTTCCAAGGAGTGGACTTATAGGATGGGAGAATATGCATCCAGAGGGCTCCTGTAGTGAGTCAGACACTTACCCTAACTTGGCCATCTTATTTTATTCTCTGAACCATAGCAAGGGATATGGTACCACTTTGGAGTAAGAAAATTGAGGCTAAGGAAAGTGATACAAATGCCTCCCTTTCTTAACATGAATGTGAATGTATGGACTTGCAGGCCTGTATCCTCCCTTTCCTTCCTTGTCCCTGCCTGTGGACCAGTTCTCACTCGCCTGTATCCCTTTCTTATCCGCCTATCCTTCCCATTCTCTATATACCTCTGTCTGACCAAACACTTTCATTTGCAGATCATGGAGGACTATGCCAAGGGTGGCTGCAAAAATGGATATTTAAGACACATGGATTCCAGCATTTTAGGCCATGATGGGGTTCCCACACCTGGTATCCCTAGAGACCAGAGCCTGGAAGACGAGCTCCTACGCATGCTTGACACTTTCTTCCAAAAGAAGGCCACAGTTTCGCTGGAATCCAGGTAGACATGGGCCCAGGTACCTCTTCATTTGAGGAGGTTTGAGGAAGAATACACTCACTTTGCTGAATGGACTCAGGTGGTGGTGTGCAGTGTACCTGAGAGCTCCTGAAATGGCTGGGAAAGAATCTTGCCAGTCGTGCAATTAAGTAATTAGACTGCATGCTGGTGGCTGTGAGGGGACTTGAGCAGAGCCACATTCAGGCCCATTACAAAGAGATGAGATAAAGCTTTCCCTTAAAATTATTCCTGAGAGTCTCAGAAAGCTGCCTGGCTGTCAGGAGCTGGAGGAATCAGCCCTCCTGGCATCTCTGGTTTTGGCATCAGCTTAAAAACAACATTGCAGTCGTGACTCTGCTGTTTTATGTTGAGCTGGAACTAAATTCTTTTCTCATTGTATCTGCTGGGAGTTGTTCCTATGTGGGGAAATACTACAGGTCTTTTTCCTGACATAAAGAAGGAGAAACATTAGATATGTTTGTATTTTATAAATCAGTCCTTTACGAGCTGTTTCCCCTTTCATATTCCTTCTAGGCCATCCACGGCAGCTGCTTGGGCTTTGAAGCCAGTAAGAGCTGTGCTGGTTTTTCTCATTATCTCAGTTTCTCTGACTGCTTCTCAGGGTTGCTGGGCGGACTAAGAAAAAAGTAGGAAAATTGACTAGTCTGAGGTGTATCTCAACAAAAGTTCTCAGTTCTGATACAGGCAGAAAAACACAAGTTGCTACCGCTTTAACTCTTGGCAAGAGCCAGACACCCTAATCTTCCTTACATCATTGCATTACTAAGCCTTGTGGGACCCTTCTGCTGAAAAGAAAACTGGAACATTGTTTTTGGCAAGCTTGATGTGGCCCAACTTCTTAATCCCTGATACCTAACATTTTCTGAGTATGAGTCCTCTGAAGAGACATACCTACTTCATCTTCAAAGGGACTTGAACAATCTTAGTTGGTTCTCAAGACTAGAGAGTTTCTGGAGCCTCTGAATACCCAACCTTGTAAAGTTTGAGGTAAAAGGTACCACTGCTCCCAGACCTTGTAGGACCAAATGGATATTGTGAACTGGGGACTGTGGTGAAAACAAGGTAGGATGGGAGATGTATGTGCTTGCTTCTAGTGGACAAGCTTTTCTATTCCAGCTAGTTGTCAGAAAAGCATGTAAGCACTCATCACACGTCTTCAAAATTGGTATTGTTAATCTCATGAGTTGTAAAAATTCCAACCTAATTATGGTTTAGAGAAAGCCCCTTATGAGCCAACACTGAAAGCAAACATGTTGTGATGTTTATACTTGGGTACCTGCTTTCTCTTGCACTTGCCTGTCCCATACACTTTCCAGTCACTAGCAGCTACAGCTCGTTAGAAAAAGAAGCCTAACTCTGCCTAACCTTCGTTTTTGAACACTTATTCTTCCCTGTGCACTACTGAACCCATGATGGTTTGGTCATGGTTCCAAGGTCCTATTGAAGGCCTGACTTGTATACATGCTCTAGACAAGGCCCTGGTTAGCTACTTTACAGGCTCAGCTTTACATGCCACAAAGATGGGAGGAAGGTAACACTTTGGACCCAGCATTCCCTTAGCCATTGGAGAATTTTCTAGGAATGGGCGAGTGGGAGATATTCAGTATTTTCCTTGGTCAGGGCAACACTAGTCCTATGCCTAGAAATTCCTTCTAGAAGTGAGATGTTTGTGTTGCTCTTGGTGGGGCGGGGGTGTCTTTGAACAGAGCTCCTGTCTGGCTCTGCTATTCAGATCTGTGCCATCTGTCTCCATCTTGATTTCTTCATTCCTAGAGATGATGGTACTTATCCCCTAGGAATCTTAAAAAGATGAAATAAAATAATAGATCTGGAGTATATCTATAGCACTAAGTAAAGTTTTGTGACTATTGCTGCTCAAGTCTTGTGTTGCAAGGGTGAGTTTGATGACTGCCTGGGCTACATAGAAGACTTCGTTTATTTTGTTTTTGTTGTTGTTGTTGTTGTTGTTTTAAATACCTTTCCTATTAATTCCACCCTTTGCCACTCAGCCCAGGGAAGATTTTGTGAATACCATATGCAGCAGGTACACCAGCCAGCTAATGATGTGTGTCTCTATTTATTACCAAGCCAGTGTCTGATGACCCCAGTGCAAACTTTGATAGACTTAGGCCTAAGACTTCTCCTCAGCCTTTGAGACTTTCTACTTTCTAGCCTTCCACCTGGAGGAATTGTGAAAATGGAGAGACTCCAGAGTGACTGACTCCACTTGTCTGCCAGAAATGATCAGGAAATGGCTCATTAGTTGTTGTGCACTTTCCCAACTAAGCAACTCACTGTTGGTGGTGGTGTGAGAAGGCCAGGGCAGCCTGCCTTGTGGAATGATCAATGCTCCCTTTCCTTTTCCTTGGCATTCACCTTCTGTGGATTCCTAGTCCTTGCCTTACATGTTTCCAGTTTCACCCTCTAGAGGCATGATTCAGAATTTCTTCATCAAAAGTTTTTGGTCTCTGTAGTTCAATGTCAAGTGATAGTTGATAGCTGAAAAATTGTAAAAATATGAAAGAGGAGCACTAGTATGTTTAAGAATTGTTTTTGAAAGGCTCATACAATTTTGAGTTCCAACTGACCGCAGAAGATCTGATTTGTACCTGTGGGCATAGTTGAGAGATAGATAGGTGTAGAACCACCAGAATGTGAGGCTGGCAGGAGGTCTAAAGATGGCACTGGAGAAGTGGCCAAAGGGACTGGGCTAGGATTAGATTGTCAGGGAGAAGATTGGCTAGTGTTTGGGGGTACATTTTATAGTTCAGAGGGAATAGAAACTTGGGGGTTCTAGAAAGGATCCGACCCTATAAGTCCAGGGATCTCGCTGGTGTTCTGGTCTCCACCTCCAAAACCTAGGCTGCTTCTCTAGCCCTAGCTTTCCATCATTTTCTCCGGGATCATTGTGACAGCCTCCTCCCATTCAGGCATCACAGTGCTGCTGATAGGCATTTAAACATGCAGTGTGTTATTCTACCTAGCTGTGCATTTCCGCTAGCCATGTATCTGATAGCCCACTTCTTAGCTGTTTGTGCTGTTCTTACCTTTCCTTCTCTGCAGAGGCCATACAGCATCTTGGTACTGAGAGCAAATCTCAGAGTAGCCTTTGTTTCAGGGCTCTGGTACATACTAGTCCCACTTATTTTACACTGGTGCTTTTTTCTTCCTATTCCCTGAGACCTAGCCTAAGCCTGTTACACCCCAGCCTTGGCTAGCAGCTCATATTGCCTGTGTCTCTAGGGCCTGTGTGCCTGACACTTACTGTGGCAATCACTGAACTATTTTTCAGGTTCTCTTTTTCCCTATCCCACTAACTGAGGACCCCATTTCATTAGTCACTAAACAGATAGAAACAATCACATCTGAGCCCCTGTTGGACTGTCAACTGCAAACTGCCTTTTCTAGGGTAGAATAGAAGGATCCCTGCTGCTATCCAAGAACAGTCCTCCCCTTGTGACTTCACTTCTGACCTCCTAGCTCCCTGTCTTTTCTGAATCCCCCTCCTTTTTTTTTTTTTTTTTTTTTTGCCTTTTTTTCTGAGTCATTTTCATAAGCGTGAGACACACCTGATATTAGACGTTTGGGAAGAGTGCCTCCTTCCCTTCTGATTTCACATCCGTTTCAGCTACTGTCCAATTTCTTTATTCTCACTTGAGGTAAAATTTCTCAAAAGAATTGCTGACATTCACAGCTTCCACCCTCTCCCATTCTCTACACCATCATAAGAGCCCTCACAGCTTTTGCCTCTGTCCAGTCAGTAACAGTTTCTAAACTGTGAAATCCATTGCCAGCCTTGAGCAGCAGCTGCCCTTCTGCCTGGCTGCCTGTTTCTTTTCACCTCCCTGCCCTCTCTCCCTCTCTGCCTCCTCTGTTAAAGGACACTGGTGTGTCCCAGAGCCGGGGTCTCGGCCCCTTTCTTTCTCCATGCCTCCACTCCTTCCTGCCATTGGAATGGGCTATGTGGCTCTGATTTCTGCATCGTGATCCTAACAGGTCTTAGTAACAGCCAGCTGTGTGCTGGACACCTCCTCCTGACTGTGGATCAGACATTTCAGTGCTGACCTATGACCCACGTGGTGCCACTCTGCTACTTTCTAGTATTAGTCATGTTTATGTCCACATTGCTTAATAGCTGTAGCCCAAAGTGCAAGCTCCTCGGTCCCTAAAGCCCGTACGTAGCGAGTCCTCACAGTCACCCCTCAGATTATAGCCCTACATCAGTCCCTTCTCCTCTCCACTCTTCTCACTGCCGACATCTCTTGTTTGGACTCCTGCAGCTGTGCAGCCTTCTTATTTACCTTCCTGTTCCCATTTCTGCCGTCTGTGGTCCATTCTCCATAGAGTAGCCAGGGTCTTTTTAAGACTTACGTCAGGTTACATCTCTTGTATGTTAACACCTTTTAATGGGTTCCCACTGTCACAGTCGGATCAGAGCTTCTTGACCCAACCTCTGCTATTTCTCCATCTTTATCAGCCACACTTGTGTTTGCTGGGCCTCAGCCACACTGACCAAGCTTGTTCTTAAAGGGGCCTCCGCTAGCTAGTGTTGTCTCTACTGTGATAGACTCACCAAAAGGTACAATCAGCAGATCCTCAGTGAGCAGTCAGCTTTGTGGAGAGGTCCCTCCTGACTACTTGGTTTAAAGAGATCCCATTTGTACATTTTCTGTCAGATTTCTTCTCTCCTTCCTTCTCATTCATAATTCTTACATTATATTGTATAAGTACTGTGCATTGATTTAGCTATCACTGTATGCACAGCTGTGTCTGTCTTTGCCTTAATGGCATGTCCATTCCTCTTTGGAAGAATGGAAAGTATCCACACAGTATTTGAATGAATGGCAGATAGTTGAGCATTCCACAGTGCAGCAAAGGTTATGTTTGGGAAGCCAGAAAGAGTTAGAGCTCTCTTGGAGTCAGAAAGGGCTGGGTTTTAATCTTTGCTCTACCACTTGGCTGGGAGCTTGTTTCTCTTTGAGCCTGTTTCTTCTTCTGGTCTCACAGCCTGTGAGGATGTTGTGTATTTAAAGGACCTGACACATGGCAAGTGCTTAGTAAATGTCAGTGCCTTCTCTTATACCTTCTGCTTGGCACAGATGCTCAGGAGGGTGTAGAAGTGTCCCACTCAGGCTTTCTGAAGAGACCTTTGGACCACACCAATCCAAAGGTCCTGACTACAGAGACAGCTTAATGAATTCACTGTTCCCATTTCCAGCCAAGCAACACTTGAAATGTGTGATTGAATAGCCACCACTTCAGTATATTGCAGTGGCCTCCTTTGCCACTGTTTACTCCCCATTTGTCAAATCTTTTTCTTAGGTTTTAGTGTGTGTTGTTTGGTGATGAGTGATTGTCCTCCTTTGACTAGCTGACTAGCAGTTGTCATTATTTTTTACCTGTATTAAGAAAGAAAAGGAAAGAAAGGAAAATTTAGTTCTGATACTAAGAATATCAGAAATATTTTTAAAGTCGAGGTTTATTATAGCTTTAAGGTGGTCTGTGTAGTCTAAATGATCTCACACCAGAAGTGAGTGGTGCAGCATACATTTTGCTTTTAATTTTTAAATTTTGAGTTGAATTCACTCCCTTGATCTAGACTGTGGGACTCTGGAAATGAGGTGGCCCTTACTGCTGTTTGCAGAGGCCATGTTGAGAACATGGACTGACATCAGAGGAAGGCTGGATGTATCTGTCTCACAGGTTTCATGAAATAAAGCAGTAAGGAGAAACTGAGTGGAAAAGGCAAGGAAAGTGACACAAAGGCTTCTCTAGCTCACCTCTACCTGAGGGGCCCTTCTTCTAGAAGGCAGTCATAGCTCCTAGACAACCCTTGCCTGGAGCACTTTCTCTCAGTTCTCTAACTGTTTCACCTGTGCTCCATTTTTTCATTTGCTTTCTTTATTTTGTCAGCGATTTAAACTTTATTCTTGGTGTATAGGGGAGGGGCTGGAGAGATGGCTCAGAAATTAAGAGTACTTGCTGCTCGTCCAGCACCCTTATGGAGTTCAGATCTGTCTGTAACTACGTTCCAGAGGATCTGACACCCTCTTCTGGCTTCTGCAGGGACTGCATGCCTTGCTGTGTAGGCATAAAACAAAAATAGACACACACACACAAAGTAAAAAGAAATCTTAAACCCTTTTCTGTACTCTTCAATAGATTGCTTTCTGTTCTCTTGGATATGAATTTTCTGATTTCTTAGTTGTCATTTTTGGCATATTCATATGTATATGTGGGTGTGATATGTGGTACATGTATGAGGCAGGTGTGTGTGCCTGTAAGCACACATGTGGAACACAGAGTAAAATGCCAGGTGCTTTCCTCTGTTACTGTCTGCCTCATTGCTCTGAGACAAAGGCCTGTCATTGAGCTGGAAGCTCACCTTTTCAGTTATTGTGGCTGGCAATGAGCTCTTGGTGTACACCTGTCTCTGCTCTCCAGTGCTTGAATTACAGGCCCATGCATCAATTTTTACATGGGTGCAAAGAACAAGCTTTCTTACTTACTAAGCCATTTTGCCTGACTGATTGTTGTCTTTTTAAAGAGAGGATTTTTCATGCAAATTTAGTTTGTGTTTTTAACCACCCACACCCTTAGTCTCCTAGGGTGAGAATACTGAAGTTGTCTCAGCTTGGCCCTTTGGGGCCTATAACTTCTGTCAGATTTCATTTCTGCCCTGAGGGTGAATTTGTGGATCTGTTGTTACCACCCACCTCAATTCCAGGCTGTGTTTCCTTTTGGGATCTTTGGTTTTGTGCCCTCTTGTTATGTATTGAGCCCTGTGGTGCACCTCTTGTTGTGTATACCTGCCTGCTGTCATTTCTGTGAGTGGATGAGAGTGGAAGGAGCACATGTGTGTTACACCACCATCGTGACGGGAAATCTCTCCTTTGCACAGTAGCTCTTCACCTTTTGAAGTCCATTTGTGAGGAGGCCTGTCCTTTGCTCAGCACGATGTGGCATGTGAGATCTTCCTGTGTCCTCTGCCTACTTCCTAGCCTTACTTTTTTCTTTACTGCAGAGTGACCATGACTATTCATCGCAGTGTCATGCTTCCACCACCATTCAGTTCCCCTGTGACTCCCCATTGCCTTGTAGATTAGTCTCTTATTTACCACCCCCTTTCTAGCATCAGTTTACATCTTTGCTGGAGCCCTTCTGCCAGTACAGTGTTCAGCACACAAAGGAGCATGTGCCAGACCAGAACCATCCTGGCTGCTTCCCATGCTGGCTTTACTCCAAGTCCCTGAAAAGCAGAGCCAGAGACTCAGACTTGTGTAGGGGAGCAGGAAACCAGTGAAGATGGTTGGTGTGGGCAGCTGGGCAGGTGGGCAGTTTAGCCTGGGCTTCTGTCCTCAGGATGGAAGCTAGGACATTCATGCCACAGCTCTCAGCTCAGAGATCTCAGCTCTCTCCACTCCAGCCTGTCTTGCTGGCTGGCTCAGCTTTGGAAAGAGCTCCAGGGTAGCAGAGAAGCATAGGGTGCTTGAAGTGGGACCTGTTGTGTCTCCACTGTCCACACAGCTGCAGCTACTATCAGAGGTGGGGCAAGGGCACATGGCAAGGGACAGTGAAGAACATCTGCTGCCTGGATGCTACTTCTTTTAATCCTCATTGCTCCTTTAATCTTCCTCTTCTGTGGAAGGAAATTTACCTCCCTGTCAAAGAATCACGTAGAGTTTGGAGCCATTTCATTTGTTTGTTTATTCATTTATTTATTTGAATTTATTTTCTGGCTGGGGTCATATTGAGAGCCTTGCATATGCTAAGCAATTGCTCAGTCTCTGAGCAATACTGTCAACCCCTGAAGCCATTTTTATTTGTCCTTTTCCAAGTTTGCTTTCTACTGCTGTGAAAAAGACCTTGTCCAAAAGCAACTTGGGGAGCATGGTGTTTATTTGGCTTACAGGTTATAGTCCATCATCAGAGAAAGCAAGGCAGGAATCTAAGCAGAGACCATGGAGTAATGATGCTTACTGGCTTGCTCAGGCTGCTTTCTTATACATTCCACAATCACTGCCCAGGGATGGCACTGCCCACAGTGGGCTGGGTCCCTCCCTATCAGTCAAGAAAATGCCCCCACAGGCTTGACTATAGGCCAATCTGAAGGGGCATATTCTCAATTGAGATTCTCTCTTCTCAGATGACCCTAGATTGTGTCAATTTGACAAAAACAACTAGCACAGCCTTCAAAGCAATGCACTTTGTGCTCTATCTGCATGCTTGTTATGAAGCATCCTTTCATTAATATCTGTTTATTGAGCACCCGTTATACAGCAAGATGGATCAGGTCACCCATGGAATATCCAGGTTGGCATAATTCATCCAAAGCCAATATTATGTACTGAACGTGGGAAGGGGGCCAATGTCATGGAGTAGGGCACCCTATTATTGCCATGGGCATCCTGTGATCCCATTTGCAACTTCCTAGGCCAGCCCCCTTTTATATATTCATGTGGTCCCCTTAATTGGCTTTGTACCTGTGTGACATTATCCATGAACTCAACAAAGTAATATCTGTCTTGTTTGGGTGTTGTGAGGTTGCATGAGATCAGATGTTTGTCATGGTTCCTAGCATATTTGGGAACTCACTATGTTTAATGTAGGTCGAATCTGGACAGGATTGGTGGGGGAAAACTTGGGAGGCTGAGTTGTTGATGAAGCTGAATCAGGAGGCTGATTCCTCTGCTGTCTTCTTTGGAGAAACAGGCCAGATCTTCTGAAAGCACTCGGTGCCTTACTTTTCGAACGAATTTGCTTGGCGCAGCAGGGGCTTCCTGGAGATCACCTTGATAGTAAAGCTCAGAAGGCACTTCAGCAAGTAGCTGTTCAGTTGAGAGATGAACTTGGCCATTCCTTCCCAGACAACTCATTCTCCAAGTCACGCAATGAACTCAAGTCAACATGGGGAACCTGGCTAGTAAAGACAGGTGACGAAGCCAAGATGGAGCTGAAGAATGCCTCAGTGCAAACTATCACCGTAGAGGACACCCCACATGGATTCAAATCTGAAAGGAAGAGAGAAGCTTGGGAAGAGAAACCAGAAGAGGCCATTTTCAACACTGACCCTGAGTCAGAGGCCTTGTGTGAGATGCCAGGACTACAGGCCACTCCCTTCTCATTCCTCAGTACAATCAACAAGGTAAGGTTTTGTATATAGTAATTATGTATTTACCTTAAACAACAATAACAAAAAAGTTTTAGAAAATCACCTTCAATGCCACCACATTTTCTGTTTCTGTGAAGGCCAAGTCTGGCAGCTTCCTTTTCCTGTGTTGTCCCCAGCCTCTATCTCCAGGCCTCTCCTCTTCTCTGCCCCCTTCTTCCTCTCCTCCCACTTTTTACTCTGACCCCAGCCCTATCTTATTTACCAGGATACTTTTGTGTTTTCACTAGGAAAAACACACATGGAATTCTGTTTATCTATCTGCCTGCAACTTTCTCTTTGGTTTTATGAACTAGGATGTTTCCCCATGATGGCTGCTTAAGATTCCATTGGACCAGAGTTTATATCTACTGAAGGGCATTTACATTAGCATGTTGCAGTAAAATTCTAGCAACTCAACTTTAGAGGATGAGAGCCTGGCTTCTGTTTTAGGAGGGCTTTGGTTGGGAGACATCATTCTGAGAGCTTTATTTCTATTGGATACCAGATTCTGAGCCCTCAGGGTTAGCCAGCCTAAAGTAAAGGGCTGAGGCTGGGGCACGCACTGTGTCTGCCTGAAAGACCACCCCTGTTCCCTGTTAAGATGCCCTCCAGCCACAGTGGTCCAAAATAGAGAGATCTGGTTTTGCTGAGTGAATATGTGTGTGCTGGTATTCTCTCTGAGCTGCTCTGTAAGCTGTAAGCACAGTCCCACAGGCCAGATGATTAAGTACCAGACTTTCTTGTCAGTGCATGATTGGACCTACATTACAGTACTTTGGGAGTGAGGGTTGGTGTTGAGAATCTCTGTAACAGAGATGTGTTCTGATGGAGAAGGAAGGGGTCATGATTCTGATACCTTTAGTGAAGGCTGTGGGATGCTTGCTACTGATGGCTGTTTTGTCTCATAGAAATCAACTGTACACACTGCTTCATAGCATCAGAATGGAGAATTAAGTTTATTTTCTGACCACTAAATTACTGCTTTTGTGCTACCAAACAGAGTTAGATATATCATTAGCAAAATTGCTTTTGATTGTTTTAAATTATGCACCAAAACTGTAATTTCTAGAAAAGGGTTTTCTAAAGATATCAGTAGAGACTAAAACAAAAAAAATATGTACTGCCATTATATTAATGGTACTCAAAATGCAAATTTGTTCAGTTTGGCTAGAATAGAATTGCTCTTGTTTGCCCCAGCTCCTTCAGTTTGTATTAGGAAAACTAGGTAGGATTATTTATTTTTTTTCTTTTTTGTTTGATTGCTTGTTTGCTTTTTTCTGGTGTGTGGTAGATACCATCCTATATTTAGGAAATTGGATAATTGAATGGACTTAATTTTCCAAATATGTTAATTTTATTTTCAAATAAAATTATTTTTGCCATGTTTTCAAAACAAAGAAAATTTTATCATTTACTTATATTTATCATCATCTGTATGTACCGAGGACTGTGCTGAGTTCCCTATATTATCTGACTTAATTGTTTCAACAAATATGAGTAGGTATTACAATCATTGTACATAGGAAGAAACACAGTGCCGCAAGACTTAGAGACCTGACCAGAATGCCTCAGTTGGCAAGTGGAGAGGGGGTAGTTGCTTGCTTGGCTTCAGAGGAAGGCAGACATTGGCTTCCTTTGTGGCTTTGGTAGTGGCAGAATTGGTAATCCAGTGACTTAAGCCAGAACTCTGGTATCTAGTTAAAAAGAATATCATTGCAGCCTAAGAGTGAGGCAGAGACCAGATAGCCTGCTTGTTACATGGTTATAGAGGACTTTATAGATATACTTGTGCTTGTATCAGGCCTGGCTGCCTACCTTACCTCTCTCAGTACCTTGAATGGGAGCAGTGCAACCCCAATTCCCAGGCTATATGGAAGCATAATGAGGTAAGAATGCATGTGCCTAGAGCAGTGTGACTATGTGGCAGGAGCTTAGAACATGTGAATTCCATTCCTAAGTAAGGCCTTACAGTCTGCCATCATTAATAGCGATGGTAGGTGGGACTGCTTCAGTCCATACGGCAGCGTTTTATGTGGTGTTATTTCAGAACTTGTGTTAGGCTGACTGTTGGCAGTCTTCCATCTTCAAATAGGCTTTGGCATTTGTACACTTCAGATCTCTTCTTTGCTGCCATATGACACACAGATTTGGGTCCAAGAATAAAGATTGGTGGAAACCCAGGACCAAGAATTTGACTGTTATTTCCCAGTCCTCTGCTGAGGCATTTACCTCCTCCCAAGTGGTTCCTCTCACTTCCTCAGACTGCCCTTGTCCTTGAACATTTTCTCTTCTCTTCCTTGGAACTCCAGGACAGAAAGCATCTCACTTTTCCTAACAGTCTTGGAATCTGAAGAGCTACTTTGACCCCTGAGCCTTTTTGCTGAATGATGTTTGAGTAGCTCTTTGACATCTTGGTTCTTTGAGAACAAGCATGATAGAACATTTCCATAATTCCCTAAGCAAGTCCTGTACTCCTTAGTAGTCAAACCAGTTTCCCACCTTCCCATCCCAAGTGCTAAGCAGCCACTAAAATCTACCTCTGGTCTTGGACATTTCCTGCAATATGTGACTAGCTTTTCCACTCAACGTAATGCTTTCAGCGTTCTTTCATATTACAGTAAGAGATAGTTCTTCCTTTGTTTTTTTACCACGTAGCATTCTGGGGTATGGCTATTTCACATTTTATTTTGGATATTATGCATTTCTTTGCTACTCATGCAGATGTTTGTGTGATCAGGTGTTTTTACTTCCCTTGATTAGATACAAAGGGTAAAGATGGTGGGCCACATGGTTACTCTGTGTTTAGCCATTTTGAGGAACTTCTGATTTACTGGCTGTGCCATTTTACCTTCTTCCTAGCAGTGTATGAGTCTTCCAGTTCCACCACTTCCTCACCCACATTAGTACCATCTCTGACTGTAGGTTCCCTAGTGGGAGTGAAAAGGCATGCGTGTATTCTGTTGAGATTTCAGTTGCATTTCTCTGACGGCCGGTGAAGCTGAGCATCCTCCCATGTGCTTGTTAGCCCTGTGTTGTCTCCAGAGACATGTCTCCCTGATCGCTTTCCTGTTTTTTAATTGGACCACTGTATTTCATTATTATTGAGTTGTAATACTTTGTATATTCTAGATTTGAGTCTGTCTTCTCAGTTTTTGAGTGTGTTTGAAATTCACCACTGGAAAGACATCCTCATTTGGCCTCTAGAGTGTCTAGTATATACTGGATTGGAACCTATGATAAGTGTGATAAAGATATGTAGAGGCTGAAACCCTGGGCCTTACATTCAGGTGTGGAAGACAGGCAGTGAATATGGATTTTCTCAGCCATTACAATGATGCTGATGTCCTCTGGAGAAAATGGCAGGGGACACTGAGTGTATAACAGGAAGCTTTGGCTTGGACTTGGAAGTCAGGGGCTTGTTCTCTTGAGGATGGCACATTTGAACTGTCCTGATGAATGATTGCTTAGTAGGGAAGTGGAGGTGAGCAATTATGAGTGTTCTAGACAGATATGCTAAAGCCCTGAGATGCAAGAAGTGCGGTATTTTGAGGAACCTATAGAAGGTTAGTGTGACCAGAGAGTGGGCTAAAGTGGGGATGGGCAGTGACTTAGACTATAGGTCATGCTTTACTTTGTAAGCTGTGGTATGGACATTGACTGACTTATAATTGCCAGGAAACTGTTAACGTTTTAAGCAACAAGGAAAAGACAATTTGCCTTTTTGCTGCAGGATGGAGTGGATTAGAGAGACTCAAAGTGAATGCTACAGTACCCAGGAGGTTGCCTAGGTGAGAGCTAGGAACCTATACTAGGGGTGCCAGAGAAAAATGAGGAGACTTAGAAGAACCAAGAAGCACCTTAGGAATTGTACTTAACTGGAGTCGGCTGAGCCATGAACAGGAGTGATGAGAATAAAGGAAGTTTCATGAAGACTCTTAGCTTTCTGGATGGCGTAGTGAGTGGATGAGCATAATAGCTGTGATAGTAACCTGCTGGTGGGGATGTGGCATGATGGAATCTAGGAGTTGATCGCCTATAAAGCTTTCATTTAAGTTAGGCAGATTGGAAGCTCTGAGTTTGGAAAATATACTAGGTAGCAACCCAGTCAGTAGCCACTTAAGTAGAGGACTAGCAAAAATATAAGACAGATGAGTTCACAATAGGAATAGTGGGAAATGAGGAAACAGATAAAAACAAAAATAAAAACATTTCCTAGAAAACTGTGTTAAAGATGGGATGGCCATATTTATAATGTTTGGGTTATCCAAAGAGACCATGGGCCAGGGCCTGAATGGTGTAAAGAAAGGCCCTTGACAGTCAGTGTGTGTATATGTCTGCAAAGGGGGGTGGGGATCTGCCAAGATCTATGCTCTTTCTTAGGGATGGATAAAGATGATGCTATTATAGGACTAGAGGTAAGTAGTTTGAAACTTATTTTAAAAACGCAAAAATGTTGCCCACGAAACAAAAGAATGTTTTAATCACACTCAGTACTGTTCATGTGTGTTTCCAGGATGCTGAGAAGATGGGCTTTCTGATCCAATTAAAAACACCTGAGTTATTGGAAAATAAGTATGATCTTCCTGCCTCCCCAGAGGTGGTGGCTCAGCTCCAGGGCCAGGTTCTAGAGCTGCAGGGGGAGCTGAAGGAGTGTAAAACACGTAATAAGCAACTCCATAACAAGCTAATTCTTGCAGAGGCAATGATGGAGGAGATGGCAACGCCCAAACCTGTGCTGCTGAATGGTAAGCATCAAGAAAATGTGTTCTCTATGAGCTGGGTGAGTAGCCCACAGAACTGCCTAAAATACTATTCCTGTCGTTCAGAATTGTGGTAAGTTTGTATATAAGCTTAATGAACTGCAGTGATTAATCTTAACTCCTGAAAGATGCACAGTGGATAAATATGAGAAGGGAAACAATTGGCTTTTTGTTTTGGAGTCTGGACTCGTGAGATTTGTAGTATTCTTAGGTCATGGAGGCAGGGGTCTCTGTTGCATTCCCTTGAAATCCTGTATGGGTGCCTTGGTTTGAATCTGGATTTTTTGGACTAGCTCCCAGGCCTGTGAGAGACTTAGCAGGTGGCAGTATGGTTTGTTAAGTGATGGTCTTCTTTGCAGAGTTATCTGACTAACTTGAGGCTCACCTCAAATGCTACTGACTTTCTCTCTTCTGTACACTTACCATAATTCCCTACTTATGGTCCTTCTGGAACCTATGGGTTAAAATATCCCTAAGGAGGTAAAATCCAAAGACTTGGACGAAACATCTCAGACACCTGAACTAGGTGGCTCCTAGTTCAGGACAGTAGTACTTCAAGATTTTGGACCACCAAAATTAGGAGCTGTGGCTTTGTTGGAGGAAGTGTGTCATGTCACTGGAGGTGGGCTTTGAGGTCTCCTATATGCTCAAGCCATGCCCAGTGAGACAGACTACTTCTTGTTGCCTTCCTATCAAGATGGAGGACTCTCAGCTACAGCACCATATTTGCCTGCATGCCACCGTGTTGCACCATGCAACGCGGACTGGACCTCTGAAACTGTAACCAGGCCACCACAATTAAATATTTTCCTTTATAAGAGTTACTGTGGTCATAGTGTCTCTTCACAGCAATAGGAACCCTAACTAAGACAGAAGTTGGTACCAGGGACTGGGGTATTGCTGTGAAAGACTGGACCATGTTTGTGTTTGGAGGAATTTGGGCTTTGGTACTTTGGGTTAGGAAAGAAGTAAAATGCTTTAAGTGCTGCTTAATGACCCTACTAGTAGGAGCATGGAAGATAGTGGTGCTAAGAGTGATTTGAACTGTCAGGGGTTGGCTCAAGAGGTTTCAGATGAGAAGAGTTTTAGTATATTGCCTAGAAATCATTCTTGTGATATTTTGGTGAAAAATATGGCTGCTTTCTGTCCTTGTCTGAAGAGTTTGCCTGAGGCTGAAATGAAGAGTTTTGGGTAAATCCGTTGGCAGAGGAAATTTCAAAACAGGCCAGTATAGACTCTGTTGTATGGTTACTAGTGTTATCTCTAATGAAGATATATAATGAGAATGAACAAACTGAGCAAGGAAAAATACAAAATGTAAAATTTGAGGAGAAAAGGAGCACCAGAAAATGGAATGGAGGTATGTCCTGTGTTCAATGAGATAAACAGATTAAGAAATGGGATAATTCGAGGCCAGCCTGGACTACCAAGTGAGTTCCAGGAAAGGCGCAAAGCTACACAGAGAAACCCTGTCTCGAAAAACCAAAAAAAAAAAAAAAAAAAAAAAAAAAAAAAAGAAATGGGATAAAAGAAGTGGTGACCTCAAGGCAGCATCCCACCCAACTAAGTTTCCAATTTGTGAAAAGGAATTAAAGAAAAGCTTGGAGCCAGCTGTGGTGGTGCATACCTTTAATCCCAGCACTGGGAAGGCAGAGGCTGGTGGATCTCCGAGTTTGAGGCCAGCCTGGTCCAAAGATTCAGTTCCAGAACAGCCAATCTTTGGCAGTGAAAGTGACCATCAAAAACAGAAAGCTGGTGAAGATGTAATTGATCAAGGGGGCCATGTTCCTGCTCCAGTAAGCAGCAGACCTTGGCAACTTCAGCCACATGACCCTGGCTTTAAAGATAGAAGAAAGGACTAAGGAGAGTCACTGAGGCGAGGCATATATCATGGGTATCCCTGAATGGAGGCCAAGAGAGACCATTTCCATGAAATTGTGATGTTGAATCCTGGATTATCTTGGAGACTCCAAGATTTTGGAGATGCCAGAGCCATGGGATACCTGCCAGGGAAAGCTGCTAACAGGGAGTGGAACCAGCCCAGGAGAAAGAAGTGTGTTGGATATAAAGTTTGGAGTTTGCCCAGCTAGGTTTTGGTCTTGCTTTGGTCCTTAATTTCCTTGCTGTGCTCCCTTCCCTACCTTTTGGAATGGTAACATATATCATATGCCATTATATGTTGGAAGTATGTGATATACTTTTTTAATTTTGATTTTACAGGGGATTACAGTTAAGAGATTACATGAATCCCAGAAGAGACTTTGAAGTTTGGACTTTTAAATATGGTTGAGACAGTGGTAGACTTTGGGGACTTTTGAAGTTGGACTGAATGCATTTTTGTATTATGATATGGCCACAAGCCTTTGGGGGCCAGGAAGTAGAATTTGGTAGTTAGAAAGGAAATGGCCCCCAAAGGGAGTGGCTCTATTAGGAGGCGTGGCTTTGATGGAGTAGCTATGGCCTTGTTGGAGGAAGTGTGTCACTGTGGGGGCAGGCTTTGAAGTCTGCTATGCTCAAGATACTGCCCAGTATCTCAAACCATTCCCTGTTGCTTTTGGATCAAGATGTAAGGGCTCTCTGCTCCTGCTCCAACACCATGTCTGCCTGCTTCCTACCATGTTGATAATGGATTAAACCTCTGAACTGTAATCAAGACACCACAATTAAATATTTCCTTTATAAGAGTTGCCATAGTCATGGTGTCTCTTCACAGCCAGCCTTCACTAAGACAGCCAACCCTCTGAGAATCTGGAGAGTACAGAGAACCCTCATAGAACACTTTAGGTCAGTATGAAAGTAGCATTTACATCTTTGCAAAATTTTTATGAACCTACAAATGTGTCTATGTTGATACTTGATTTTGATCTCCTGCTGTAAGCAAATGACAGTCACATGGTGAACCTTTATCCACAATAGGAACCTTTATTAAACCCTGTGTGCCAATCTGTTCAAGACTCTGTGGTGATAGGAGCACAAAACAGATGAGGTCTGTTTCCAGCTTCTGTTCTCGAGTGTGTGTGAAGACAAACTGCTAAGTGTATAATACAATGCCTGTGAAAATGCACCGGAGAAAGTAGAGCAGGATGAGGGGCTTGTGGAATGAGGAGTGAACAGGGTTCAGTAATCCTCATGAATGTTAGGATGCTCTATGACAAGGATGAGGAGCAGTTATCATCCTGGGGAAAGGAACAAGGGCAACGGCCCTGGTATTGCTACACTTGAGAACTTAGGTATAGAGTAGAGAGACCAGTTACATGGCTGGTGTGCATGCATGGGAGAGGGGCAGATGTGGAAGGTGAGGTCAGCAGACTAGGTGGATGTGCTATCAGAGACCATTCTAGGATTTCCCTTTAGAAGAATAGAAACTGTTGGAGGCTTTTGAGCCACACCGTGACATGATCTGACTTAAGCTTTAGAACAGGAGTTGACAAAGTACTGTCTGTGGGCAAATCAAGCTTGGTGCTTGCTTTTGTGATTTAAGCTTATTGATACCCAGCCCCATTCATTCACATATCATCTGTAACTGATTTATTATGAAGTAGAGTTAAAGGTATGCTAGAGACCCTAAAGTAAAAATGTATCATTTCACTTTTTGAAGGAAATAGGCCAACTTATGTTTTAAAGGGATAGTTTCCTTTGCAGTCCATTGGAAGAATGGGGTTGCCTTGCAACAGGATAGGAAAGACCACAGTAGAGACCAGCTTGGGAGATGTTAAATTTCTTGCTAAGGGTTTGTTAAACATCCCAGTAGAGACTTCAGGTAGGAGACAGGTGAGTTTGGAGTCTAGAAGAGGAGAATAAGCTTGAAAAGAAACCAGGGAATAGCCACATATACTGATATTTGATGTTGTATAGCTCAGATCCATAGAGGTGAGGCTGAGAAGTTCTAGAGGTTAGAGGTTGGACTGAGGAGGGGCAGCAGGTGAGGTGGGACACCAAGTAAGGGTGACATCTCAGCATCTCAGATGATGTATTAGAGTCATGGTCAAACAGTGATGGTAAGATTGATGGTAAGAGGCTTTGAGTCTCTGCCTTGGTGTTTAATGAGGCCTTTAAGAAGAAAACCTCTGTGGGAGGGGCCTGATGGGCATGGCTTCCAGAGGGACAATATGGAGGCCAGAAGTTGGAGAGATCAAGGTTAGACACCTCTGTGGAACTGGGAGGTGTGAAGGGGTAGGGCCACCAGGTTCCAAGTTGTCAGTGAATCTATAGAGACCCAGTGAACCAGGAGACCGAGATGACTGAGGAAATTGGGGTAATCAGCAGGCAGACTGTAGGAGCTGCACAGTTGGGATTTCTGGAGGAATGAGTGTCTGCATGTGGCAGCAGAGAGCACAGGCTCTTATAGACCTCCAGGCTTATGATACGGGGATGTGGGAATAAGAACCTCTACCACAAAGGCTGCAGGAGAAGCAGTTTTCCTCAGGACAGCCTAGGTTTTCTTAGATCAAGGTCTAAGACAAATGTTCAGAAAATGTCTTAGTCGGGGTTTCTATTGCTGTGAAAACACACCATATCCACAGCAACTCTTATAATGAAAACATTTAATTAGGTGGCTCGCTTATAGTTTCGGAAGTTTAGTCCTTATCATGGTGTGGGGAGCATGGTGACATGTAGGCAGACATGGTGCGAGTGAAGTAGCTGAAAGTCCTATATCTTGCAGGTAACTGGAAGTGGTTTGAGAACACTTCGTGGTATCCTGAGCATAGGAAACCTCAAAGTCCACCCCCACAGTGACATACTTCCTCCAACAAGGCCATACCCACTCAAACAAAGCCACACCTCCTAATAGTGCCACTCCCAAAGAGATTATGGGGGGCAGTTACATTCAAACTACCACAGAAAGCTTGGCTATTTCTAGCTTGCCAATGAAAGATTCAAGTACTGGATAGGAAATTGTGTAAGATCAGGGCATTTCTAGAGTGGGTAAGGGTTGGAGGTAATCCTGGGAGCCCTGGGTTTCCTGTGGCACTAATAAAATGAGTCCTTGATAATTGTTGAACCCATCATACACATTAAATACATGATCTAATTGAATCTTCCTACTGTCTTTGGAGGCAGTTCCAGTAATTATTGTCTCCATCTTAAGCCCAGGCAGCAGTTGAAGAGAGGAAGTGACTTGGACACAGTTACTCCGGTACTCATTGCCAGGGTTCCATATGAAGTAGCCTGACTGATTCCAAAGCTTGCATTCATTCTTCTTCCATGGGGCCTAACACATAATAATACTCTCTCTCTCTCTCTCTCTTTCATAGGAATTTTGTGATGCTCTGCAGCCAGAGGCAGCTTCCTTTTAATTTTAGATTGTCTCTTAGGTTCACTTACTTGAGGTTTCAGGGTCAGTCACATTCTATAGAACCAGACTTCTTCCCTCCTTTCCCACTTCCCATTAATCCTTCCTTTCATCCATCTAGGCATCTAGTCACCCTGTTCGTTCACATTATCTGCCTGCCTGCTTTGTCTCCAGCCGGCTTGGGGAGTAGGAGAAAGACAGTCCACATAGAGTTCTCTACCTTCTGAGATCATTGACCAGTGTTGAGGGTGGGTTGGGCCTTTAGAGGTAAAGTGCTGTGGCGGAGGTGACCCAGCCAGCAGAGGGACTGGCATTTGTCTAGGACTTGCCATCTGCTCTACACACTTGCTGAGGCCCTAGACTACAGCAGCCAGGTGCTGCTCTGGCTATCACCCAGAAGCCTCTGGGGCTTCTCTCACTTTGGAAAAGTGAGCATGGGTTGATAGAATTCATTTTCTCACTCATACTTTTTTGAGAATTTGGACTTAAACCATTTCAGACAAGCTGTACTATATTTATGCTTTTATGTCCTGTTATGGCAGCTCGATAGATTAATTTTATCTTATAAATTGCATTTTGCCTCCCCAGTGTTTTTATTCTCCCAGTTGTATCTTTGTGTTCTTCTCAGTTGCTTGGCTAAATTTCAAGTTTGCTGTTTTATTTTTCTTTCTCATTGCCAGGGTCTGTAGCTCAGCCCGTTGTGAGAGCAGCCTACCAGGACAAGCCAGGCAAGCAAGAAGGACCTGAAACCACACACTCTGCTTGGAGAGACAAGGAAGTGGACAGTGACCAATACACAAGCTTTGAGATCGGTGAGAATTCAGCCACTATGCAACAGCTACTGAGTACTAGGCATTGTTCAGGGCCGTTTTACATCAAAGTCCTTACTAGGCCCTGAAGATCCCTCTTTGGGGGCTTCATGATTGTTCCCATATAACACAAAGGACAGGTGAGGTTTTGTGAAAATGACTGACTGAGGATCTCATAGCTGGTAGGGGGGCAGTAGAGACAGGGCACAGCAGAATGTCTGTGGGGCTTACTGGTCTATTTTCAGACTCCTGTGCAAGGCAGAGGGCGTGTTCAGGTTGTTTACCATGAGAAGACACAGTGTCATCTCTCAGGAGACCTCACACATCAGGGACATGGGAGTGTAGCAGACTGTTACCGTACAGCTTGGTGTTGGCTGTTGTTGAGTTGTGCTCTGTCCATCCAGGAGGAGTGGGTCCAAGGAGAGCCTGCTGCTGAGACCAGGACTGTGAGCTTTCCTAGTAGGTCAGTGGGGATGATGCAGTGATGAGTGAGGACTCCAGCAAGTTGTATCCCCTCCCTTTTATTATGAAGTGTTATCAGCACACAAATATACACAAAGGACAGTACAACAATGATGTACGTTCCTGTCCAGTCAGGATGAGGTAGTGCTTATGCTTATTCTTTTTACCTTAGATCTTTTATCCTTTCACTAAAAACAAAATCACTCTTGTTCTGGATTGAATTCACTTTGCAAGAAGTTATGGTCATTGGGAAGTCTAAATCAGTGACAAGATGGCAGGGAATAACCAGCCTATTGAAAAAGACTGAGCTGTGGCCCCTGGGCCCCCAGCTGTGCATTCTCCCCAGGCTAGAGGTTGCTGTGCTGATTGCATGGTCTTGTGCTTTGGGGTGGTTTGGCTTTCAAGAAAAAGCTGCTGTGCCAGGCAGCAAAGTGCTGGTTAGCTCAACTGTGGGTCATGGTGTAAATGTGAAATGCCCCTCACAGGCTCATGTGTTTAAACACTTGGTCCCTAGTTGGTGGTGCTGTCTTTAGAGGTTGTGGAATGTGGTTCTTGTTCATAGCTAATGATTAGTGGAGGTTTCTGGACCGTTCTTTCCCACTCAGTACCCATTTGTCACTAAGCTGCATTTATGTTTCTGAGTGTGTCTCCAGAGCTGTGCACACGTGGCTGCCTCTGCTTGAATTCCCCGTTCTCTTCTTGCCTCATTGAAGCTTCATTCTGAAGTCCCCACCCAAGATGTACCTTTTGTGAACAGGGTTTTTGAGTATCCTAGCACTTGAGCACAATTCTTTATTCAGTGACTGGCCATCTCAGGGCTGTATGCCATGGGTACAACTTAGCTTTGGCTCCTTTTTCAAGGACACCATGGTAGGTGCTTGGGGAAGGAATGGAGGGCTTCAGTTGTACAGGTACTATTGGTCTTACTCTTGAAGGTTTAGAGCTATCACTACTTATGTAAACCCCAGTCATAGGAGTGGTGTGGCAGAAGACAACATTTGCAGTGTTTCTACTTTTTTACTTTGAGTAGCTCCAGCTCTTAAAGCCTTGCCTTCCACTCCAGTAACACAACTCAGGTGAGGTGATAGGTCCATCGGCAGGTCTTGGCACATACATGGTCTAAGTCCCAAGGCCTACCAGCTTGCAAGTTCAGGCATACACACGCACACAGACACACACAGACACACACACACACGTTTCCCACAACAACATTCATACGGTTCTGACCAAACAGTGGAAGTAGTTTGCTTAGACCTTCATCAAGGGCTGCTGAGGACAGAATAGCAAAGTTACATTGTTTTACTGGTGACAGTGAGACTTGCTATGTATTAGCCTTGGAGCTGGGAAGTCAAGTCCCTGCCTCTGCTAAATCACAAATTGTTGTAGACTGTGGACTTTCAAGAGGACTTTTTTTTTTTTTTTTTTTTTTTTGGAAACGGGGGGGGGGGGAGGGCATGTGTCTTACCGTTTTTCCCATTTTGTTAAAAATAGATTTTTCTTTCACATAATGTGGACTGATTATGGTTTCCCCTCCTTCTACTCCTCTCAGTTCCTCCCCACTCCCACTCCCTTTCTGTCTCTGATTTGAAAACAAGCAGGTTTCTAAAGGATAATAATAAAATATAGTCTTGGCGACAGCCTGGATTGTTTAGAGATTCTTATAGGGCCCCTTTGGCCAACAGCTCAATTAGATATAACCCAATCTCAGTACTAAAAGCTTCATTTGGTGAAGAGAGTTGGACAGTTGGGACTGTCTCCTCCATTATTTGGCAATTTCATTTAAATCACTTTCATATATGTATATATTTTAGCAAGTTTTTGCTGTATTAAGTTTCTATACTACCTTGAGAGTATGGGAATGTTATGCTTGTTTCATCGTTAGGAGCAGAGTTTAAAGTGGAAGTCTAAGTGTGAATGTGAGCATGCGCACTCTCCCTGGCACTCTTAGTATTGTATACACAAATATCAGGGCCATTCAGTCTCTCTCAAAGTGATATTTGTATAGGAGTTACGTTTGTCTTTGCGTCATGATTCCTTAACAAAAAGCAATGTGACTAATCTTTAGTTCTTTGAGACAACATTTCTTCTTGCTATCTAATGCAGGCCATAGTATAATGAGAATGCTGTGTTTATAGGGGTGCCCAACCTCTTGTCATTGCAGCATGACATTGTGGTCTCAGATGTGTTGGGCTGCATCCATAGCTTCCTGGAACACATGTGACTTACGGAGCTAAGGTTGAATATGTGTATCTATTTTCTCATCTTGGAAGATAACTCCCTGGAACAAAATTTTTATTGAGTGATCTCTTGCTTGTTCTTTCTGTCCCTTACATTCCGAGCTCCAAGAACTTACCACATACCCTTTCCATCACTCATCTTTTGCCAGATACAGAGAAACAGATGAATGGCATGGTCCCTACTTGATAACACATTGTGCACTGTAGAAATGCTGTATTGAGAATACTTCCATTAACACATATACCCACTGTTTTCTAAAAACCAAATGATGATGTTGGCATGGTAAACAGAGGCAAGAGTGGACTTGAGACTCTGAGGAACAAATTGTAGAACCTGTGGCTCCACAGAATGTTGATGTGATTGTCTTTTAGAGAACTGTCATAGGTCATCTGGTCCAGCTCACATCGTTCCCCTTAAAGCCTTTCCTTAAGCCAGCTCTTGCTTGGATGTCTCCCGTGATGATATCTTCCATCTTTGATAGGTTGGTTCTAGGAAAGCAAGGGGCATTCCTGGGTTCCTTTACTGTTGTGTTCAAAAAACTACACTAGCCTTTTCCTGATGTTGTTCAGCTCTTTCTTCTCACTGTGGAGTATTCTTTGTACTTTACAAGTGAAATTCTGGAGGCTCAGAGTGGTTCATTAATTTTCTCAAGTAAGATTATTCAAAACAAAGTGGCAGAGCCAGTGTTGAAAACCACGTCTGTTGATTTAAAAAAAGAAATAAATGATATTTTTCAGGCCTAGAAAGATGGTCTTGGTAGTTTAAGAGCACTTACTGCTCTTGCAAAGGACCTGTCTCATCACCTATGTCCAGGCAGCTCTCAATTGCCTCTGATACGAGTTCTGACATGCCCTCCTGACCCCCAGGCACCTGTATGCATGTGCTGCATAGACAGACAAGCAGGCAGATAAATGCACACAGGGGGGTGCATAGCCCAAAGGTGAGTTCACAGAAGAAGGAAAATTAGACCTGAGTATGGAAGGACAAGTGGCCCTTCAGGGCCCAGCACATGCAAAAGCACGGAAGCGTGAAACAGTGCGATGTGAGCCGAAGATTCTGATGGTTTTGTGGGAACTGTCTGTGGGCCTAAGATGCCTCTAACCGGATCACGGGAGTCTCAGAGTATGAGTACTGATGGGTTTTCAGTGTGTTGCTGGTTTATCATGGTTAGATCAGAACATTTATCTGAGAAAGAGGATGGATTAAGTAGTAAAATGGTATGATAGTCAGCTTTCTAGAGCATGACAAAAATTCCTAAGACAATAGCTTAAAAGAATAGAAAGTATTTTGGCTCATGAGCCTGTGGTGAGGGAGAATATCATGCTGAATGGGGTAGAGTATAGTTGTTCACCTCATAGTGTCTAGGAAGCAGAGTGTGGGCAGTAGTCTTAATATCCTTTTCAGTGACGATTTTCTTCTACTAGGCCCCACCTCCTAAACACAGCACAACCTTCTATCAATGCTGTAAAAACCAAACTTTAATGCATGGGCTTTTGAATATTTAAGATTCAGAATTGAACTGTGGGAGACACTACAGGCAGGTGGCTATTGTGTTAATGTTGACTCAGCCATGGCTCTGGCAACATAAGGGGTTGATTACAGCAGAGGAGATACTGAAAAAAATTAGTATTTGATTTTCAGATTCTGAAATGTGTCCACCTGATGACCTTGCCTTATTACCAGCATGCAAAGAGATCACTGAAGACTTACTAGGCCCAACCTCTGTAGTCACTTACTTGAATTCCAAGAGTCAGCTCTCTGTTAAAGTCAGTGTGATTGGGAGTGACCAGTCTGAGAACATCAATAGCCCCAATGACACAGAAGACTTAAAACAGAAAATCCACAACTTGCAAACTGAGCTGAATGGCTACCGGAACTTCATTGTCCAGTTACAGAAGCACTCTCAGTGCAATGAGGCCATTATCACAGTTTTGTGTGGGACAGAGGGGGCTACAGATGGCTTGAACAAGCCTAAGGACAGTATTGATGAAGACGAGATGACATTTTCAAGTTTGCACCAAGTACGGTATGTGAAGCACATGAAAATCCTCCGTCCACTCACCCCAGAGATGACTGACAGAAGGATGCTAGAGGGCCTCAAGCAGCAGCTGGTAGAACAGGAGCAGGAGCTACAGAAGGAGCAAGATTTGAACTTGAAACTTTTCAGTGAAATCCATAACCTGCAGAACAAGTTCCGAGACCTCTCCCCATCAAGGTACATCCTATTTCTTCCTGCTCCAGCCTCCTTCCTATTAAGCCTGCAGTTCTCCCAGGTTGTTGCTAGGCAGGAGTCCTGGAGCTGTGAGGGGATGCTGCTTCTTGGACAGGTAGAGTGTCCCCTGGGGAAAGATTTACCTGGGGTTCAGGCAGCCAGAGTGAGAGTGAAAAGCTAGGCCACACAGCATTGTTCTATGCACATTAGGTAGGAGGTGTGCAGCCTCTGAGATTGGCAGGGCAGGTGCTGCCCTCCTCAGGCTGAGGACTCAGGGTAAAAGCTCCACAGCAATCACTCTGAATGGCAGTGTGTTTGCTGAGCTGCAGTGTTTATTTTTGAACTGTGTCATTGGCTTTTGCCATGTTGTGGAAATAAAATGGATGTCCTAGGTAGGTTGGGAGGAATATAAATGTTTTCCATATCTTTACCCTTTAAGGTCATCTTAGAGAAATAAGCCTGTGTTGAAAGCAAGAAATTCTTAGGTCATGAAGATAATGCTTTATGGTTATAAATATATACATTTGCTTCATGAGATATGGCAAAATGGGATCATCTGTAAAGTTGACCTTCATTCGTTACTAATTTGAGACAAACACTCTTCTGAATTGTTAAAGAGCCAGAGTGATTTTTTTTTTCAAGACTTCCCAAGCAGCAAGACTGAGAGAAGCTTATTTATTGATGGGCTGTTGTATCAGCCCCCAGGCAGGAAGTGTTTGATTTTTGTTTGTTTGTTTTTAGTTTTGAAAGTTTCACCCTGTAATTCAGGGGGGCCTCAGACTCACAATCTTCCCTGCCTCAGCCTCCTGAGTTCTGAGATTGCAGGTGTGTATCACCCCAATAGGTGAGGAACTCGATTATTTAACCCCAGACACACTAAGCAGGAGGCACTCTCAACTTGTTTTTGTAGAAAGAGAAACTGAGACTCAAAGAGATTGCTATGACTTGCCTGTGAGTATTCTAGTCAGAGCCACTGGCCAGGGTTCAAGCCCATACTTTCCCACTCTTCCTCCTCCACAGAATTGGCCCCCACCTTTAAGATGGGTGTCATGTGATTTGCTTGTAGGTTATTGGTATTAACAATGGTCATGGTGAACTGAAGTGCCTGTCAGGCCACTCTGGATCAGCTTGCTGTGGCTACTTTTCCTCTCTGAGTTTTTGTCTCTGCTTGCTCTAACACTCCTAGGCCTGCAGAGAGAAGGGTAGTACCTGGTGGTAAGGAGGTGGTATTGGATGGTAAACGTTTGCAATCTGTATGTTTGAAAAGCAAAGCTTTACCACCTAAGTACCTTTGAGAATGATTTCCTTTTCTGCATGAATCCATTTGTGGGAAGCCTGTGAGACCTAGGTACCATAAGACAACTTGTTTCCATGGCTGATGGGCTGCCATTACTCAGTAAGTGGTAGCTAGGAGTCTGGCTCTTTCAGTTGGAAGTTGAGAGTCCTGTCTTTTTACCCTTGCTATACATATGTTTGTACTTGGTGAGAATTTTTGGTGGGTCCCTGACGCTTGGGGCACTTGTTTCTACAATTCAGAATGGTGTCTTTGAAGAGTGTATGGAAACTAATTGTTCTCCTGAGTCCTTGCCAATCTATGCTTTAATTGGGGGCTTTCTAAGGTTAAAAATATTGCAGGAGAATCTCTGTTCAAGCATTTGTTGGCTGTTTGAACTCAAAGAAGGAGTGACCTTGTACAGTTTCAATTTTTCTAAAGTATATATGCTTGTACAGCTCCAGGCTTTTAGAAATTATGCTCTGTCATTTTTCCAATTAGTGTTAAGGTCACAAAAATTCAATTCTAAAATGACACACACATTTTCCTTCCCTCTTTTATCAGATACGATTCATTGGTTCAGTCCCAAGCCAGGGAGCTCTCCCTTCAGAGGCAGCAGATTAAGGATAGCCATGACATCTGTGTCATTTACCGTCAACACATGAGCACCATGATCAAGGCATTTGAGGAGCTTCTGCAGGCCAGTGATGTGGACAGTTGTGTGGCTGAGGGCTTCCGGGAACAGCTAACACAGTGTGCTGAGCTGCTTGAGCAACTGGAAAAGCTGTTTCTCCATGGTAAGTGGGTTGAGGCACTGGTCCTAGACTCTCTGTGACTTCTTGCATGGGCACTGGCAGAATTCACTCCTTGGCCTTGTTCATCTCCTTCCCAGCCAACACACACTGCCCATTTCTGCCATTAGGCCCAAACAGCCTTCTTCCTCATTGCTTCTCTCTTTCCTTCTTTTTTTCTCAGCCATCCTATTGGGTAAGTTCTCCTTGACAATCTCTATAAGACAGCAATGCTCCTGTCACTCACTGACCTTCCCTGTCCACCTCTCCTGTTTCGTTTTTCTTGGTTTTCACAGTTGAAGAGTGAGTGAGTCCAGTTTTATGGTGTAGTGACTGTGGCCCATGACAGGAAGTACCTCAGCTGTGATCATGGCAGAATGAATGGCTGAGCTTGGATTTTACATCTTATCTCTTAGTATAAATCTGTTCCCACTACATCTATTTGTATCCTTCTTGGTATCTTAGTTGTTATTTGATTGAAACATCATAGTGACCTTGGAAGTGGGTAGTGATAACTGTCTTAGTCACTGTTTTATTGCTGTGAAGAGGCACCATGACCAAAGCAGCTCTTACAAAAAGAAAGCATTTATTCAGGATTTGCTTGCAGTTTCAGAGGTTTAGTCCATTATCATCATGGTGGAAAGCATGACAGCATTCAGGCAGGCACTGGAATAGTCGACTACCCTGAGAGGAAGCACAACTAAGGGACATTCCTAGGGCAGTTAAGTCATCTCAGATATGGTTGGCTTAAGCAAGTGGCAATCATGTTAGTACATTCTAATTGGCTAGAGCTAGTCAGGGGCTAGTTAATGCTACAGCTTTTCCATTTGGGGGTAGGCCTGGACAAGTCCCAGGCTTTGCCGTTATTTGGTATCACCTTCAGGGGGGGTGAGGGTGGGGGTCAAGCCTAGTAGTGCAGTTCTTCTAGTCCTTATTGCCAGGGGCAACAGTGATTAATTGCCCTTTGTTTGTGGCTTCCTCAGAAACTGCCTGCTCACTTTTAAGAGCAGGGACCAGACCAAGGCCTAGTTCTTAACTGAGTTATTAGGACAGGCTGTCATGATATTTGCCTGGCCCTCTCACTTCTCTGATTGTATCATTCACACAGCCATGCATGGGCAGCCTTGAGTTTCTGTGCCTGGACCTTTTAGAACATGTGTATTTTTTTATGGCAACAGGACCCTTGGCAACCTCTCCCATTGCTCAGTGACAGATAACACACATTAAGCTTTAGTGGATGGAGAACATCCTTCTGTATAAATGTCCCTTGCCTTATTTGATGATTCCCAGGGGATGGACACTGTGTCCATGATGATAATGGACTAAACCTCTGAAACTGCAAGCAAATCCTGAATAAATGCTTTCTTTTTGTAAGAGCTGCTTTGGTCATGGTGCCTCTTCACAGCAATAAAACAGTGACTAAGACACTCAGTTATCACTACCCACTTCCAAGGTCACTATGATGTTTCAATCAAATAACAACTAAGATACCAAGAAGGATACAAATAGATGTAGTGGGAACAGATTTATACTAAGAGATAAGATGTAAAATCCAAGCTCAGCCATTGTGTCCATTTGGGGACTGTTATAAAGAACGCTGACTTGGAATCTTGGTGCATCCTTGCTATTTCTGCCACAGTATTTGGTGGGCAGAGTCTAAGAACCAGGGGTGGGAAATAGTGTGCTTTCTTGATGCTTGCTAAGGGCAGAGGTGGGAACCAACGATCCCACGAGGGGTCATGAACTCGACAAGATGCTATGGAGTACGCATTTTTCTGGGGTGAGGGTCTGTAGCTTTCACATTCTCCACAAGGCTGGGACCCAGAGTAGATCAGGAGCTGGAGTTGGAGTCAGGTTTCCCAGTGTAGCCTCATCAATGGTGTCTCCAAAGACAAGTGTGTTTTCTTCAGATGTAATTGAGCAAAGTACTGGATTGGGTGCAAAGATGATTGGGAGAATGAACTTGGTATGGGTGTTAGGCATTAGCCACTTGAATAGAAGGCAGTCAGTATGGAGCCTGTGCCTTGACACTCTTCCTCATTCTTCTCAAGACTTTCCATAGTCTGTCTGATGGAGAAAACAGTGAGGAAATGCAGACAGTGGTTTTCATTGTGTGTTTGCTGTATTCTCAGCCCAGGAGGAAATATGCATTATCCTCATTTCCTAGAGGTTAGGTCACACAGGAGGTGGCAGAGTCTGAATTGCAGGTTTGATTTCACAGCCTTTTCTAACCCTGGGATGTGTGTGTCCTACTTACATTCCTGTTAGGCTAGGTGCTCTGACCAAGTGTTCCTGTTGCCTGGGCATTGCATTTCCCCTTCTGTAACTGTTCATACCAGTGCCTTTCTACACAGGCTACACCCACTCTTTTATAGAGATTGTGCTGATCTTCTGAAAGCTTTCTTTTTGTTCACCCCAAGTAGAGGAGAGCTGGTTCCTGTTCTTTACTCTGGGTTATCTGCAACTCATACATAACAGTCTGACTTTGTGATGGAGGCTATCACAGGAATATCACAGGGAATCAGAGATTGGAGTTAATACCCTGGTTTATGGGTCATTCACCTTTTAAGAGTCATATATCCTCTGTGGAGGTAGTAACACTCACCTTAACAGAGTTGTTTGTAAGGATTAAGTGAGATTATTTAACGTGTCTCTTGTTGCCCTTGGAAACAGTGCAAGTTTGGGAGGTGACAGTAGCGTTACAAGAAAGTAGCGATTACTGGTTGCAACAGTGGCCCAGGCTGTCAAACAAAGTTTTCTGACTCCTGTCACTTCCTCCATTTAAATTAGTTCCTGCTCCACAGATACAGCCCAGAAGTCTGGCAAGGTGGTCTTATCTACAGGCTTATCTCCCAAGTGGGGTGGAGGAAAGAGGATTGTGGGTTTGTGATCAGCCTGCGATACATAGAAGATACTGCCTTAAACAAATGAAAAACAACAACAAAGTAAAACAGAAAGAAAATGAGAGGCAAAGCTCTCTCCCTCCCTCCCTCCCTCCTCCTCTAATTTCCCTTCTGGCTGAGGCTAGACTGTGCTTATCTTCTTTGGAGTCCTCCACCACCACCATGCTGCCCCTCATCACCATACCCTATATTGTCCCCTTGCAGGTGAGCTCACCACAGGCAGGCAGGACAACTCTGCATCCATCCTTGCATCCCCAGTATGTGCCAGGCTTTTAGGAGGAGCCATGGTAGATAGGAAGTAAGACACATGGGGTTGAATTGGAGATGCCAGGTGTTGGGGTTTGAGTGTGTGGGACAGGTGGAGTCTGAGTGAGCAGCGCTGTGCCCAAAGAGGCTTCTGAATATCGGCAGGGGACAGGCTGGGTCAGCCATTCACAAGTTACTCTGCATTGTAGTCCCCTTGCTTGTCACACAAGGAAGGGAAAGCTAGCTTTTGTTTTTTGCTTTTTCTTAATTTCTGTTTTAAAAAGATGACACTCCCTCACTTCATGAGCTCACAGCTCTGAGGTTTGCCAGAGAAATGGGAGCAGTGTTTTCATGACATGCATCCCAAGCTCCTGCAGTATCTGACAGATGGTATCCTGCCACCTGTGTGGAGGCAGTTTCCACCAAGAAACTCAGTTTATCAGTTGTTACGATCCTCTCATGAATCACACAACGATGGCTATTTGTCACTTGCTTTAAAAGGACCCCCATTGTGATGGGGGAACAGGTGTAATACAAGCTCCCCAAAAGATCTTTTATTTAACAGTGAGCAGACTCACTATGGTGGTGGCATTGGAACACTTCCTGCTGTGGGCATGGAGGCCAGTTCTTGGATGGTTCTAAGATGGGCTCATGGCTCAAGATGCTTGAAGTTATCCCAGACCAAAGGCACCTATCCTGTGCATGAAGGAGATGACTCTCAGGTCACAGTGACGCCCATCCAGCAGGCCACCACCTTCTGTTTGCCTGGCAGTACTTGTACAGCTTCTAGCTGTTGGCAAAGCTGGGCTGAGCGGTTGCCTGTATTGAGGTCTGTGAGGTCAGAGGCTTCTCATCACCTGAAGAGTGGTGAACAGCCCCAGTGCCAACCTTTCAGAAGACAGGTGGCCTTCCCATTACAGATTGTCTATGCTTCATGACTTTGAGATCTGACCCAGTCAGATGTGACTTTCTCCTTTTGAGGAGGAGTGCAGAGGGCAGACTTAGGGACTGCAGCCTTGAGAGCGTCTTCCAGGCTGATGGACTGTCAGCCTCTGCTCACGTTGTGGAAGCCATGGCGTCACATTAGTATGGGAAAGATGACCATGAAGGTCCAGGCATAGGTCTTTGACTACACCTGCCGTGACCCTGCCCCTTACTGAAGTACAATGAAGTGAGAGTGGAGCATGGAGCCTTGGACTTGCACTTCCTGCTGCAAAGTGGAGGTAAGTGCTGACACTCTGGAATTACAGTAAGGCCTGAGGCAGAGAGTGACTGTAAAGGAATTGTACTCAGGGCCTGGTGCCTCCTCACTGGGCCATTTGTCTTCTGCCTGTGGGTGACAGTGCGGTACAGTGTCAAGTATGTGGTGACGTGCTGGGGTAGAGATGGAGCCTGGTTGCCATACAGGCCTCCCTGTGAGAACCGTAAGCTGAATCACAAGGCATAAAGCAAACATGCTTGCTCTGGTGCCCTTTTCCTTGCTGGTGATGTTTGGGGACTTTTCCTTTGGGGAGTTTGAGCGCTATAGGTGCAGTCTAATTATAGTCTCATTTTTCAAGGCAGCAATAGAAGGGCTTTTTTCCCCTCTCTTTCTTTAGCCATGCATCAGTTTCTTCAAAGAGCTCATCCTGGTCTGCAATTTCCAGAGTTTTGAAGTATTTTTAAAATAAAGTTGTTAGCTGCTTTGAAATCTGGGCCCTTGTATCCTTTCAAATGATGACACTCGGGAACAGCGCGCAGCGTCTTTTTCCCAACAGCATCCTGCGCTTGATTTTGTTTTCTTTTGTCGTTTCTGTTAGTCATTTCCCCTGCTGTCGACAGTGGCCTTTTCAACTACACTCGAATACTGCTTTCCCCACTAATCCTAGTTCTGAGAGTCTTTCCTAGGGAAATAATTTAAATGCAGATACAGCCATGTGCACAGATATATTTGTCTCACTTATTTACTAAAATGGAAAATTTGGAGATGACCTAAATACCCAGGAGGGAACTAACTGCAAGATCTAATCCATGTGTGCCTGCCATGGAATGTTAGCATGGTCTCCACAATGGAGGCTTCTAAAACAAACTTAGTAAGAGAAATGCTTGTAATAAAATGTGATGTGAAAAAATGAAATCTGCATCGTCTCTGCCCACGTGCATGGAAGGGAGAACAGAAGGCAGTTCAGGATCGTGTCTGCAGAGAGGAAGGTGGGAAGAGGGAGGCTTTATGATTCTGTTGCCCACTCCTCACGGTGAGCATATATCCTGCTAGTGCCAGAGGATTTTTGTGTTGTGTTCTATAGTACTAGGGATGGAACCCAGGACTTCACATATGCTACACTGTACCACTAAGCTGTGTCTCTAGCCCACCATTTTATTTTGTATCTGTGTGTGTACATGTGCATGTGTTTGTGCAGGTCTGTGTATGTGTGTGTGTGTGTGTGTGTGTGTGTGTGTGTGTGTGTGTGTGTGGAAGATGGGGGCTGCTGCAGTGGAGGGCAGAGGCTGATGTCACATGCCTTCCTTAATTGTTCTTCACCCTACGTTTTGAGGCAGGGTCTCTCATTCATCTTGGAAATCACTGCTTTTTATCTCTCCTTCCTGGCCAGGAAGCCCTGGCCATCTTCTGTCTCTGCCTCTCCAGAGGGATTCTAGGCCTAAGCTGCCACATTAAAAAAAAAGGAGCCGGGCGGTGGTGGCGCACGCCTTTAATCCCAGCACTCGGGAGGCAGAGGCAGGCGGATCTCTGTGAGTTCGAGGCCAGCCTGGGCTACCAAGTGAGTTCCAGGAAAGGCGCAAAGCTACACAGAGAAACCCTGTCTCGAAAAACCAAAAAGAAAAAAAAAAAAAAAAAAAAAAAGGAAATTGTGGTTATGTGGTAAGCAATTTACCAACTAAGCTGTATCCCTACCCCCAGAAATCCTTCTTAAAAACTTGTTGTTTTGAAAGAGTCTGGCTAAATTGTCTAAGCTGGCTTTAACTTATGATCCTCCTGCCTCAGCCTCCTGAATATCTAGGCTGACAGGCCTTTGCCACTAGGCCTGCTCTTGTCTATGTTTTAGAGATAGGAAGAAGCTGCATCCAGAGATCACCACTATGGCTGCTTTCTAGATTCGTTCCTGTCATCTGGAAACAGTGCCTGAGCTAGTGTGTATGAACTGTGCACTGGGTGATCCCACTCCCAAAGTCTCTGGTCGAGAGCTTTAAGGCAGATTGTTGCCTCTGCAAACATATGAACAAGCAAGTATCAGTGAACAGTTTTTTAAATGCTGTTTTCATCCTCTGATGTTCTTTGTGTTTCCAGGAAAACTAGCCGGAGTGGAACCATGTCCCCAGAGTGAACTGCTAGAGAGGTGAGTGTGTAGCATTTGCTAAGAAAACTCCAGGACTGTCCAGCTTTGATTTTCCTGCCAGTTTTTAAAATTTAAGGCTCCCCTTCTTTCTGTAACTTTTATGCTGCTTGTAAATAAGGCACCAACGCCCATAGAACCAGCAGTGGCCACCAGCAACCCGAGTCCACCGCTGTGGGTCCCGCAGCATCACTCATTTGGCTCAGGTGACCTGTGGTATTTCTGTCAGTAACTGGAAGCAGGTCCTCCTGTAGATACCTGAGGGTCCCGCTGTCCTAAGCCTGGTACTTGGGCACATGTCAGCTGATCTGTCTTCCTTCCCTCTCCTCCACCTCCCACCCTCTTCCTGCCCCATGCCTCCTTACCAGACTCCATGTTCTCCTGACTATGGGTGTGCGTAGCTGTATACTCTGCCACCTTCACTGAGCAGTGGGAAAGCCATTCCTCAGAGGCAGCAGAAACAGAACTGACCGTGGACCATGCCAACACCATTTCTCTCTGTTCCAGGATCAGTTATTCTTGCCACACCACGTGTCATAGTTACCTGAAGCACTTAACCATGTGGTGTGTACTGCATTCCCATCTGACTCGCTCCTCTCCAAAGAGAACAGCATTGTCTAGCACCAACGGGGTTTCCCCCTTGTTGCTTCTGATACCACAATTCAAGCATTTTCATTCACACGTCAGGAGGAGGAACTTATGGATCAGAGCTGGGTACCTCTATTGAGTGGCAGAGCTAGGACTGGAACTCGAGTCTGCCATGCTCCAGCACCAGTTTTTCTGCACTGCCATTTGAGGATAAGGAGGATAACATGGATTATATACTTTCTTTGCTTACTTCTTCAGCCAGCTGACAGTGTTGAGGACTTTCCCACTTATGTCTAAAGGTTTTGATGTTCCAAATGCTGTGGAGCACCTTCTTTAATGTGTGTAGCCTTTGGGGAGGTCCTTGGAGTGAAATGAAGAAATGGATAGTCTGGGATGCAGAAGCACAGATGTCATTGGCATCACAGAGGCCATCAGTATCATACAGAGAGTAGGCAGGGAGGGGCCCTACCTCACTGGAGAATGTTTTTATCAAGGCATCTGTGGTCATAAAAAGAAACACTTCCCTCTGCAGTCTCACCAAAGATCCCTCCTAGTTCAACCTATGCATCCAGCCTTATTCCACATCCTGCTGGCAGCTCTGGAGATGGACAGGAAGGCCTTTGAGTGGGGCTGGTCCCAGTTAGTCAGAGGATCTGAAGAATCAAAGTGACGGTACTGGGATCTCCCTGGACTATGTCCATGGCCAATTAAAGGAGACATGGTTGGAGGGGCAAGCTTGGCCCACTGGGGAGTCCACAGAAGCTGTTTTTAGGACTTCTCTGCCCAACACTCTTCTACAGGACTAATTGGGTCTTTGAAGTGGGGAAAGTAAGGATGAGCTTTTTCAGACTTGCCGTCCTGGAAGACCGAGTGTGTTCAGAGACTGAGTGGGAGGGAGGCAAGGAACCTTTTTCTGTTCTCTTCAACCAGCTGCTTCTCCTTTCCACCTCCGGTGAGTCTGCGGCTTTTCCTACTGCTCTGCCATTCTCAGTTGTAGACCCAGCACTCACAGGTCACTCCTGAGCTAATGAAATGGGTACTCTTGGCCCTCACTATGCGTCTGGAAGGCAGCAGCAAGCCCGGCATCCATCACACTGTCTGGGCTCAGCTGTACCCAGTGTTTACCTGTTAATGGATGCACTGCAGCTTCGGAGTCCTTTGCTCCTGTCTAAGTACATGAATAATGAGACTGGCCACTGACGAGAAGTAATAGGAAAAGGGAGGAGTGCAAAGAGCTTAAATTAAGGAGCTTATCTATAATGGAGATTCACATGGGCTTTTCACAGCATTCTGCTGGTTTTTTTTCTTGTGGCTTAGGTGGTCCTTGCAAATCCAGGTTACTAACCAGATGATTGCCAGAATGACTATATGGGAGCCTGCTGGGGGATCATGAAATCTTTGAGATTTTTAGGTCTAAGGACATCTCATGGCTTTGGGATGGACTCCCACATTCTCCTGGGGCTGTGGGGCCAGATAGGCTTAGGTCTGATCCGAGTGGTGCCACTTGTGAACCAAGACAGCCCCTGGCTCATGATGAGCCTTGGCTTTCTCGATTGTAAAGGACAGTAGTGCTTCCTTCTCAGAGAGTGTCTGTGAGGACAAATAAAGATCCTGGGATAGAGCAGCACTTTGTGAACAGGTACCAATGAGGCATCCCCTGTCTCAGACTGCTGCCCTGTAAATCACACTACGGGACAAGCACAGTCTCTTCCCTTCCTTTTCTTCCTTGTTTCCAGACTTAAGCCCATGGAGCCCCTTCTGTTTCCACAATTTGACTGCTAATGTTATAAGGAAACAAAAGGGTTGACTAAAGTTGCATGGATGGCCAGTCACCAAGACAAAGTTATCCCTAAGTGTTCAAACTCACGGTCCAGCTGGGATCATAGTGAAGGAAATGACATTTTTTTTTTATTTTAAAAATTAATTTCTTTTGTTCATTTTTTGAGAATTTCATATGAGTACTGTGTTTATATTATTGCTTCTTCCCTCAGTTCCTCCCATACTCACCTCTTGTCAAATTCATAGGCTCTTCCTCTTTAATTATAATTGTTACATATATATGTATATAAATTTATAAATACAGTCTTCACTAGATGATCTCAGTAGGTTGTGTTTGGAAATGACTTTTCTTTTGATCTTGAAGGTTAAGGACTGAGGAAGACAACTTAACCTACCAGCATCTCCTGCCTGAATCTCCTGAGCCTTCTGCCTCTCACGCACTGTCAGATGAGGAAATGTCCGATAAGTCCTCCCTGTCCCGAGACCAGAAGCCAGACAGCGAGACTGAGAAGTGTCCAGTGATGGCGAGCTCTTTTCCTCAAGGTAAACGAAGCTTCACTAAGCATCTTAGGCATAACCAGGACGTCTTGCCTTGAGGAGCAGATTGGGCTGATGTCTGACCATTTTGCCAGTGAAAGGAGAGCCTGTGAGGACCAGAGCTGCTCATGGAGGGTGCTTTATCACTGGAAGGAGCCATGGTGTTAAAAGTGTGGGTAGCAGGGAGGAAGTCTTGGTTTCCTTTTAAATGATAACTTGGGTGGTCTGCTCTTTTCAAAGGGTGGGTTGAAAGCACTCGAGACGTGCCAGTGTTGTTAGTTGTCTCAATTGTTTCTGCTCATCCTGAAACAGTTCCCTTAAGGTGTGACTCTTGGCCATGGGGTCAGGCCCTTTATTTTGGTCCACTCAGGCTGCTGCAGCTGAATCCTGTGGACTGAAGACAGCACAAATCCATCTCTCACAATTCCGGTGTGTAGAAAGCAGAGATCAGGGTGTCTCACAGGCAGAGTAGTTGAATTCTGGTGAGCATCCTTTTCCCACTTGAATTCTGACATAGAGAAAGAAAGGTCAGGGGAAATCCCTGTGGTCTGTGCAAGGACATTAATCCTATTCCTGTGCATTGCATCCTCATGACCTAATTTCCTCCAGAGGCTCCACCCCCTGACACCATCACACTTGTGGTAAGGGCTTCAACATAGGAATTTCAGAGACACAGATGTTCTGCCTTGTTCTGCTTCCAGATGTGGACTAAACTGACCAAATCATCTTCCCAGGGACCTTCCCCCAATCTCCTTTTAGCTTACAGTCTCCATTTCTTCTGTTGGCATAGGAAGTTGGACTTAGTGTTTGTCATTCAGTGTATTTCAAAGATTTAAAGGATCATAGAGGCAGGCCAGATGGATTTGTGCTTAGCAAACTTTTCCACTGAAGGGGCAGACAGTGACTGTCTGTGGCTGTTCAGAGGTGTGTCCTCTTACAGGTGCACAGCTCTGCTCTAAAGCACAACATGGCTATAGATAACATGCATGGTCCAAATGAGCTGATTCACAAGAAGGCAAGATTTGAAACATGGCCTATCGTTTCAGGCCTTTGATATTTGTAGACTCTCTCTGTACCTCTCTTGATGGTCTCTGATCTCTTGTTATTCCAGTGGGTTTTTTCTAAGGCACCACAGTGGATTCTGTAGCACAAACTGGACACTAGCACTCCTTGCTAAAAACTCTTAACACTAAATTATATAAGCCGTTGCTTTCAAAAATATTTGAAGCTTTTGGTTTAAACAACTAGATTTCTTTTAGATGGGGAGGTCCCACCAATATGTCAGTGATACTAGAGCCATGCCTTTGCCCCATGGTGTCCTCTGAGGCTTCTCTGGACACTCAGGTCCCACATCTTAGACATACCTAAAATATGACCTGCACATTCTTGGTATAACTCAGGAAGCAATCAAATCTTCCAGTGGCCAGTCACCTGGACCTGATTTCCTGGGGTTTCGGGTGGTATCCCTTAGAGATTTTTGTGAGTACTTGATTTCTCCATCTCTTCTGGTTGTGGGTTCTGCCTTCACCTACTTCAGGTTAGACTATAAATCATTTCTCTGTCCTCAGAGCAGCCTCCTTCTGTACTTAGTCCAGTGTGGCACAGTCCCTCTCCAAGATCCTGGGACCACTGCATGAGGTCTGGTCGCATGAGTGGAGGTGCAGCTGAATGGATCGTTCAGAGGAGATGTGATCCCTTTTTTCTATGTGGTCTTGAACAGAGCTCTCTTCTGCCTATCACTATTTTTTTTTTAATATGATAAGAGATAACAGCTAAAATAGATAAAAATTTGATTTTTCCGAATTTCCTCGAGGTTCAGGCCTGTTCCCTGTCTCTATTTGGCAGGGATGTGCCTGGGCTGCCTGTGCATCTCTAGCTCTTGTCCTGAGTAGGAACCCAGTTCTCTGGAGCCATTGAAGCATATCCACTGTTTCTTTTTGGGTTTATTTCTCTTCAGCCTTTTCTTTTCTGCATCTGTTTTTCCTTTTGTCACGTTTGTAATCTGTATAGAGAGATAATTTGGCGTTTTTTTTTCTTTGCTCACTTAACATTCTTCCATAGACTTTCTGGCATGTTGTTAGATAATGTCACTTTTAGTGGCTTTAGAGCAGGCCTTTGAATGGCAAAACTGCAGTTTTCCTTCTGTTCCTAGAGCTCAGCATTTAAGTCATTTCTACAATCTCACAATTGTAAACAGTGCTGCAGGGGGTCTTGAACACAAAGCCTTCCTCTTTGAGGGCATTTTCTTAATATAGATTCTCGAAATTAGAACTACCCAGCAGAAGACACACATTTTTTTTCTATTCTTTCTTTTCTGTGTATGGTAGCTTTTTATAGGATTTATGGTTTTTATGAGTTAGCACTTATCGGAAGAGTTTACTGTAAGGTGGATCCTTTTCTCCCATTTTGGAAAGGCTGGTATAGTATTTCCTTCTAGTAAGGGTGGCTGCATAATTAATACACGGTGTCTAATTCCACTGGGAGTCTTTCCTCCAGCCCGTGTGATAATTTTCACTTCCAGCCAAAGACTCTCTGAAACATGGCTTGTGTGGAGCAGTATCACCCCACAGCCAGCAGTATGTGACTCAAGTAAACCAGCAAGGAAGGTGGCAGTCCAAACCAGTGAGCTCCTGGCTGACTCTGGGCTGATGGACTTCGGGAAGAAGGTTGGCAGGACCTCGAGGCTGGGCCGGGAGGACCAGTGCTGGGCACACCATGAGTGTGCACAGACAGCCTTTACCGCCGTGCTGCTGCAGCGGGAGGCAGACATTCCACCAAATGACTTGCCACACTTCTGGCATTAATAGGAGATAGCTGAAGGTCTGGGAATTAAGTCATCTCATAAACATTCAAATTCATGGCAAAATTACTATTTAATTAGGAAAAGATCTGTAACATTGTGCTACTTTTAAATGAAAGCCATTTTGGAGGAATTAAAACTGGGTCATAACATTAGTATAATGTTTTAAAACAAACATTACTAAGACATACTGAGTGTACCCTAATTGATGAATTAAAGACATTAGTTTTGCCTTTGGATACTTAATGTGATTATGTTTTAAACACTGACTCTGAAAATCCACCTCCAGAGTGAAACTATGCTTCCTTCTTTCTCTGTTGAAGTGAGATGTGGCAGAGGGTAAAAAAATAATACATGCTCATCCTGAGAAATTTGGAAAAATTAAGTTTTTATCTGTTAAGTGATATGCTAAAATGTCAAATGGAGGTTTAAAAAAAATGAAATCTATCACCCTGAGGTAACTACAATTAATATTTCATTGTAATTGCTTCTTTGGTGTGTTTGTTTCTACTATCTGTATGTTCTTAAATAAAGCTGTGATTATGTTGTAACCAATTTCATATCTTTTGAAATTTAACGTAATAACATAATACATTTTCCATGGTATTTATAGTCTTCACAACATAATTGAATAACTGTGTAATTCCTCATCATAGTGAATGGACCTCGGTTCAATGAACAATTTGAGCTGTTTCAGTTTCCTGTCACATGTAATACTCAGATGAGTATTTTCATGCATTCTGGCAAGTGCCTGTGAGCATCTCACATGATCTCCTTAAATAGACTCCTGGAAGTAGAACTATATGGGAAACGACATTGGAGAACTTTGCTAAAACTTAGGCTATAAATAGCCCCAGAAGGTCAAAAGCATTTATACTCACACAGCAGGTGATCTCAAGATCATACTTTTTATTACCTCTCTCACCAGCATTGTTTTAAGACTTGAAATTAATGAATGATAAATGGATAACATACTCCCTCCAAAAAAAAAAAAAAAAGAAAAAGAAAAAAGCAAAAAAAACTAGCCTTGAAAACTATCTGGATTCATTACAAAAGGAGCTTAATCAACTCTCAGGCAGTCCAGGCTGACTTGAAAGTGATCTGTTAGTTTCACCATAAGGAAGATTTTAAATTAATATTTGATATTGAGAAGAATAAAAGGCTACATTAGAGTGAGCATTAAAATTGTATGGAGTATAATTTTTGTGTGTGATGTGAAGTTGCTTCCTCATGGAGGGCTGCAGAGAGCCATTACGGAGCCATGGCTATGGGCTGTGGGAAATAGCTTGGCCTCCCCCAAGCTTGGGAAAGAATTGCCAGCTGCTGACTATTTCAATACATCCAATACTGTTGAAATTTCAAGATCTCTGCATAATCTATAAATTATTCAATTTGTTGGGGGCTTCAAACTTTAAGTTTAAAATATTCTTCCTTCCTACAGACTTACTAATGGAACACATACAGGAAATTCGAACTCTGAGAAAGCGTTTGGAAGAATCTATTAAAACAAATGAGAAGCTCCGGAAACAGCTGGAACGGCAGGGGTCTGAGACCGACCAAGGTAAGAAAGGACTTTCCCAGGCTGAGGAATGGGATTGGGTGGGTTGCTGCTCTGTGATGTGTTTGCCTGAAGAGGCTCTCTGTGAACCAGGTGGGATGGAGAAGTTGGCCAGCCTCTGGGGTCCTAAACTGCAGCTGGGTCCTCACTGTAGAGGTATAGATAGGGATTCTAAAATAGAATAGAACAATATTTTGCCTTTTCATCAATAATAGACCATAAAATATCAGCATTTATCAGTCTGGCAAATCTTTCAGGCCAAAGAAGGCCAGCAGTATTCCTACCCTACCACAGTTTGCTTTGAAGGGAGTGGTCTTCCTTGAAAACTGAACACCCATAAGACACTCCTTCACATAGTTCAGAAACCAACTGCTCCACGCTGTACCTGTTAACCCTTCCCGCCCTCCTTTCCTCCTCACTTTTCTTGGTTTCCTTCATAGCTTCATTGTATTGTTTAAGTTGGTTGGGTTGACCTGGGTGTGGATGTAGCTCTTCTGTTGATCGGTTTTGTGACTTTGGGCAATTCACTCTAGTCTTAATTGTTTCAGGAAACAGGGTTTTTCTGATGTTAAATGAGGCAGTATCATGAACAAGGCCTTGCTCAGTGCTCACTTAATAAATAGTTGCTTTTATCACTGTTGGTTTTATTTTACTATTTCATGTAACATGGCCAGTTTAACTTTCAATCTTTCGATGCTCTGCAATGGGTGAGGACCCTGATGCCATTTTAGAGATGAGATCACTGAGTTCTAGAAAGGTAGTACTGGTTGGTAAAACTCAAGACTTGGACAGCAGTCCATTTCTTGTTGCTCTATAGTTCACACCATAAGGCAGCTTCTGGGAGTTCTGGGAGTACTACAGTTCCTGCTACGGTTTGCAAGAAGCTTCCAATCCTCCACCTGGGCTTCCACTCATCCCATGCATCCTTTATCCTCCTCCCTCACAAGGAGGAAATTTGATTAATTTGAGTTATTAGTTGTGTCAAACACGGGAAAAAAATACATGCCTAGACCCTTGATGTCCACTCTTAGTAATGCCTGAGTTAGATTCATTCTGTTTTACATTTTCCCCAGCAAATCCAATTATAGAATTATTTGGGGGTTCAAATGGCCACCCGCTACAATGGAGCCCAAAATGGCTCTGGAGAGTAATTCCCTCTGACAGGGAAGTTTACAGAAAGGCACTCATAAAGTATTCACCATCGTGGAAAGACGGACTGTTCTCACCATGCTGTCACAGTTTCTGGAAAGACAAAACTAAAAGCAGGGCTCCGCCCCCCCCCCCCCCCATCTGAGATGCTTCTTGGGGACAGGTCTGAAAAGGGCAAGACTCCTTATGATGTCAAGGGATAATGTTGTCAAAAACTGTTATCGAATGCCTTAGAGCCTCCAGCTCACTGCCAGATGTCTGGGCTAACTGTGGAGGTGGTACTCAAAGCAAAGTCTTGCCTCATAGTATCCAAATAGTCCTCACTAGGTCAGTTGGGCCTAGTTAGGCTTAGTGAATCAGGGATGTTTTATGGCCTATTGTTTATTTATTTTCAAGTAATACTTTGGCATTGATCAGTGTCGATGTTGGGATTTCTGCTGCTTGTTCTGATCAGTCTGTTGTTCTCTTGGGGCCTCACTCTCCATTCATCTAGATACTAACACTGATGATAACCACGGAACAACAGCATGGGTGTTTTTATTGTGCTAACCAAGACTTGAGGGGAGTTAGGCAACTTGCCTAATGCCTTGCAGCTATTAAGAAGCAGGAGATAGGCAGGAACTCTGGAATGATCCCAAAGTTCACGGGGATAAGTAGGGGAAGATGGTGGGAAGAGATATTTGTGAATAAAAGCTAATCTGATTTCATTTTGTATGACTCACTTGCTGCAGAAAAACTTCTGTGGAGTGGGAAGAATATTTCCAGGACAGCTAGCCACACCTTGTTTTTAAGGGATGTGGACCTACACCACAGGCACTTATTTCTATATACCAGGGTGCTTTCTGCTGCAGGTAGCTGGAAAGAAATGTGACAGGAAAGCTATGTAAACAAGAGGTGTTTGTTTACACTTCCATTTATCACAAGAACCCCAGAGGCAGATAGCTCTTGGGCTGACTTCCGTGGTGATTATTTAGTATCAGCATACCATCCTCCTAGGACAGTGTCCAAGGCATGGGAAGGAAGAGCCTGGGGCTTCCCTCTTCTCTAGTGCAGAATCTCCTTGAAGTCCTCAGCAAGCTTCACCGAGGTCTCACTGGTTGCCAGAGACCCCTGACTGTGTCCTCACCTGGTGTTGGGAGCACAGGGATATGGCATTTTGGTTGTGGTGTAGTAAGTGACCTGAGTCAGTACAGAAACCAGGAGGGAAGCATCTGGCTGCCACATAGAGACGACACTGGGCACACCGTAAGTGCTCGGAGGCCAGCTCTGAATGGAACACCATAATGGTGCAGACAGATGTGCAGAGGGGAGTACTGAGGTTGGGAGGCCAAGGAGGTGCCCACCAAGAGGCATCCCCTAGATTGACTGACATAAAGCACTAAAATGTCATCAGATAGACAGCAGCTTGGTAAGGTATATACAAAAGAGGATATGTCCTCTCATCTGTCTAATTTTAGACCCCAACTCCACCTTGTCCACTCATAGGAGGGAAATTAAGTCAGGAATTGATAGAGGATAGTTTTGACAGGGGAAGTGGGTGTGGCGAGCACACAAGTCACCTGGTTACCTGCATTTTCTGGACACTGGGGTCTGAGTGGAGAGAGAATGGAGTATAGTGTGGTACTGGAGCAGAAGAATGGAGGGTCTTGAATTTGAGACTGAGAAGTTTGATCTTGTGTTTCATTTGGACATTTTTTCGTAGTGGTAGGCCACCAGATACATTTCAGCGTGAAATAGCAGTGAAAGGACTGTGCTTTGATGGTACATGTGCATTGGTACACACACATCGGGGAACGAAGCTAGTCACGGTGCTGAGGCCTAGAGTACAGGAGAGAGTCTGCCTTAGTCTGAGCATTCTGGACAAGAGTCAGCAGCTGTGGTTGCTTACTTGGACAGGAGGACAAGGGGAGTTTAGGATAGCTCCCAGGGGCAAGCCTGGGTCACATCTCCTAAGACAGAGAGAGGGTGAGAAAGACCAGAGGGGACAGAGTCACACTGAGCTGCTTCAGAGTCAAGGCCAAGGCCTAAGAGGCAGTTAGTCATGATGGTTGCTACCGTCATCTCTCACTCAGCTGTGGTTCATCCTTGTTCATCTTGAGGGCAGCTGGGATCTGGAGGCCTCCTCTGCCTCCCCTTTAAGCTCACTTTCCTTGCCCTTCAGGCTCTGGCTGTATGTTGTTACATGGTTCATGGGGCTGGTTTTCATTGCATGCTGTATTTCTTCATTGTTTAAACATGTTTCCTAGGAAGATTCATCCATCCTGCCTGGAGACTGTCTATAAATCACCATTCATGTGTGTTCTTATAGGTTCCATAAATGTTGCTGCTTACGGCTCAGAGCTGCACAGCTCTCTGACGTCAGAGATACATTTCCTGAGGAAGCAGAACCAGGCCCTCAGTATGATGCTCGAGAAAGGGTCCAGAGGTAAGAAATCAGGGGCCACCTGCAGCCTGAGTCCCGAAGCCCTTGTGTCAAAGGATATCCAGAGCTGACACCCTAGAGTCCAATGGCGTGGTTCTGACAGTTGTCTATCTTTAACTGCACATCACCTATGGGGCACTCCTGTTTTATAGCTAAGAAAACTAGGGCACAGATTGGTCAAGAAATGCCTCACCTAGCTGTTGTAACAACTAGAGTATAAAGCCCCCAGAGCAGTGTCTCTACCAGGGCCTCAGTACATGGTACTATATTCTCTCGTCCCATCGTGACTGAGGAAGAGAGAAGCGCTGGAAATTTATTATTGCCAAATCTCAACTGGAGATTTTCTCCTACCAGTGAAGTTTATCCAGCATTTCTTATAAAGATCCTTAATTCCTTTCTTGGAGCTTAACTTCCGAAGAGCTTTTACTTATGGTATCATTCATACTTAGAATGATTCTAGAGTAAGGGAGTATTAGCGCTGTTTCTCAGGTAAGAATTCACAGCCCAAGCAATTGCCCTGATATGGTCACTGAGCCAGAGGTGCTCCAGCTGTAATGTAGGCCAGCTTATCCCACAATCCTGGGGGATATAGATACTGATTTTGCCTTAAGAGTCAAAATTTGGCTCATGCAGTTCATTTACTCATTCAGCTGCCTTTCTCTACCCTGTCCTACAGGGGAGCTTGATAGACTGATACAGAATAAACAAGTCCTGTGTTTTGCACCAGAAGACTATAGTCTGATGGGTAAAATGGGCAAACCTATAGCAAGGAGGAGTGAAGCCTGCTGTGATGAAGGCAGGCCAGAGAGTCGCAGGACCCTCACTCAGCTCAGAGACCCTAGTCCTCAAGGGTCAAGTCTAAAAAGGAAAGGAATGATTACCCAAGGTGCCTAAGGATGAGAGGAGAATAGACAAGGCCTAGGTGAGGGAGGAGGAGAGTGTGAACCAGTCAGGAATGATGCGGCTGTGCTGATGTCATATGGACCAGCAGGAGCCCCAGCATACATGGCAATATTTGAATCATGGTTAAGAGCAGATCCACACCCTGGCTGTGCCCCTTCCTGTCTATATGGCTACAGGGAAGCCTTAACCCTATCTCTCATCTGTTTCTCATCTGGAAGATGGGGAAATTCACAGTATGCTGTAAAGACACAGGACATTGAAACATGTGAGGGCTTGTATAGTGCCTGTACAGTTAGTGCTGGGATGTGTCACCATTACCATTCCTTCAGCTCTTGTATGGTTCTTCCTAGGCCTGGGCTAACAATAAGCCTGTACAGAGAGCAACTCGGCATCCTCACCCTGGCCCTGGGGAGGAAGCTGAGGCACTGAGGAGGGTCACAGCTAGCAAGTGGAGAAGCTGCCTGAGAACTCAGTCACTCTGCCTCCAACTAGGCCTTCTTGTCTCCTGAGCCTCCAAGAGTATTTTATTCCTCCATGGGGCTCTGCAGGAGGCTTGCTGCTCTCCACAGTCACTGACTCTGGGCTCCTGCCTGTTGCTCTACCCACCATGTATACTCTCTAAGGCAAAGTAACAGGTTTTCAAGGCACATTATGTAATAGAAAGTTAAACGGCCCCCTTTCATTCTAGTGATGTTTAATCTGCAGCCTTGATATTGACAGATTTATCTGCCTAAAATGCATAAGATAATTGGAATGCCGGAGCCATAAATGCCAGATTAAATCTCATTCTTTTCTGTATTCTTGGAGTGTGTGAGCTGAAGTGCTGTACCAGTGTAATAAGGTTGGAGAAAACAAATGGAATCCCTTCTCATTTTGGTATTTGCAGATAAACAGAAAGAGAATGAAAAATTACTTGAGTCCCTGTCCAGGAAGGCGGCAAGTCTTGAGCACCTTCAGCTAGAGTACACCAGTGTAAAGGAAGAAAATGAAAGGTTGCAGAGAGACATCTGTGAGAAGGAGAGACACAACCAGCAGCTGACCCAGGAGGTCTGCAGCAGCCGCCAGGAACTGAGCAGGTGGGCTTTACTCAGGTGTCCCTGGTGTCCTGCTATGCCTGGGGATGTGATCATGGCACTAGGCACAGTGTCTCCAGCCCTAGTGTGCAGAAACAAGTACTGTCAGCTGGGCATAAAATGTATGAAGAATGGTCCTCTAAAGGAGGAGGAGAATGTTAGGGGTGGCTGGCGTTTTCACCTAGGGTGGTCAAGGAAGGGCTTTCTAAAAAGACCCCTTTTGAATGTAGAGCCACACAGTGAGCATGTGAGAGCTGAGACTGTTGGAGATGACCGTGTTTGGCAGAAGGAACATAGACCCTAAGACAGAGTTGCTGTGGCAAACCAGAGAAGGTGCTGCGCTTGGCTGTAGTAGGAGCTGAGAGAAGAGAGGAGGGTGGAGCCTTGATTGTGCTTTACTGCTAGCCCTATAAAGACTCCAGTTTTGCTCCAGATGGCATAGGCCACTGGGAGACTCTGAGTGAGCCAGGGAGATGCAAATCTACTCATTATCCCTCTTAGACTCTGCCTTATTCCATGTGTCAACACACAGGCCTGTCTGTCCTTTCTGAGTGACCACCCTCATCCCTGCCCAGGTGCCATCAGACACCTTCCTTTAGAATGGCTGGAAAGGTTACTTAAGAGAAGGTCTATTAAGCATGAGACATAGGACATGTGGGAACTGGGAGCTGTGATGGAACTCTTAAAAATGCATGTCTCAGCACATTTTGTCCACACTCTTACTGAGATGGCCTGGTCCTGCCCTGTGGGAACTGGATAAGCCTCCTGGAGGAAGAATTAACCCTTCCTCCCGTTCTGGGACTGTTTCAGGGTACAGGAAGAAGTGAAGTTGAAGCAGCAGCTGCTCTCCCAGAATGATAAGCTGCTGCAGTCCCTCCGAGTGGAGCTGAAGGTGTATGAGAAGCTGGATGAGGAGCATAGGAAGCTACAGCGAGGTACTGTGTGCTCAGGGGCCAGGACTGAGACATCTCAGGGCTATGAGCTCAGCCCAAAAGCTGTTCGATGGGTGTGGGAAGATAGCTCTTGTGTTTTCCTATCCTACCATTAAACCCACACTGCCCCATAGGTAGACCAGGTATATTTAGAAACAAACTCTTTGGCCCACTCTTTGTTTTTGAGGTAACGTCTTTCTGTATAGCACAGACTCGCCTTCAGTTAAAAATCCTCCTACCTTAGCCTTACATCACTATTACTGGCTTTTGGCCAAGCTGACGTCTGGAGTCTCATTTCCTTCATCTCAGCTTGTTCTGACTTCACCAGAACTGGGTCAGTTACAGCCTCTGTAAGCAGGGCTCTCAGTATCCACAGCATGGGGCCGTGAAAGTCAAATGAGGGCATTTATTAAAACATTCAAGCCACATTCCTGGCACATAGTAAGCATCCGAGAAGTAACTTTGCATAGATTCCCTGTCCTCCATCCAGCAGATATTCCAAAGTTGGACATTGCTCTTAGGTGCTTGACTCTGCTTCTAGAGAACACAGATCAGAATGCCTGACTATAAGGTCTAATGTTTGAGAGTCAATTTGGAGGCACAGTGGGGGGTTTTCTAAAACTAATTTTCCAGATGGTTTCTCCCTATTGAAAGTTTATGTAGAAAGGGTCATCTCTCAGCTTTTGCTTCTTCTCAAGTTGCTTCTCTTGTTCTTGCTATTGTGCCTGCCTTTTTAATATACTGTAGCCCTTAAAATCATCCCCTTTCATTCTATAATTCTGGTCCAAATAGATTTTATTACTACTAGACATAATTTTGGGGTTTGGTGTGCAATTTGCTAGGCTTTTATGGCCAGAAGTGAAATTAATTTCCAGCTCTTACTTAGCCTGTGGAATAGCAGCAATTAAGTCAGCCAATATTTTTGTTTTTAAAGTTGAGTTGTTATTTTAAATTGTACCTAGTTCCTGGGGGGGGGGGGGGAATGGATGATGGTAGTGGGTTGAAATGCCCTTGAGTCTCTTTGATGGCTGACCTTTGATCTAGGGAAATGTCAAGGCTTCCCTTTGCATATGTCTGCAGAGGCCCAAGGTGAGGCATCTGGAGAAGGCTGGAAGGGGCCTGATTCTTTCAGCAACCTGCATGGCCTCCTGACAGAGATACAGGCTCTCCGTGACCAGCTAGAAAGGAGCATCCAGAATAACAGCACCCTGAGGAGCAAGCTGGAAGAGCAGCTGTCACAGGGATCGAAGAAGGCCCAGGAAGGGGCCCTCACTGTGGCTGTCAAGGCCCTGTCTGTCACCGAGTGGTCCCTTCAGCTGGACAAACACGGTAGGGACTTCTCCCTCTGTGGATGTTCTGCTCTATGGGTCTGTATGGTATGTGGGCTTCTGAGTGCTGCCCTTCTGGCTGCTCTCAGCTCTCATCTCCACGTTGTTGCATGTTCTCTGACTGACTAGACACTGGGTTCTCCCGAGTGGAGTTAGGGCTTTCAGTGGCCCATGCTGTCTCCAGTCTTGCTGCTTCGTCCCACTCACAACTCACCAAGGCCTTTTCATTATCTTGCCTCATTTTTTTTGTTTTGTTTTTTGAGAGAGGGTTCCACTGGCTATCCGGGAACTCTCTCTCTGTAGACCAGGCTGGCCTTGAACTCAGAGACCCTCCTGCCTCTGCCTCTCAGTGCTGGGATTAAAGGCGTGAGCCATGGCTGTCCAACTCTTGTTTTGTTTTTTGTTTTTCAAGACAGGGTTTCTCTGTGTAGCCCTTGGCTGTCCTGGAACTCATTCTGTAAACCAGGCTGGCCTCGAACTCAGAGACCCGCCTACCTCTGCCTCCCAGTGCTGGGATTCAAGGTATGCACCTCCACACCCCACTCTCTTGTCTTTAAATGAGATCCCAGACCCCTTACTCTAACTTTCATCATCTTGTAAGGCCTGGGAAGCTGCCTGGTAACAGGTGGGTCTATTTTGCTTTGCTTGTGTACTTGTATAGGGTTAGAGATGCCTGGGAAGGGGCAGAGGAAAGGCAACCTTGCCACACACACCCTGGGGGCTGGAACCAACCAGCAAGCAGCTCACACATGGGCTTCCTAGTGACTGGATTATTGTCTGTCACCTTACCATTCCTCTGTCGGTTTGGAGTTCTAGTTTAAAAAAAAAAAGGTAGCATGGCTTTTTCTGTTAAGCAGTATTGTTAGGATAAAACCCACTAGGGTTTTACCTCAGAGGATTGGGAGGTCTTATCAAAGCATCTTTGCCTGGAGTACCATTACTTCACATCCCTAGTGGGGCATGAGTGGAAGAAATTCGCATGGGAGATCACAACACCTGAACATATGCATTGCTCTGCCACTGGCATGCTGAGTTATCTCAGTATCTTGGTGTTGTTTTTCTTTAAAAAAAAAAACAAATGACAGCACTTGCTCTGCCCACCAGGCTCTTAAGAGTTAAGTAGCTTCTCAGGTGTGAGAGTGCTTCTTGTATTATCTAACATCACATGGACCTCCAGTAAAGTGATTGAGATGCATTACCTCCAAGTCCTGTTGCAGGTCACTTTCCTCTCACGTTCGGGTCACTATAGCAGCTTCCGCACTAACTCCTCCAGTCTAAAACATAGACCTCAACCTAACATTGCCCCACCTTGAGTCATCACTTAGCCCTCAGGGTGCAAGCCCTGTGTCCTATTATAACTTCCTCTGTACCCAGACCTTAGCTACAGGAACTGTGTGTCTTCTCCCTGAATGATGACTCATGCCTACATCCTTGTACCTGCTCAATACTCTGCTTGGCTTTTCTTCCCCTCCTTCCCACGGGGCACTGAAAAAGTCCTAAAAGATAATTCAGATGCCAGCTTCTGGGATGCCACAATCAAGATAGCCCCCTCACCTGAGTTCCCCATCTCTGTGCTTCCCTCCCTTATCCCTGACCACCCTGAGATGAAGTTGACTCTTCACTGTTTTGACAGGAGGGCTCTTTGAGAAAGGGCTCTGGGCCTGGCCACTGTGTTACCTGGTGTGTACAGCAGGTACCAGGGAGTCAATGGAACATACATGGTCCTGGCTACAGGGCTGTGTGCAGAGAAGGTGTGAGTGAATGTTTTGCTTCTGAAATGAATGGATGCGTGTGAGATACTCTACCATGTTCTAATTTCATCCTTTCTCTAGTGCTAATGATGGTAAAGCTGAAATTTTCCTTTCTTGTTCTGTTTTGTTGTAGATGGCAACAAATGTCCCGAGGCCAGTGATAATTCATTTGATCTGTTTGAATCCACTCAGGCAATGGCACCTAAATCAGGTACAAACTGAGGATCTGCAGTAGTGTTGGGTATGACCTTAGGGCTTTTGAAATAGAAGAGGAGGAGGTCCCTGGAATCCCTGGCTGCTGGATTTCAGGGCCTCTGGGGTTCCGCAGTAGTGGATGGCCTTCCGCAGTAGTGGATGGCCTCATCCCTCTGCAATTGGGTGACCACACAGATGAGTCATCGCCTCTGAATTGGGCTTTAAAATGCTCCCATTGTCTAATTTTCACCAGTTTAGGCCCCCTCAAGACTCAAGAATGCAGATGTCTCTTTAAAATGCCTCTCAGCTGCCCCAGTCGGAGACAACCAGGTGAAAAAGCAGCTGATTTTCTACCTGCATAATGCTGGCTTCCTGCCCAGCCTGGTTCATGTTACCTCTTCCAGGGAGCCTTCCTTGACTTCTCTCCTTGCTCAGACAGTTGTTTTCCCTTGAGCTCTGGCTCACGCTCACTGTGCGTTCATACTTCTTGCAGCCTCAGTATTCCCATTAGACCCTGAGCTATTGTCGTGCAAGTGAGAGCATGGCTCATCTTGGCAGTCTAGGATCTGCTACAGAGTGGGTGTTCAATAAACACTGGTTAAGTTGATTTCACTCTTTGACCAACGTAGAGTAACATAGCTCCACGAACACAGATGCCACCCCAAGTAGATCTAACATTTGCCTCTCCTTTTGTAGCTTCTGAGGCTCCTCTGCTCTCCGGAACTGATGCTGACTCCCTCTCCTGTGACAGCAGCACTTCTGCCACCAGCCCCCCTTGCATGCCCTGCCTGGTTGCTGACCACCATGTGTGGGCCAACAAGAGTGGCCACCATATGCTGGGTCTGATTGAGGACTATGATGCCCTCCAGAAGCAGATCAGCCGGGGCCAGAGACTGCTTGCCAAGATGGACATTCAAACTCAAGAGGCTCTGAGCCCCACAAGTCAAAAGCTGGAGCCAAAGGTAACCTGAGTGCAGGGCTGGTGGAGGGAGACACTTCCTGCTCTCAATAAGTAGAGTAATCTTCTCTGGAAGATTGCTAATACCTTTGACTTCAGTAAAGCCCTAAAAAGGAGGAGTCAGAAACTGTTGCACATGAAAGCCCAGAGGTGATGGGGGCAGTTTGTTGGTGATCAGTGGACAGAATGGTGAGATCATACCCTGGGTTACTATGGCCACTGCTCAGTGAAGTGCTGCGCTGCTATGTGACTTCTCATTTCTCTCCAGTCTCTCAGCCACACTTTGTCCATCTGTCCTCTTGTATCCAGTCACTCGACCCCTCCACCTACACACCATCAGGGCAGACTCGTCTGCTGGGCTCTAGGGCTGCTGTGAGCAGTTACAGGTCCCAACCTTCATGTACACTGCACCAGACCTGACCAGGGTGTACCCTTCCACACTGAGCTCACATCTGACTGTGCCATACTGTAATTTCCTACAGCCACTCTGTGATGCATGTGTTCCTGAGAGATGTTCTATGTCCACTTTAAGGTCATCTTCCTGCAGAAGAGTGTGAGTGAGTGAGTGAGTGAGTGAGTGAGTGAGTGAGTGAGTGAGTATGTGTATATGTGAGAGAGAGTGTGTGAGAAAGTGAGTGTGTGTGTGTGTGTGTGTGTGTGTGTGTGTGTGTGTGAGTGTGTATGTGTGTGTTTCCTCGGAACAACCCTGTGAAGGAGGCAATATCTGTTCATTGTAGAGATGCTGGAAACTGACTGTTCTCAGTCCTGCAACCAACATGCTCTCTGTTGTGACAGTTCTGCCTTTCTGGACAGTGCTGGCCGACTGACTCCACTTCTCCCTGGGCAGCAACTCTGTGGACTTCTGGTTGCTGGGCTGACTTCAGTATACCCACCATTGGTCACCACTCTTTCTCCGACATGTCCCACTCTGAACAGGCAGGGCCACAGCTTGCAGTTCCTGTTCCCCACCATATCTGTCCCCAGCCTGCTTCTCCTGACTCCCCTGGCTTGGGATTCCCTATCTCTACCTCCCTCTTCTCCCTACCTCATTCTGGAATCCTCCTCATCTCAAGCTGCCTCTTGTCACAGACTTTTGTGTCTGACAAACATGAGTCATCATGTGCCTAACAGACACGAGTCATGCACTTCCTCCAAGGCACCAGGTGAGAAATGGTAGTAGACTTTTGAGCTTCCACTGGTTAGCACTTCTGGAGCCCACTTTTGAGGTTTCTTTTCCTTTGCATGCATATGTAGGTATGGTGTGCATGTATATATGTATTACATATGTGATCACCTGTGTGTGGTCACATATATATGTGCAGATGCATATTCTGTGTGGAGGTCTGATGTCGACATCCACTCTCATTGCTGTCTGCATTATTTTTTGAGGAGGAGTTTCTCTATTGAACCCAGAGCTTACTGGTCACTAGTGTAGCTAACCAGCTTGTTTGAGAGTCAGGGTCCCCTAACTCTCCCTCTGTAGTCCTTGGATTATAGATGGCCACCACACATGCCAAGCTTTTGCATGGTTCTTGATCAAATTCTGACCGGCACGCTTGCTCAGCAAGCACTTTATCCACTGAATCATTTCCTCAGCTGCTCTGGATTTTTACTGAAGACACCTGAGTTTCCTGTGGTATTTGCTTTGGCTTTGTGTTGGGCTTTGCTTTTTTTGTTTTACTATATTTAAGAATCAGATTTGCATTTTATCTTCTACTAGATGGTAAGCTCCATGAGAGAAAGAATAGTGTTTTTATGGAACATTAAATAACCAGTACCTTGTCCCCTTAAGCCTTGTATAATATTGATAAATAATATTGAATAAATTAACACTAATAAGATTCCTGTTCTTTTCTGATAAAAATACTTGTTTTGAAAGCTAAAAATTATAGAAAAGCATAAAAACAAAATGTCTCTTCAAGTACTGCTTAAAGCTCAGCACTTAAATTGTGTGTGTGTGTGTGTGTGTGTGTGTGTGTGTGTGTGTGTGTGTATGTGTAATAAACATACAAAAATAAACACATGCTTTTGGGACGCTCATAAAGTTTATCAAATAATCAGAAATACTCGGTTCATAGATTTCAGCTACATGGTATTAATACTTTTCCTTTTGAGCCCTTGCCTTTTCAATGGCTGCCAATAAGCTACTGTAGACATAGCATGGACTGTTCTCTTTCACTGTCTGTGGGCATGTCAGCTGCACCGAGTCATCTTTTTGTACAAATCTCTGACTATATTTTGATTAGATGTAAAGTGGGTTTCCCAGTTTAAAGGCTGTGAAGGTTTTAGGAATCTTGGTAACTGTTAGCATGTTGCGTTACTCTCTAGAGAGAGCTTGTGTCTATGGTTTTGAGCTAGTACCTGTCTCAGTACACCTTTGTCTTTATTGAATAATATTCATATTTTTGTCATTTTGCTATCTAAACAGGTGTGTAGATTTATATTTATCAGTTGCAATAAGAAATGCTTTTCACTTTCTGCTTCCTCTTCTTTTTTATCTCTCCTCTCTGCACCACATTCCTTCTTCCTTCTTGCCTTTGACACCTCTCCCCATGTGAGTATACCTGCAGCACAGAGAGGGATCGAGCTTTCAAAGGCCCCTGACACCGTACATTCTCAGTAAGCTGTCTGCGGCAAATATAGCAGTGTTGTGCCCTGGGCTGTGTTGCTGCCATTTGCTCTATGGTGATCTGGATGGTGCTACCATGGGTTACTAATCATGGTTACTGACTGGGCTAAACTTAAGGCCAAAATTCTCTTCTAACATACAGCTCACCATTGTCACGTAATCCCAGCTCCTGATCATCATGTAAAATAGGAGCCCTAGTCTGAAGCCTTCTGCCTGTTAAATCGTGCTTGTCTGGGAGTGATCCCTGTCAAGGTGGCATGTAATGGCCTTGTTATCCTTTGTAGGGTCCACACCCTGTGCCTCTGAGCAAGTTTCTCTCCGTTATGAACATTGCCAAGCTGATCCTGGAAGAAGCCTCAAGATTGCTGAAGCTTTTCTGGAGGGTCTCAGTCCCCACAGATGGCCAGTGTTCTCTTCACTGTGAGCAGGTAGGTGATCCCACATGCTCGGAGGCTCGAGTACACCAGAGAGGCCTGCATCTCTGTTTATTTTATTACCAGTTCAGGACTGACCCATAGCTAATGTGCCCCACCTTGAGGACATGTCAGAGGGCAAGGTACCAAGGGCCACACTAAATTCTTACCTAATTCCAAGCATGCCATTATTGAGTGGGATCCCATTCATACTTTGTACATGAAAAAAACAAGTTCAGGGCCTGTGTTGAAGGGCTGATATGAAAGCATATATATGTGAACTCTGGGTTTGTCCTTGGCTTTGATAGGTTTTTCATGTCAGCTTGTCCTTATGGACCAGCTTGCTCATATTCCTAGCAGTACCTTGCACTTTAGCTATCTCTGTCTGGACCTTCTGATCTATTGATGGCTTCCACTGGATTTTAGTGAACAACTATTTTAACTATTTGAAAGTGAAAGGTCAGGAGCTAGGCAGGTGGAGCCTTCTCTTGCCTTTTATTAGTGGGGCTCATGTTTGTTCTGGCACAGTGTTCAATACTCTGGCTAATCACAAGCCTTCGTGAGAGAGAAGCAAGCAGGAAAAGGATAGTAGAGCTCTGCTTAGCAGCCCAGTGGATATTTCCTACTTTATTTGTCTGGATGGACAGACATTTTCCAAAGGTGAGCAGGAAGGCAGAAGGGAAGTTTGCATTTCAGGTCACCCCTCATTTAGTTTTGGCAGCTCTCAGACCTCCAGAACCAGACAATGAGGTTGTTTGCATGGAAAGTTCCCATGACGCGAGTGTTCGGGGGAGGAATTTGGATACACTAAGCTCAAGGATGTTCATAATCATTCGTGTGGCATGGGGCAGTCATTCCAAGCCCACTTTTAGTTGGTGGAGCATTGGCTGAAAGATGAGTGATATCACAGGAGACCACTTGAGCTCTAGCCTTACTGGCTTTGCTTTCTCTGAAGTCACAGACTCTTTCCCATTGGAGGCGTACATGACACGGAGTCTGCCTGCTGTGTATGTCCTATGCCTCTCTGCTGGCTGCCTCTCACCCTCGAGTTTTACATGTTACATAAGTAGAGAGGGCTTCTTGATCACTCAGCCATAGCATCATCTTCTATTTCATCGAAGCCCTTATCACACATTGTAATTATATATTTGTTTGCTTTAATGCCTGTCTCCCTGTTTTCCTTCAGGGTCTGTGTCTGTTTTGTTCATGTTTTTTAATGAATGAGTGACTAGATGGATGAATGAATAATTTCTTTCCACTCTCCAAAATCAGTGCCTGCTTTAAATTATTTTTAAGGTAACATGTCTGAGCTAAACAGTTTACCGTCAGTGCAATGTTTTTGCCCTTAGCAGACAGAAGCAGCTGTTTGTTAAGTGGACAGAATCCAGTTTGTGTCTAATACATGCACAGACGCACACACACACACACACACACACACACACACACACACACACACAGAGACATGCTAAATTTGTAGCCCTGTTGATTGTCTTCCTTGCAAATCAGTCTGGTGACAGTCTTTGTGACGATTCACCCTTCTTCCTGAAGGTTTCTCAGGTAATTGATTATGTTCGTGTCAGTGTCATAGGATTTCAGAGCTGAGGAGGACCTCAGAGATGCACCAATGTGGTTGCTGGTGTACATGGACCAACCCCTGTGTGGTGGGAAGTTGCTTCTGGGCACATTTCTTTTTTCTGCCTGTTCTTCATGTGGCACCTTTTGCTTAGTGTGTGTGAAGCAGACTTCTGAGTTTATAGCAGCAAGCCTAAGTACTTGACAGCCTCCTCTTTTCTCTGTGTTGTTTATTTGCCTTTATATTTAATTCATTTTCCCCTTCAGCCCCTAGCAATGCTCTGGAAAGTGCATCAATTTATCTGAGAAATGTATATGAAGGGTTGCCAAATGTAGACATATCCTTAAAACAAGAGACTCATAGGACTGTGATGGCTTAGCTTGGAGGGTCGGGGCAGAAGATGGTTTTTCTAATCAACACTGTTTTGTAGAATTGACTTTGGAGCCATATAAAACTTTATATAACTATAAATAGAGTTAATCAAAATGGGAGTGAGGGAGCAATGTCTGAAAGTTCATAGCAGTAGAAAATCAGCCAGCCATACTGTGTATCGCTGGGGACATGGCCATGGGAGCAGACATGCCAGTGATACACCACACTGGTTTGAGACTTCCCCAAAGCACACAGTTTTCAATGGTTATGTTGTTCGCAGACACTGATATTAATAATCTGGTACATTCCTGTTGTAAGATAACTGTAAATTCTTTACATTTCTTTATTTTTTTATTTGTGGGCGCATGCTTGTGCACTAGCATGCAGAAGGAAGTCAAAGGACAACCTGCAGAAGTCAGTTTATTCTTTCCACCATGTGGGGTCTGGGGCTTAGCCTTAGGTTAGCAGCTTTGGTAGCAGGTTCCTTCATCTGTGATGTAAGATAAACAATGTGAGATTTTATTAGGACCTGAGAGTTTTTCTAAAAGAACAATAAATATGAAATCATAGAAATGAAAACCATATAATCCTAAATTTGAATTATAAACATAAAAGTGAACTCTTGATGCATTTTCTGTTTTAAAAATGACTGAATCCCTCCACATAAAAGACTGTAGAAATAATTGGATTCAGAGCAGCAAGCCCACTAGATATCCTAATGCTGGTTCTAAGGGCCTCTTTCCAGGGCTTGGGCCAGGGGTCCTGCAGGAAATGGCTTCTTTCAGGTCTGGGCAGATACACAAGATGAGCTTAGAACATATAACATCCTAGTGAGGAAGAGGGAGGTGGATCCTGGACTTGCACCATAGCATCCCCTGGAAGTTTTTGAGAAGGCGGCTGCCAGAGCCTCATTTCTGTCAACCTGGAGTGTCTGTTAACACTCACTCCCAGGAGCTTTGAAAACCACAGATTAAAAGAAAGTAGCTTGTAACAACAGAGTTCTTGTTTGGCTGCTGAGTTGAATGGATTGGTTTTTGTTTTTTTGTTGTTGTTGTTGTTGTTGTTTTTGTTTGTTTGTTTTGTTTTTAAAGAAGTCTGTCTTTGGTTATTTTTCAGGATTTGATAATAGACTTTAAATAGATTGAACATTCCTAATACAATTGCTTTAAAAGTCTGGTATTTGGGGTTTTGTGTCCTCAGATGAGTCCTACTCCAATAGGACTCAGGAGTTATCTTCACTTTCTAGGTGTGCTAATGCTGTCACAGGTTCAAAAAAACTTTAACAGATGTATTCTAAAATATTTCATAAATTAAATAACATGGTCAGTTTCAAAATAATTTTGGAGGGAGGCTAACCAGTGTGGCCTTGAATTGATAGTTGCTGGTCCTGGGTGGGTTCCTGGAGATTCCTGTCCAATTCTGTTGACTTTTATAGGTATTTGAAATGTTCATCATAAAAAGGAAAAGGGTAACCAAGAATAAGCAGGAAAAGAAAAACCTACCCCAGAAGCCAGACGAAGCACTGATTGCGTGTGTGGCCTCTGGGAGGGGTGTCTTCCAGTCCTATTTGTTGGTCTAAATGCCTGCGTGGTGCCAAATATACTAGTTACACTAAAATCTTATCCCTTATTGTGGCCTCAGGTACTAAGGTAGTTTTCTTTTTCTTTTTTAATTCACAAATAGAGTATATTTGGACAAATAGGTCAAGGTGTCATCATTCATTTTTTCAAAAATTAGCATATTTTATATTTAATTGACGCAATTATACATTTTTATGGAACATGCTGTGAGGTTCCAATGCATTGTACAATGTGTAACAGTAAGATCAGGATGATCGCCATACCCACGGTTTATCATTTCCTTGGGTTGCCATCATTCAGAATCCTCCCTGTTACCTGGAGTTGCACATTCTTAGTCCCATTTTCTAGAAGCAGGAGCCAACACTTAGGATGTCACATGACTTGCCTCAGAATTGTGCAGCCAGGAAGTGGCAGAACTAGGCTCCAGAATCTTGCTGTATACTTTTGTCATGAGATGAATGGGAAGATTTAAATCCAGTGGAACAGCAGACATAAATATTTAAATGTCCTTGTTTTAAGTGCTAGCTTGAAGATGTACAGTGTTAGGTGAGTGCTAGAAAGCAGTGGCCTGCAAACTGGAGACTGGCACCTGCTCTTCGATAGGCACTGGTACTCGGAGAAAAGAGAAGAGCTCTTTGCTGGTTGGGATCACTGCTGCCGTCTGTCATGACATGGCTTCCTGAGCTCCCAGTAGGGAAGGGGTGCTAGTTGAAGTGTTAAATCAGCATTGTAGCTTTAAAGAATATATGAATAGGGCGAGGGAGATGGCTCAGATGGAAAAGTACTATAGAAGCGTGAGGGCCTGAGCACCCATGTCAAATCTGGGCCTGAAAGTGTACGTCTATGACCCCAGCATTAAGGGAAGGTAGTGGCAGAATTGAGTGACTCCCTAGCTGAAGCAGTGCAGTAAGCTTGAGGATCAGTGAGATACCCTGCCTCAAAAAATAAGATGGAGAGCAATGAAGAAAAACACTCAGTGCTGTTCTCTACACAGCTACAAGCACATGCCCACATACACATAAGAATATGTATAATACACACATATGTGTACACAGGGGGAGGGAGAGAGAAAGAGAGAGAGAGAGAGAGAGAGAGAGAGAGAGAGAGAGAGAGAGAGAGAGAGAGAGAATATACCTTTTCAGACAGCCTGAGGTCATATCCCTTGGAAATACTAATGTTAATGTTTTATGCCATATCAGTATATACATCTATGTAGATAAGCTGTTCAGTTTTATGAACAGTTGTTGTTTTTGGTTCCTTTATCACTAATTATAATCATCTATCAATAAAGTCCTGGAACATCATTTTAGCTGCAAAATTATTCCTTCCTATTTAAGCCCTATGCTGAGTTGACGCTAGAAAGAGCAAAGGGATGAACCAGGCAAGCTGGGAAAGGACCTTCCTCCCCCAAGACCGCCTTCTGGCCTTCCACCATACCTTTTTAATCTCACTTCACTGTGGTGTGGAAGATGAGCCAGGCATTGCTATTTCAGTGTAACAGATACAGAACTGCAGGGTGACTTTGTCCCAGGATGTAGGGCCTGTGAAATCATGACGAGATTCATGGGCTCCTGGCCTGTACTAGAGAATCAAAGCAAACCTAATGATGAAATTAGAGTCCGTTTTGGAGAAGCACGGAAGCCTTTGTACCTGACATGATTGGTTAATCTTAAAAGGAAGTTGAGGCGGGAAATCAAAAAAAAAAAAAAAAAAAAAAAAGATACATACCTGAAACGGTTTAGCTTAAAACAGATAAATGTGCATTCATTTGCCATTCTTTTGATGTAGGGCCAGACCCTTTCTTTGAATATGGGCCTGCTGATTGGAGTTCCACATCTTCTTTCTTTCACAAACCACATCCATAATGTATTTCTGTCACTACCAATTTCTGTTTCTTTAAGATGAAGAGGAAACTTAAGGCACTTGCAGAGCAATCTGAATATAGAATTTTTATAGACTGTTCCTCCTACATCTTTTACAGTTGTCTCGCCCACACCTAATTTGCCAGCAAAGTGTTTTTCAGTGACTTGCCTTTATCTGTCTCCCATAAAGCATATGTTAGTTTCCATACGGCCAGCTTTCTGTCCATACATGTGGCTCACAGTTCAACTTAATATGTAATTAGATTCTGTTATTTTATTGAAAGCACAGATACCATAAACAAGTTTGGAAACAAACTAGAAAAGATTCTACATGAACTGCCAACTTACTGTGTCCTTCTGGTAGCAAAGGTGGTTCAGTGCAGCCAAGAGAAAGGGGGTGTCCTTGGTCCTGGAGCCACGTAAGGGAGTCTCTGTTGTGCCACTTCACAGGATGGTGGATTTGGCAAAATCAAAATTGGTCTGTACTAGCTGAGTATTGTTGTGTTAAGATTAAAACATTTTAAAAAATTAAATCAGCATTATAACTTCTAACAAAAAAGAAACTACAAAAATTTAAACTCACCATTGATGTTTGGTTACCATATCAATATATGTTTATAGTTGTAGGGATCTGTGTTTCCTTTTATGAAACATAAGTGCCTCAGATACAGCATTCAGTCAGTTGATTTGGGCTTTTTCTTTCACTAATTATAATCATCTTTTGAAATCAATAAATAGACTCTACAGCATCCTTTTTAATAGCTGTACAATTTTTTTTCACTGTAAGTACCACAATGTATTTATTCAGATTAATATGAGCAACTCAGTTTGTTTTTTGTTTTTGCCACTGACAGTGCCAAGGTGTGTGCCCATGGAGAAAGACATCCTCCTGTGCTGATGTGATTATTCCTGGGGGTAGATGCTATGGCACAGAACGGCCAGGTCAGAGAGATACATGCAGTTACAGTTAAGTAGCTCTTGTGTCCTCACTGGGCCACAACCATCCCAAGTGCTACCAAGGTCCTGTAGTTTTCTTCCTCACACTGGATTCCGTTCAGTTTTGCTAATGTGCAAAAAAAGGGCTTCTAGCTTATTCAGATATTTTGCTAGTGAAGTTGAGCCTCTTATATTATTTTTGCTTCTTCCTGTGTAATATGGTGTTTTATGTTATTATATTTTTCTAATTCTTTTTTCTTTAGATTGGAGAAATGAAGGCAGAGATTACCAAACTACACAAAAAGTTATTTGAACAAGAAAAGAAGCTGCAGAACACAGCAAAACTTCTGCAGCAGAAAAAGCACCAGGAGAAAGTCATCTGTGATCAGTGTGAGTGAGAGGCAGGGGGTGGGCGCCACAGCTGACCACTCTCCTGCCTCTGTGGTCAGAGCTGACAGTATAGCCCTGGCTTACACTCTTTGGAGCCCAGGCTTCTGAGATCATGCCTCCTTCTCAAGTGTTTCTTTTCCTGCTTCACCCTTTTAGAACTACACAGTCAGTTCTGCCAGGGCTGTCCTCTCATGGGGTGATAGATTGTGCATTGTAGAAGCATGGGAAGGACCTATAGGAAGGGCCCCCTGAGCTGATTTTGAAAGGAGTAGACATTGTCGTCTGGAACATGGAATGGCAGTCTAGGACAGGACCTGCAAGGACAGAGTGAGGATTAGGCTTTGTGTGAGAACTCAGAATGATCTTGCTAGTGAAATAAAAGCTGACTGTGCAAGGCTGAGGCAAGAGGGGCCAGAGACCAGGGCCTCTTGGGAAAGACCTCCAGGGGAGATTAAGGTGACTCCCTCCTGCAGAGGATCAACCTGGCATGCTTCATGTGAAAGCTCTGTATATGTTCCTACCATGGGCTTCAGAGGAGAAGGAAGAAAGTTTAAGGTCAGTGCTGGCTCTAACCCAGCCGCATCAAAGACTCTCAACAGCTGTGTGCCTGTGTTCAAACCTGCGGCACTCCTCACCAGTGTGTGGAGACAATCACCCTCCACCAGGCTCTCCCATCAGCTCCGCTCTGGCCTTCCCCATGCCCTCAGCTTGTCAGATTGCCTGTCTTCGGAGTGTCACCAATGGTACCTTCTTCTGTCCACTACCACAGCCTAGGACTGCTCTCTCAGAGCGTTTCTTAGAGGCACAGGGCATAGATTTTGCTAAGTAGGTGGTTTCATTAGCTGCCCTCTGAAAAAGACTATGGGAATAGTAAGGGTTTGAACTGCAAATGAATGAAATTCAGTCGTGGCCAGGCCCTGGGCTTATGTCCTGTGTCCTTTTCACAGGCTTAGTCATCAAGGACCTTAGACTTACTGAGGGATGAGGGGGCATAAAACTTCAGGGTTATCAACTGAGTGCCTGCCTGAGGCAGCCTGAAGGTGGTGTGAAGCTTTGCTCCAAGATTAAATCTGATTGGCCCTGAGGGATGTCAGTCAGACAGCAGAGGAGCAGGAACAGGATTCTCAGGCATACTGTAAGCAAGAGAGCAGTGAGTGTACAGGCATGCTGAAAACATGTGAAGGCTTTCACTTGAGCAAGAGTACATAGTAGTTTTCTTGTCATGTGATACAGTCCCTGACAGAAGCAACTTAAGGAAGATAAGTTAGTTTTGGCTCACAGTTTAGAGGGTATGAAGCTGACCGTGGTGGGGACATGGTGGGATCAGTTCCTGTATGTGGGAATAGTAGCAATAGGTAGCTGGTCATATCATGTGGCAGACAAAAGGCAGACAAAATTAGAGGGACCAAGCCAGGCCTCACTGTACAACTCTCCAAATAGTCCCTCCAGTTGGGAATTGAGTGTTCAAACACAGGAGTCCATAGGGGACATCTCATGTCCAAGCCATAACAGAGGGAAATGGGACAAAGAGCCTGTGGGCTGGGTTCAAGGGGGAGCAGCAGGATTTGTTGTAGTTCCTTTTGTATCAGATATCACATGACAGCATGGAGGGGTCATGAGGCTTGGGAGATCTATGACAGTCCCTCCAGCACACAGGGCTGTGGAGGAAGGATGAATTGGAAGAAGGATGACTTTGAAAGACAGGTGATTGCCCAACAGACAGGATATTGTTGGATTGCCTGAGAGACTTATGTCACTTAAGAGCCCTCAGAGATGGAGTGACAGTGACAGTTGTGGGCATGCTTGGGTGCTACGGAGCATTTGGGCCAGACTCCTGGGGAAGCAGGGGTAAGAAGTGGAGCTTCACACAGCCTGAGTCCAGGCAGTAGGTCTCTGGCACAAGGTTCCTTCCTGAAGAGCCTTAAGGTTCCTGCTGCTGATTTTGGTTTAGGATGAGGAATTTCAGGAGCCAGCAGAATTCAGCTCAGGTGGTAACCCTACTGTAGTGAATCAGAACCATGCCATGCCAAATCTTGGGTCAGTATGTGAGGACTGGGAATGTGCCCAGGTCTCACCTTTACCCTCCTGTGTGACATGCATTAAGTGTCTCTGACTCTGAGTTTTAGATTCTTCCTCTCTAGACAGAGACAGCAATTTTAAGCACAGCTGGCCACAGTGTCATCTGTAGAATTTGGAGAGTGGTACCACCAATATCAAGGACAGAACAGGTGGCCCACAGATGCTAGTTGTTCTCCCTTTTTCAGTCATTTGAACGTAGTGCTGCTCATGGAAATGGTTTAGTGTCACCATCAGTATCTGTTAGGCCTGGTTTGGAGCTGGCCTGATCAAGGACAGGGTGAGGATCTTGCCCTAGGGCAGATGGCATGGGTCTGGCCTGTGACTCTTCTGTACCAGGTCTTGCCTCTTGTCTCAGTGAGCTAAGTCCCTGGATATCCCTAAGCCCTCCAACCTGCCAACTCTGTTCCTGGTTTTGAAGTGACAGAGTGGCATTGACATTGTATCCCCTACCCCTCCTTCTCCATGTGGTGATGGGGATAAGAATGATCCAGGGATTGCTCTCAGTGGTTGGACTGATACTGCCTCTGCTCAGAATCTGCAGAAGAGACCTGGGAAAGGGTGACACATGGGAACCTGGGACCCTACCCACTTCACATCTGTGCCTCAGGTCCTCCTTTGCCAAGTACGGGTAGTAATCCTGTCTCACAGGATGGGGTCTTCAGTGAGTCAGTACATGTCTTGTGGCCAGGTGGGCCCGCCAGTGGGCATTTTCCTTTCCAGTCTCTGGTGGGGTGGGAGCCCCGGACTGGGTCCAGTGGCCCATGTGTGTGCCTTGTCTCTGTACTGAAAGTCAGTCTGATTTGGGATGTATTCTTTACCACTTCGAGCCTTGTCTTCTCATCACAGCAGGAATTTCTGAGTGTTGGAACATGGGTGGTTACATGTTTAGATGTGAGAGAGACTTCAAAACTTGGGCCAGGGGATCCTCAGTGCTTATGACAAGCTTGATTCTCTAAGTATATCCAGTGGTCTTTCAAGATTATTTTTAACCTCCATGACATGTCAACCTTCTCTGGGTCACAGGCCCCTTGATGGATCTTGGAAAAGTGGTGGTCTGTTCCTAGAAAGATTCACAAACTCCTACCCACAGCAGAGCTGTATGCTGGGTCCAGTATATTGGGCTTCCTAGGGTACATTGTGGCCCCTGCATCCAAGGGTAGGGTGGAGACAGAGGGGCGGGGTACTCCTGTGAAATTCTTTTTACTCAGATAAAAATGAAGCTCTGTCAGTTGACCCCTCTGCCTCCAGATAGAAATTTTTTTGTGAAACAAGAAAAATATTTCCTCTAGGCGACCACAGAACAGTTATTCTGCTCCATGTGCTGGGGTAAGTCACAGGGAGTCTGCGAGCACAAGCCAAGGGGCCAGGATTCTGAGGAGCAGGGTACTCCCTGACCCTCACCAGGTACTCTTTTCTTTTAGCTCCAGCTGGCCTCAAACTCATGGCCATCCTCTTGTCTCTCTGCATCACAAGTTCTGCCTCTAGATTCCTAATCAGGCTCAGAAACCTGCCATTTCTCACTGTTTTAGTCTTTGTTAGACAAGAAGGGACTATGAAAGAAAGCACCTTTGTTCATAGTTGCTCCAAGTGGTGGGCACTCCTATTCTCAAATTCTGACACTGCTCACGTGTCAGTGAGCAGGGGCCTCTGAACTCACCCATTAGCTCACTCCTGTTTAGACAGAACACAGCTTGCCCTGGGGAACCATGCTAAACTGTTCCACCAGCTGAAGGGCAGGAGGAAACAAACATGCCCTGAATTCTTTCTCCCAGGGTACCAGAAGCATGCTTAAAAAAAGGCTGTGTAAAACTCGTGATTTCACAGGACTTCCCTGGACACTTGGCATGGGCTCCCAAGTGTGGGCCCGTTTTCCCACACTGCTTTCCAGAGGGCCTAGGACACCAGAGGAAGCCAGGCCCTGTCAGATCCTGCCCTCTATACTGCCCAGCACCGTCATCCTTCTCTATCTATAGAAGGTGATCCAGGTAGCCATGCAGAGCCTGGCATTGCCTCTCAAAAATAGCATGCATGCTCTTCCCTTTGGGTCCCTATGAGGACTTGAAGAAGTGTTCACGGCCCATCCTTCCTGAGGTGTTATTTGGCACAGGGAGTTGAAAAGGGACAAGTGAGGGCCTCATACTTCTCTCTGGTCTCAATGGTTCAGGGCTATTGTGTTAGTTACTCAATTTTATAACAAAATACCTGAGAGAAGCAATGTAGGAGGAAGGATTTCTGTTAGCTCATGGTTTGGAGGAATATGGCCCATCATGGTGAGGAAGGCTCACAGGAGCAGCGCAGTGTGGGCTAGTGTTGGTCAGAGCCAGAAGTACATATCCCTTTTCAAGCATTGGCACCAGCAGCCCACTTCTGCTAGCTAGGCCACAGTCCCAAAGGTTTCTTAAGCCTCTATGATGATAACCTTTAATTGTGAGTGTGGCATAACCTCAAATTGCCTGGGAAGAGAGTCTCAGTGGGGGATTGTCTACATTGGGTTGGCCTGTGAGCATGTCTGTAGGGGGGGCTTTCTTTTTTTTTCTTTTTTTTTTTTTTTTTTTTTTTGGTTTTTTGAGACAGGGTTTCTCTGTGTAGTTTTGCGCCTTTCCTGGAACTCACTTGGTAGTCCAGGCTGGCCTCAAACTCACAGAGATCCACCTGGCTCTGCCTCCCGAGTGCTGGGATTAAAGGCATGCGCCACCACTGCCCGGGTGGGGGTGGGGGGTCGTGGGGGGCTTTCTTACTAAAGTTAATTGACGTAGGAAGACTCGGCCACTCCCTGGGCAGGGGATTCTGAACTGGTAGCAGTAGAGAAATTGAACTGAACACAACCAAGCAAGCAAGCCAGAAGCATGCATGCCTCTCTGCTTTTGACTATGGATGTGACCAGCTGTCTCAAGCTCCTGCTACCTTGACGTCTACAGTGATGGACTGTAACCTAGAATTGTGAGCTAACATATACCCTTCTCAATGTTGCATTTTGCCAGAATATCTTATCACAGCCACATAAATGACACTAGGACACTCTCCAAAACCACCAGAGAGTCATATGTTCAAACATGAGCCTGTAGAAGAGCCTTCAAAAGTTGTCCAGTTGTCCGGGTCCGGACTTCCCCCTCACTGGCTTTGTTTCCGTTCTACTCTTCTGAGGTCTCTGGCTCTAATTGTTCTCTTCTTTGCTTTCTCCTCAGTGGTCATCACCCACCAAGTCCTTCGGAAGGCCAGGCGAAACCTGGAGGTAATGTCCCCTGAGTTGTTTGCACTGAAAGCTTTGGGTAACTGGGGGTTGGGGACGTCCAGACTGTCGTCTTTGAAGAATAAAGTCAAAGGTGTGACCAAGGGTTACAGCTTCCACAAGCAGCTGTAGTTTCTGCTCAAAGAGCATGAAAAGTTCCTTTCCCTCACACCGGTCCTCAGTGGACACTCTGATTCCGTTTTCTATGCTGTTTCACTATGAGAAGTTCAGCAAACAGCGGCCCGCACAGAGGCATGTGTGCAGCCTTTCTGGAATGAATGAATAAGTGATTGCAGTGTGTGCTCGTGGTCATTTTGTTCTGATGTTTACTGACCAAACTGTCTTTGAGAGAAGTGTTAAAATAGTGCCTCGCCTTGAGCTCTGTCGGGGGTTACTTCAGACACTCCGTGACCTAATATTCTCTTTCTCCTTTTTCCCCCCCTTTCCCTTTTCCTAGCGAAGGCCTAGGGCTGCCCATCCAGGAACATCCAGTCCCAGCAGACCGGGCTCGTGAGGAGAGCTTTCAACTAATAAAGCTTGTGGTTCTGAGATCACCTGCCTCTGTCCTCACTGTGACTCCAGATGGTGAAGGAAGCAAAGGCTTCTGGCCATAGGAAGTGTGGTGTTGTGCGGTGATTTCTATCTGAAAGTTGGCTTGAGGCTCCTGTCTCAAAGCTTCCATTGCTCTGCAGCCAGACACCAGAAAGGCCTTGAGCTCTGGATGCTGTGATATAGAGCACTGTGCACACTGATGGGCTTCACATCCACTCAGCTCTCAGATCTCAGAACTCAGTTCTCAGCCAACCTCGCAGTCAGAGGATGCTCCTTAATGAATCACCCGGTTTCAAATGCATGATTCATATATTCTGGATGGAGCCTCAGAGTACAGGTCCTGAACTCTTACACCAATGTCTTGGGAGCCCCCAAATCTCACATACTTCTAAGAGGAAAGTGAGTCTGTGTAGGATTGCTTTGGCACTGCGTCTCTGCAGGCGGTTCCTCAGCTCCTACCAGCCTGCCCTAGAGCCATCTTCTAGGCTGCATTATTTCAGATTTAGGAACCAGAATGAGGCCTGGAGCTGGGACGTAGCTTTGGCACTGCCCTCTGTTGCTAACTCGTCTCCTGTCTGCTCAGCTATTCATGTTGCTGCCTGGTACACTCGCCGCAGCCCTGTCACTGACTTTCATGTTGAACTAACTGTTCTTAGCCTTGTTCTGAGCTACATGGGCCCCTGAGCATTTAACAAAGCCTGGCTTAGCTCTGGATGCAGCTGGCTTTTCTTTCAAGAAGAATCCATCATGCTGACATGCTGCTTCTTACCGTCTTCCATCCTTCCACCTTGCCTGCTCCCTCATCTCTTTGCTCTGACCGCTGGGAGGTCCTTTTTCTGCTCTGGTCCCTCTGCCTTTCCCATCTCTAGACTCCCTCTAGTCTTCGGTTCCTTTTTCTTGAATCTTCTCCCTCCTTTCTCTAAAGCAGCCAAGGTACAGAGACAAATCATGCATCTGACCAGACACTACCCCCCTGCCATGTTGGCAGCTTCCTACTGCTCTCTGGTGCCAGGCCAGGCCCCTGGCAGAGATCACACAGCCCCCAGGTCTGGCTGCTGCCACTCTTCCCTCTTCTCTCCTCTTGCCTCCTTGCTCTCTGGCAGGTTCCAGGCAGCTGACTGTCTCAGCCTAAGATGCCCCTACTGTTCTTCCAAGCTTCAGCCTAGGCACAGCCTCTCTGAAAGCCTCTCTCTGTCTCTTCTTTTCCAAGCCAGCTTTGAGTGGTCCTTTGGAAATCTTTTCCCTTGCTGGAATCCTCAGACTCCTGATTCTAGGCATTGTCTTCCTCTCTCCCTCTCTCCCTCTCTCCCTCCCTCCTCCCCCGTCTCTCTGTGTCACACACACACACACACACACACACACAGTGTCGCTGGCTGTGCTGGCAGTTAGAATTGCCATTCTTCACTTCCTTCCAGACTCCAGACTGCCTTCCCCTGCTGCCCCTTAGCTACCAACAAGGCAACTGTCAGGGGCCTCAACTGCTCAGCTAGAGAGCTGAAGCCCAGGTGCCTGCTCTCTGCCTCCATCTGTTCAGCTGGGCCCGCCTCTAACTGCATGGCTCCTGTCATCTGCTCTCTTCTGTACAGCTGCATCATCTTCTGATGTGGCAGTGTGTGAAAAGCAGATGTAGGTACTGCCTTGTGTGGGGTTCTTTTCTAAACAAGTTGCCCCTTTTCCTGAGAAGCTTGTCTGCTGAGGAGAACAGCAGACCTGGCTTCTAGTCCCCAGCTCTATGCTTCTGCCTTTAGTTTGCACACCTGTTCAGTAGGAGTCAGCTTTCCACCCAGTCCTGGTGTCTTCAGCTGTATAAACTGAAGTTAGCTGAACAATAAGACTCTTGTCCTAAATCAACGTCTCTTCTTCAGTGTCACAGCGGCTGGACTCAGGCTAGTTTTTGAAGTGCTGTCTAGAATGCCTCTGTCAGATGTGCACAAGTGCGTGTGTGAACAGTGGTTTGGGTACAAGAGCATGGGAAGTACCAGACCAGGCCGGATGCCAGACCTGGGTTCAGGTGTATATCTATGGTGAACAGTATTACCCTGCCTGGCATACATTTAGCACATTGCCCATGAGAGATGAGCTTGGTCATTGGCTAGGGCATGAGCTTGGGGTTTGGAACCTCTGGTCACTAAACCTGTGGTGCAGACCCTGCAGGGCAGAATATCTGGGAACCCAGGGGTACCTCACTTCAGGTCTCCCACAGTCTTTCAGCAACACACTCGTCCAAAGTAACTGTGATGTTATTCTGTAGCCTAAAATACTCCCAGACTTGGGCTAGGGGAGGCCCTCCCTCGTCTGGGAGGCGGGGGAGCATGCTGGTTTGTTTTGGCTGGATGAGGGCCAAGAACAAACTGCAAATAAGGACAGTTTGGACCTTGGAAAATGCTTCATTGTCCCTGGTGAGTTAATTTTACCAGCAGCTGAATTCAGGAGGCTCTGAAGCAGTAATCAAAGAAAATGCGTCAATTTCCCGTTGGTGAAATTAATCACCACGTGTGCCTGAGCAGCTGCACCTGAGAGACTCAGCTGCAAAGGCTAAATATATAGAGAGAAAAGAGGGACAGACTGGGCCTCCTACCCGCTCTGCCTTGGGAGTGGCCTTCAATGTCTTTCTCCCACCTACATGTTCTGTCTCTGCCCCACCATGAAGCCTAGGTGCAATAGCTTTCTATCAGTCACCTCCCTTATCTGCACCCCTGCACATTGCACCACAGAGGAAACCGAGCCTTTTAGAATCTGCTCTCTGAATGATCCTGCCTTCTGGATCTTTCTCCCAAGAACATCATCTGTCGGAAGAAACTGTAACCATTCCTCGGCATTATGAGCATTTCTCCCCAACACTTTCTGGCACAATGTCCTGAGTGGTCAGGGCAGGGGCTCAGAGACCCACAATTGAATTCCTTGACACAGCAGCTCTGAGAACTGCTTGTAAATGAGCCATGAACGGAGAAAGAGTGATCTTGTTAATAAGGTCTCGGTATTGTAGAGGCCAAGAAGCCTGCCTTCGGGAACCTGGCCCTGCCAGATTACCTCTTCAATCTTGGCCGTATTCTAAGTCTAACTCAAAAATTCAATGAGTGCAATGAGTCATCCTGTCCCTTGAGAAGCCCAGGCTCTGCCCCAGGAGCAAGGCAGCTTACCTCACCACAGACAGGTCCCCCCAACCTGTGATGTCAGATGTCAGGTGGGTGGCTGTGGACAGACCCACAGAGCCAGTGTCTTGCTCTAGGCTTCAGGGCTCTTTAGCAAACTTCAGGTTCCTCAGCAGGTGTAGTGGGCACTGTGAGACCAGACTGGCCAGACCCTGGAGTAGCTCCTCCACCGCAGCCCCTTCCATGTAGCATAAGCTAGTGGCCCTCATATCCTTGGCTTCCTTACTCTAGACCCCATATGTCATTGGGTCCACTTGATCCCCAAAGCCATCACTTCCTTTAAGTGACCCATCTGCTCTCAACTGGACCACTTTGTGCAGTGGCTTCACCCTTGAGCTCCCCATATCCACACTGATGCTGCGCAACTGTCACCACACTGCAAGTCTCCACACAAAGCTGGTTGTGTCAGCCTCTGCTTAACCCCAGTAGGACCTTCCATCACACCTATGGCATGGCTGGAAGCCCCGGGGCTCCTGTGTTCTATCTTCATACAGTTTTTTTTTTTTTCTTTCCAGCCACCAGACCTTGGCACATGCTGCCCATGCCTATCTAGCATGCTCTCACCCTGCTTCCCTTGCTAGTTGACTCTGACTTGGGATTGGGGCTCAGTCTTCATTCTGTCTACCTTCTGTGTCTATGGGCTTCCCTGGTGATTACCCCTCTTTTGTATCTGCCTGCTGTTTAGAGTCTTGATAGCAACACTGGTAGGGTTGTCAAACAGGAGGCAGGTGACTTCATTGGCAAATAGCAGGGAAGAAGTCTGGATAAGGTGGGTGTGGGCATGGGATGGCTGGAAGCTGCTGAGGGGTCCATGCTAGAGTGTACTCACATGGGAGCCAAGGTAGAGGTGAGGCAGGGCACTCTATGCCTTGGGGGTGAGGGGGTAATGGGAGGGCATCAGGCTGCTGTGTCTGGCTCAGACCATGGGGAGAGAACTTTATAGGGAGGTGACTAATGCCAGCTGCCAGCCTGTTGGAATAAGGATGGGAAAGAGTTCTCCAGGCAGAGGAAACACCCTGTGTAGAGAGGCCTGTAGGCTCCCAGGGGAGGGATTGTGGCTGAGTGCTTCACACAGGCTGGATGCAAACAAGTTTGAGATTTTTGCATTCTTGGGGAAATCACTGGACACCTTGTGGTGACTGTATTCATAGAATGAAGGAGAAAGTCTAGGGTAGTGGTTCTCAAGCTTGCTAACGCTGCGGCCCTTTAATAAAGTTATTCATGTTGTAGTGACCCCAACCATAAAATTATTTTTTGTTGATACTTCATAACTGTAATTTTGCTACTATTATGAATCATAATGTAAATATCTGATATGCAGGATATCTGTTATGTGACCTACTGGTTGAGAACGGCTGGTCTAGGGAGAAGACAAGAGCTTTAAAAGGCTATGGGTGCTCAGAATCCACACAGAAAGCTGGGCATGTGGCTTGCACCTCTAATTCCAGCATCGCTGGGGAGGAAAAGACAGGCAGATCCCTGTGTCTTGCCTAACCTAGTCAATGACCTCAGACCAATAAGACCCTCTCAACAAACAATGTGGATAATAACTAAGGAATGATACTACAGCATTGTCTATGGCCTCCATGTACATATACACCTGTGTACCCACACAAACATAAACATGGAGATGAGGCCTGTCAGAGGGCAGGTAAAGGCCTTGGAACATCTCCAAGAAGGCCAGCCCTGTAGCCATGAGGACCCAGAATCTCTAATCCTGTTTTTAACTACAGGGCATGTGCTAGCAGGAGAGGGAGCCTATGCAGTAGGGAACTCAAACCTAAAGGTGAGTCCTAAGACTTGTTTGGCACCTTCTGCAAATGTCAACACCTCTGGGCTGTGTTGTAGGGTGGTCTAGTGATGACTTCAGGTACTTCCTTTCTAGAAACAGAACGGTAGCCAAGCAGCTGCCCAGGAAGCATTGTTTTTGCCCTCAGGTCCTTAATCAACTGCCCTCAGGGAATGATCCTAGTGCCCCTGGCCTCAACCTTTAAAAGCATGTTCTTCTTTCCTGCCCATGTGGCTTCACTCCTTGGGTGTTTCCTGTCTTCATGATGCACTCTGGGAAAGCCATCCTTGGCATATTCTTCTTACAAGCCTTGAGTCTCTTTCACCCTTGACCTCTCTCTCCTCTTTCCTCTTCCTTCTACTTCTGCCCATCCTTTTAGCCCCTGCCATGCAGATGGGTGGAGCATAGGAGAAGGCAACATTCTTCCTCTGGGTCTTCCTACCTTCAGCCCCTTACCTGGTTTCTGCAGATTTGGGGTGAACTAAACTGCAAGCCAATGAGTCTCCCAATCCAGACATCGTTCTTTGATAGTTGGCCCTCCAGTGTGACATGGCTTCCTACATCTGCCATCCATCAGAACCATCTTTGGTGGTGTCCCTAGCCCCATCCATATGGTACCAGTCTCACCACCCTCTTCACAGGCCCTGAAATAGCCTGAAACTCTAGACTGTGTATACACACTTCTGTTATAAAATGCTCATCTCCTGAATCTTTAGCCCAACTACTACAGACACCAAAAGGCTCATTCAGGCATCACCTCTAGGCATCTATTGTTTAAATCACAGTTTTCCCTTTTATAAAAAAAAACAGTCCTATCCCTCCACCCCCCTCATTATTAGATTTCACCTACCAGCAGCTAAGTTAACTGAGACCAAAGAAGGGATCTCAAGCTCCATTGATAATTTGACTGTATTAGCAAAGGCATAGCATTGAGATAAGCAAATTGTCTTGTTCTGCCCATGACCTATCAGTATTCTGGGATTCTGGTGATCATTTCCCAAGCTTTGCTTCAAGAGGGTTCTGGGCAAGGTTGATTAGGTATCAGTTTACTGGATTTTTTTTTTTCATCCATTAAACATATATGCCAGGAACTACATCTTATGTCATCACATTTAATCCTATTGAGTAGTGGTTTGGATTTTAATTTTTATGTATATGAGCATTTTGCCTTCATGAAATCTATATCTATATCTATATCCATATATATATATCCATATATATATATATGGATATATATATATATATATATATATATATATATATATATATATCTCATGTGTATGCATGTGTATGCAGTACTGTAGAGACCAGAAGAAGGCATCAGAATCCCTAGCACTGGAGTTACAGGTAGGTGCTCATAACACCTAGGCCATCTCTCCAGCCCTGGTGTTATGACCTTTCAATAGATGAAGAGCAGCCTCTTTGGTATTGTATAATAGTAAAACAGTCCTTTTGGCAAGCAGAACAGTGGCCCCTTAGGATGCCCACACCTGCCATGTTTCTTTGGAACTGGAAATATTCTTTGTTTGCAAACCAGCATGTGTAGAGGTGATCCAGACTCCAGACTTTGACTTGGAGAGTTTTTGTTTTACCCAGGTGGGCCCAGTCTAAACAGAGTCTGTAGAGAGGAAAACCTTTCCTGGGTCAGAGAGAGCTGTGACATTTCAAAGAGGGACAAGGGGCATGGTCATGGTGGAGGGCTATGCCAGTAGTCAAGGAATGCAGGTGACCTTGAGAAGCTGGGAAGGATGGCAAGCCAATCCTCCCCTGGATTAGGTGCTTTCTTGTCCGGTCACAAAACACCAGAGAAGCTTATGGGAGAAGTGTATTGGGTTTGTGGTTTCAAGTGGTGCAGTTCATCAGGAGAGGAAGGTATGGTAGCTGAAGACGTCTTCTATAATGACAGGAGCTTGTGGTAGCAACTTGTTCACATGGTGCAGGCCAGAAGCAGAAGCAAGTAGAACCTTCAAAGCTGGCCTCTAGTGATCCACCTCAAACTACAGCCATACCCCAATGGCTCCATAGCTTCTTGAAATATCTGCACTAGCTGAGGACCAGACATTCAAACGCTGGAGCCTATGAGTCACGTTGCACATTAAAACCATGACATCACTGCACTCCAAGAAAACAGCCCTTACCTGGTGCTTGGTGAAACCCATGCCAGTTGCTGCCCTAAGACGTTAGGACAGTAAGGTCATGCTATCTGACATATCTATGTCATAATCTCAGATGACCGTACAGCAGTGGAAATCTAACATGCCTTAAATAGTGAACATGAATGATCAAATGATTTCACAGGTACTGTGTCATGTTCCTGTAGCAGTGACAGGGAATGTTGAATACCTGGTTTGGGAAGTCATGAGCTGCCCTCCCTGAAGGAGTGCTACAAAGGCTGTAGATATCAGAGAGGGGAATATTGGCTGGGCAGGCAAGTACTGGCAGTGGGCCTTCTGTGAAGAGCCTCTGGAGATGATAGCCAGAAGCCATGTGCACAGGTCTGGGAGACTATGGTTCTCCCTACCCACTCAGGCCTCTGCCACCACCCTCAGCATCCTTCCCTCCAGGCAAGTTGTTATATATGGTTATGAGACTCCATTACTTCAGAATGTGTCTATGTAATGTGTTGAAGGAATTATTGAAATGTGTAATTACAGTGTGCATTGTAATATAAAACAAGTCTATTATATTCATTTGATGGAACCATGTGCCATAATGTCTATTCTAATATAAGTTATCCTGCCGTTAGAGTGTTATATTGTGTGTGATGGTAATTGTCCCTCCACAGACCTCGGCTTCCCACCTTACCCAGTTGGTTTTCATACTTCCTCAGGACATTTCTGCTTCCACAAGATGGAGAAAGTATTTGTGAGGCACTTTATCTAGTCCCCCATTAAATAGATGGGTAAGTGAAGCCCAGAGGAATTAGACTGTCTGACCAAGGCCCAGAGCTGGTAAGGCTCCCATCTTCTAGGTCCTAGCCAGTGTTCAGTCCAGTGTTTTCTGGGCATTTCTGAGATTTGGAACCCTATTTTAAAAGAGTGCAAAGGCAGAATGAGATGGGCATCCAATGTCCTGCTTACTGAAGAATCCATTTCAGTAACATTACATCAGGAGGTGTTAATCCAGCATCCAGCAACAAGAGCTAAGTAGAAGGTGGTCATCTTTTGAAATGGCACAGAAGTGCTGGTTCCTCACTAAGGCAGCAGGGCTGCATATTTTAATTCCAATCTCTGGGCCTCATTTCTTGCTGTGAGACCCCTTGGGATCTCAACACTAGAACTCCAAGGGTCACCCGTTGAAAACCAGTGGCTCAACCATGCCCATTTTGTCCAGATGGGAAGGTGGGCATTTTGAATGGAATGAGAACTTACCAGGTGTTCTAGTTTCATTTCTGTTACTGTGACAAAATATCCTCACATAAAGCAACTTTGGGGAGAAAGAATTCCAGATTACAGTCCGTTATTATTGAGAAGTCAGGGCAGAAACTTGAAGCAGCTAGTCACAGCCACAGACAAAAACAGAGAGACATGAATATTTACATGCTTAGTACTCAGCTAGCTTTCTCCACCCTTATAGTCCAGTAACCCAAAGCAGGGAACTGTACTGCCCACTTTCAGGCTGGGTCTTCACACATCAATTAACACAGTAAGACAATCTCCTACAGACATGCCCACAGGCCAACCTGATCTGGTGACTACTGAGTGTAGCACAAGTCTTAAAATGTCCTATTAATAAAAAACAAACCCAGGAGCCAGGTATTGGGGTGAACACTGGAAGATCAGAGAAGCAGAACAAGCCACAGCTAACCTCACCTAGCCAATCCTCAGCTGATCCTGTTTCTTCAGCCTGGAAGCCTCTGAGTCCTCATCCAAATGAATCTCAGCTGAACTGCTGCTCAAAAGCCTAAAAGCTTAACAGCTTCTAGTTCCTGGTTTTCACGCCTTATATATCTTAATGCTTCCTGCCATCACTTTCTGGGATTAAAGGCAGGAGTCACCATGCCTGGCTGTTTCCAATGTGGCTTTGAACTCACAGAGATCCAAACAGATCTCTGCCTCTGGAATGCTAGGATTAAAGGTGTGCGTGCCACTTTTTTCTGGCCTCTGTATCTAGTGGCTGTTCTGTTCTCTGACCCCAGATAAGTTTATTAGGGTGCATAATATTTTGGGGAACACAGTATCACCACAACTGAGAGCTCTCCTCCCATGAAGGGACCAGGGAGGTCTCTCCAGCTCCCAGGATACTGTAGACAGAGAATGAAGGGATGCATGCTGGTAGCAAGCATGTACTAAGCTTACACTGAAGGAACAAAAGTGGTCTTATGTTGAAATCAGTGGAATAGCATGTTAGGAACAGAGAAACAGAAAACACTGCCCTCTCTGCTCTCTCTCTCTTGTCACTGGGCTCTGAACAAGTTCTTCTTAAACTGGGGTTTCATGGTTGCTCCACCTATCCATAGCTGTGAGCTTCATAGTTATTAGACCTACGGACCTAGGCCTGGCTGGGTAGTGGGCAGGCTCTGGCTCCACCCAAAGGCTCTCTTTCACTGATCCCTTTCCCCTCAAGCCTTCCCAGTCACATGATGAACCCACACAGGCCCTGACCCTGGTTCGTTATGGTTAGGCTCCAGTAATGTGCTGTGTCATGGTTGGGTTTCTCTCTTTTGCAGTGTAGAGCCCAGGGTGAATAGTGCTCTTGCTCAGTCAAATGTCCAGTGATCATGAGCTGGCCATTATGTGTGGCTGACTTTACCTGATTCTCTAGAAGGCAGCTTATCCCCAACCTAACTGGGTGAACTGCTAAGCTTAGTTATGGGCTTACCCATACACAGTATGTGTTCCAAGTCCAGCCAGCCCCTGATTTGTACTAAGTGTCTCAAGTGCTGCCCAGAAATATGATCTACATCTTCCTTTGCAACGAGAATATCCTATCTCAAAGCCATCACACCTATGTGAAGAGTCAGGAGATGTTAATCCAGCATCCAGCAACAAGAGCTAAGTAGTCATCTTTTGAAATGGCACAGTAGTGCTGGTTCCTCACTAAGGCAGCAGGGCTGCATATTTTAATTCCAGTCTCTGCAGCTGCTAATGTGCTTATTGCTCAGAGAATAGACACTAATTGACACACAACTAAATAAACAATGTGTAACATGAAAGCAAATACAAGCCTTTTTTTTAAACTTTTAGTCTTTTATCATACATTACATCTTGACTGAAGTTTCCCCTCCGTCCGTTCCTCCAAGTCCTTCCCCCACCTCTCTTCCCAAAAGCAACTCAACTCCTCCATTCCCCTTTAAAAAAAGCCTTCCCAAGAATATCCACTGACCATTCTTTAACAAGATACAATAAGACTGGGCACTAACCCTCATATCAAGGCTGAACATGGCAACCCAGTAGGAAGAAAAGGGTCCCAAGTAAGTCAGAGACATCTCCCACTCCCATTGTTGGGAATCCTGCAAGAACAACCTAAACAACTGCAGCATGTGTGCAGAAGACCGGGCCCAGAGACATACAGGGTCCATGTTTGTCACATCAGTATCTATGAGCCCCTGTGAGCCCTGCTTACTTGATTCTGTGGGCTGTGTTCTCATGCTGTCCTCAATCCATCTGGCTCCTATAATCCTTCCCCCCACACACACACTTCTGTGGGGTTCCCCTGGCTCCACCTAGTGGCAAACACAAGCTTTAAATGAGGAAAACAGCACAAGAATGAAATTAATACTGGGGGGTTGAACAGTGTTTCCACATTCCATGAAAATGACACCAAAAGGCTTTTCAAAATACTTGATTTGTGGTGAAGATACAGTTTGCAATCTTCTGAGCTTCTGTTCTCATGTCCCTGTGATAAGCATCAGAGGTGGTATAGTGAGGAGTGGGCAGGGGTTCTCCAAAAAGGACTGGAGAGCTGCAGGAAGTGCCTGAGGGAAGACCAGCTAATGTTTCTCACAGAGACCTACTGGACTCCAGAGGAACAGTGGGTCAGGTTCCCAGGAGGCTAAGCCTCTGATATGGGTTGAATTGTGTAGCCTCTAAAAATATGTTACAGTTTCAACCCCTAGTGTCTTTGTGGCTTCATTTTGAATTAGGACATTGCGGACAGAATTAGTTAAGGTCATACTGGAGTAGGGTGGGCCCCCAGTCCAATATGATTAGTGGCCTAATAGGCTTTTATATGAGGGAAAATCTGTAGAGGGGGTCTCTAAGAATCAGAGCCTGTCTAGTTACAAGTTGGGGTAATTACAGAAGAGAGGTCAGAGAAGGAGGATGAAAAAATGCCTTCTGTGGCCTCAGACTGGCTGCTGCTAGGAGTGGTCAGTTAAACAATGTCAAGTGATTGATAAACATCTCAGATGGTCAACCATTATGAGGGGTCCGAGGGAGCAGGGGTTACAGGGAACTAGGAACACCAGCCCAGAATACTGTTTACTGTGGTTGGTTTCAGGAAACTGCTACCATTCAACCAAAATGGAGAAACTTTTCAAAGCATGTGGCCATGCCTAATGATAAGCTCCATTTAGAGAAAATGATGGTGATGGGTTGGGAGTGATGTGGCTGCAGGTCAAGGAATGCTGGGAATCACTCACTGGTCAACAGAGCTAAGAAGAGGTGCAAGATCTCTTTGGACTCAGACTTCTAGCCTATAATAGGTGGCTGTTCTGAACCACCCAGTTGGTGGTTCTCTATTGCAGCAGCTCTGTGAACCAGATCCAACCTCAGTATTCATGTTCCATAGTTGTCCAGCCCACTGTTGATGTGAGTCCCACATCCTGGCCCAAGATGCTGCTTCTTGAGAATATCCCTGACTTATTCCAGCTAATTACTCTCTGATCAACACATAGCTGTGAATGTTATTTGTGTTTGCCAATGTTTTGTTATGTATGTAGTTCTTGCTCCCTAGATCTGGTGTTTAATCTTCACTGTCAGTTTGATTGGATTTAGAATCACCTGGGACACACACTACTGGACCTGTCTGTGCAGATGTTCTCAGATAGGTTTACCGGAGGAAAGAAGGCCCACCCTAGAAGTGGGCGGCACCATTCCATGCACTAAGGCCCTAGACTGAATAGGGAGAAAGTACTGGAACACTAGTGTCTTAGTTACTTTTCTATTGCTATGACAAAACACCACTACTAAGACAACTTGTAAAAGAAAGTTTTTAGTTGAGTTTACAGTTCCAGAGGGTAGAGTCCACCATGCTGGAACAAAAACATGGTGGCAGGAACAGCTGAGAGCTCACATCTCCAAGAGCAAGCAGGAGGCAGAGAGCACACTGGGCATGAATCTTTTGAGACCTCAAAGCCTGCATCCAATCACATAGCTCCCCATGAAGGCCACACTCCTTAATCCTTTCCAAACAGTTCCCCCAACTGGGGACCAAACATTCAAACAAATGAGTCTGTGGGGACCATTCTCAGTCAAACTACCACAACCAGTATTCATCTGTCTCTGCTTTCTGACTGTGGATGCAGCCTGACCAGCCACCTCATTCTGCCATCACGCCTTTGCATCACCATTCACTGTAACCTTTCCAACTGTAAAGTAAAATAAGCCCTTCTCTCACATGGCCTCTCCTCAAATGTGTGGTTACAGCAACAAGAGAAGTAGCTAATACACTGGACTGTAAGGATCATCTCAAAATTCAGTTCAAGCAAGCGCTGCTTGAGCTTCCTAACCACATATGCCTTCATTCAGCGTCTTCCTCCCATGCCTCCCCCTCTTTTCTTTGCCAGCACCTTGGTTCTCTTGTTTTTCCCTGCATGCTCCTCCTCAGAGCTCTGCTGCACATTCTGTTTGGGACGCTTCCTCCTTGATGTTGCTTTCTGACTTGCTGACCTGTGTCGATCCCATATTTATAATCATCACCTGTGCCCCACATGCTTGATTGCATTTTGCTGGTGTGGTGCCCTATCATTTTTGTATGTGCTATCCTCATTGTTTATCGTCTGCCCCCACCCCCACCCCACCCCACCTCACCCCACCCCCACCTCCGGCCAGCCCGTAAACACCACAAGGCCAAAGATGCCATCTGTCTTACTCACCTAAAGTACTGTCTGGTACCTAGTAAATATTTCTTAATAAATGATGCTTTCCCTGTGCTGTGTCCAGGTCCAGGTATGGAGGGGACTGATACATGCCTTTATGTAGCTTAGGAACCACCACAAGCAGGCACCTTAGCTCGGGTGCTGGGAGCAGCAATGGTTGACAGCACAGCAGAGAGAGGAGGGACGGAGTTGCTTTTTCTGGAATGAGTGGTCAGAGACCCTTCAGAGGAAGCGTGACCTGAACAAGTGGCCAAGTTATGGTTGGAGGCCTGGCCAAAGGGCCCAGTGTGCAGAAGCACAGAAGCAAATGTCCAAAAGCACAGGCGATTTCCTCATGCTGCTGTTGTAAGTGAAGTGAGAAGGCTACGTGCAAAGACTGGGGTGGGAGAGAAGTGGAAATAGCATCCAGACCTGAGCTCTTGAGCCGTACACCTTGCATAGCAGTCTTCTTCCTGGAAATTCCTAGGGCCAGGTGCTGAGCACACAGGGGCAGGCCTTCTGGAACTAATTTAAAAGATGATGCATAGAACATTGGCATTCACCTCTTTGCAAATGCAATATGCTCCTAATACCCTGTCTTTCCTGCTATGATGGACTGTATTCCCCAAACTCAGTCCAAACAAACCACTCTTGAAATCTTAAGTTGCTTCCTATTGGATGTGTCCATTTTGAGACCCTGAAACCACACAGTGTCACTTGGTGGAAGGTCATTCTTGGGCGTAACAGGCAGAGTGCTATTTCCTTCAAACCCTATCAGCCCACCTGCACCACTTGGAACCCTTGGTAGGAAAATGTCAGAACCAGCTCAAGCCAGTTTAGTCCCTAAGGGAGATTCAGTGTCTTGTAACTGACTGAATGGGTAAGGGTAGAGAAGCCTGGGAGGAAGATGTGACCAGGGTCTCACCGCTCTTCTTTTCTTCTTGTTGCCATCAGCTAATTCCCCTCCCTCCCAAGAGTGCTGCCAGTGATGGAGAGGTGGGGTGGGGCATGGTCAGAGGTAGAGGGGACAGAGATGCTATGTACTGTATCTACTTCAAGCCTCATATCCTCAGTCATATAACAGGGAACAAGAAGGACTCTGTAGCATCAGTGAGAAATCCCCACTGTATTTGTGTGGTGGGGGCAATCTCCACTGGGCTGGGTTTAAGTGGAGCCCTGTAGCAGCCGCAATCATGGAAAAATAGCAAGCGTGAGCTAGGAAAGCCGTGGGAATGGGCAGGTAGAATGACATCTTCCATTCTCATGAGGCCTCTGGTACCTTCTCAGCTGCTCGGAGGCAGCCCATTGAAATGAGAACTAATGTGACAAATTGGTGGTAAGGTGGGCACCCATCATAAAATGTAAATGCTTATCAGAGAAATAATACTAAAAGTAAAATAAATTAGACTTCGCACTGACATCATAATTTTAGAAATTAATTAAGAATAAAAAGAAGATGCATCTCAAAGGAAGGGAGAAGTCTAATTTCAACGGACAGTAATTAATTCTTCTGCTCAGGGATTCATTAACACTCCTGGAGTACAAATTGCTCCTTTGCTGGTCCTGCAATCCCCATGGGGACCCTTCCAAGGCATTGATTGGGTCTGAGGGCCCATGTCCAGGAAGATGTTTCTGGGGAGCAGGGAACAGGACTTACTGTTGTTGGCTATGCTACTTTGAGTTTTGGTCCCTGTGCAGTATGGCTACTCATTTCCTTGGTCAGGCCTTGGGCCCTGGGCTCTGGGCACCCATTATGCTGCTGGCCCCTGGCTGGTTACTAAGACATAGTTGTCTTCACCGGCTCAGTCAGATGGCCACGGCAGCCCTGCTTTCGGTGCGCTGCACACTGTACTGTGGCTGGGAAAGGGCAGTGCTGAGGGTGCACGGAGGACCTGAGTCCTCAGGGGAGTCTCAGAACCATGAGGCACTCTTTGAGGACAAAGCTGAACAGCCAAGTGCAAGTAGAGGCCAGATGCTGGAGCCTGGTCTTTATCCTGAGGCCACAGGACTCAACGAAGTATCTAAGGCAGAAGTGTGGCTAGTATCTTAAGAAACGGACCACAATGTTTTGGAACCCTGCCATCATGTTCATTTTATACTGAATCCCCTCCATCCTGTCCACAGGAGACATTGTTTGTTTGTTTGCTCGTTTTACTAAACATGGCTTAACATAACAATTATCCATAGTGATCTAATACCATATAATGTTTTGATATGTATACTGTATCTTGTTTAAATAAGATTAAATACGTCCATCTCCTCAGACATCCATCTTGTCATCATAGTGAATTCTTCTGAGCCCTATCTTCTTACTTTATGAAATATGCAGTATATAACTGTCTTCTACAGCTCCCTACTCTGTAGCAGCTACAGAGTAGCTTACTCCTATCAATCTGTAACTGAGTCCCAACAATCAACCATTCCTGGTCCCTCCAAGTCTCCAGCCTGGATACATTTCTTCTTTTTGAATAAATGTCTTCATTTGGAACCAATCCTAAATATATAGAAAGTTTCAGATAGGGTATGAAAGGCTTTGATTTGATCCACCTGACAACAGCATCCATTGGAATCCCCTCATAGCACTGGTCCAAACACAACTTCCCCCTCCATGTTATTTCACACCAGCAGCAGTTACCCTCCACCACAGGGCTTTCCTCCCAATGCCAATGGCTTGATGCAACGTTGACTGTCTCTGGGGCTCATTGTAGCTGGCTGCTTGTGCTTGAGGTCAAGTGGGGGAACTGGAGTGATGCAGTGAGTGGGAGGGAGAGAGGGTTCCTGACCTAATTTCAGAAGAGATGCTCTGTGTCTGCCACCGTATTTTCACAAGAAGGCAAACACTAGAGGGGGCCATCACAATCAGGAGATTCACACTGACCCCATCATCTGACCCTCAGACATCACCCAAGTTTCCCCAAATTTCTCAATAATGTCCTTCCTAAAAAAAAAAAAAAAGATGCAAGATCAGGATCACCAGTGTGATCTTTGACTACATTTTTATGTGTATATATGTGTTCACATGTGTGTGTAGCCATGACCCTTCTGTCAGACAACTCTGTTGTCAGCCTTCACCTTCCATCTTGTTTGAGGCAGGATCTCCTTCACTGACGTGTGTGTCTAACTAGCCGGCCTGGAGTTTCCGGAGATTCTCCTGTCTTCACCTTCCATCTTACCATGATAAGAATGCTGAAATCACAGTTGCATGTAATTGCTTTTGGCTTTACCAGTTCTGAGGATACAAACTCAGGTCCTCATACTTGTGTGGCAAGTGCTTTACGTACAGAGCCGTCTTCCAGCCATCACTTGCCTGTCTCTTGAGTGTCTGCCGGGCTGGACTTGTTTATCAGTCTTGCCTCAGCATTCATGACTTTGCCCCATTTACAGGTGCTTTCCAGCTGTCCCTCTGCCTCGGGTGTCTGATGCTTTGTGATTAGATCTGGGCTGTGCTACCTGTGCATCGAAGCAACCTTTCAGGCTGTGTGAGTTTATCTCTGCAGCATCATGTGGCATCTGTGTGGCCCTATCTCTGTGGAGCCACATTTTAGCCCTAGTCATTATTATTAATAAGTAATTATTTGGTGGTAGTGGTGGTGCTTTGAAATGTAAGTATCTCATTCCTCTTCAGATCCTCGGGTACTTCAGTTGTTTATTGACAGCACTATAGCCTTGAATTTCCTGATTCACACAGGGATTGTGATGTGATGGCATCATCATTCCTACTGATGCTTGCCCTGCTCAGGGAAAGCCAGCAGCAGCCTCTGAAAGCTGGCTCCTGGGCTTCTTGCCCAGGGCTTTCTACCTTTGTAAACACCTTTGCTTCCACATTTTCACAGAGCTCAAGTACCCCATGACTGTGGCTCCCACCATATGTTTCAAGAAGTGGAGAAATCCTTCACTCTCTTCTGTGGCCTCAAGTTGTCCCTTTGCCAGATGTTCCCTGCACCTGGCACCTCGTGCCCTGGTTGGGAGGATAGAAGAAGAAGAGCTGCAGTGTGTCTCTTAGCTCAGCCTTCAGTCTCTACGGCCTGGGAAGAAAGAAAGAGTGGAGCTTCCCTATAAGGCGCAGGCATATTGTTACGAACAGCGTACCCGGTGAGGCTCAGGTCCGGCCAGCAGACCCAAGAGGACCTCTGAGGCTATCTGCTGCTGACAGCACAGAGAGGGAAAGGCACTTGCCCAACAGCACACAGCATTTTAGTAACAGAGCTGAGGCCTTAACTTCTTCCCTAGGCCAGACGCTGGAATACTGGGAATATGGTAGGCATGTTGGGGTGGCTGGATTAGAAGTCATGGGAGGAGGGGTGAATGCAGAGAAACTCTGTTCTTCCCACAAGAGATCCAGACTCTTCTTGTGTGATACCTTCATCTCAGGAGCATCCTCCTGGTCTCTCGGGCCCTCTGCTTCCCCTGGTACCTGCTCTCTTTGCAAGGAGGAGGTAGGGAAGGGTCTTATTAGGTAGGTGTTACCTGGTGTCCTGGGGCATGGGTAGAAGGACAGACTTTCAGGGTTTAGAGGATGTACGTTAAGATGGGCATGATGACGCATTCTTATAACCCCACCTTTCAAGAGGGTGAGGCAGGAAGTTGACAGCTTGGGCTACAGAATGAGACTTAGACTGTGTCTAAAAAAGAAGAGAAAAGAAGAAACATATAAACAATAAAATAGAAAGTATAATAACTGCACATTTACTTTCTAGGGCTGGGGATTTGGAGGGAGTCCAGAGCTTTCAGGAGTGACATGGCTAAGACCACAGGTTCTGCTGCCAGATACAGCCATGGGGAGATGGGCCAGGGAGGAAGATGTGACCTTCAGTAAGGGCCAGAGACAAGAAAGAACTGCAGCTCTAGAAATAGCATTGCCTTTGTGGAAGATGTCCCATGTAGGTGTGGACATCAATTAGGCTTGGCCACGTGGCACTCTGTGTGTTGCTGTCAACCAAGAGACCCACAAGGCTAACTTTGTACAGTGGTCAAAGATTGCTACTGAATGGGCAAAAGATAATAGGTTGAATGGTCAGCTGTGAAAAAGAAGGTTGCTGGCTAAAGTAGAGTCTGGTACCCTGGGGTGTGATGTCCACACACACACACACACACAAAAAAAAAAAATCTTAAAGAGTTTTTAGTGTGCTAGAGATATTCTCACAATATAACATTTACCAGAACAAGCAGGATGCAATATAAGATCCAGGTCAAGGGGTGTTCCTGAATCAGTGGCCGAGTCCACCGACGTGTTAGTAGGGTTTAAATCTGGATCGTAGGATTGTCAGAGACTTTTATCCCCTTCCTTATCCTTCTGTGTTCTCTTCAGTAAACAATATTACTTATATTGTGTACAATAAAATATTATAAGAAACAGTATTACTTTTATAATAAGAAAAAGAAGCCCATAAAGGTTTACAAAAGGAATAAGGCACCGTGTAATTTTAGGTGACATGGTCCCTTTTTTCAACAGTGGCTTTTCTTACAGTAGCCAAAGGCCAGACTGCTCGATTCAGAGCCTGCTTCCTTCCAAACCCACTCTACCCTGGTGGCATTTCTACATGTGCAGGAGAGTTTAGGATATGCTGGCTTGGAGGTGAGGAGCCTAGTAGGAAGATGAGGGAGTGATGAGAGGAGATAACACTCACAATTCCCTCATGGCAATATAAGTTACCCCCAAACCAGGCATGGCTGTTCTCTGTAGAATTTTGGGAGGACCCATAGGAATCTATTCATTTCATAACATCACCTGCCTGGGAAGCATGCACCGGTGGGTGTTGGGAAGAATTAAGAGAGCAGTGTGTGGTGAGAACACAGCGCCACATTAACTGACCAAAGAGTGAACTAATCATCATAGGAAATAAAAATGCAGTATTTCTTACACTGGGCAGGTCACGATGCCATTTTAGAAGGTTGTGGAACTGATTGTACAGAGGACCAGCTGGCCATTCTAAAGCTATAGATAAGTATGAGCCTTGGGGGCTATAGATTGGCCCCTCTCTGGTCCAGTTCTCTGCTTCCTGGTCAATGGCATATGAGAAGCCAATGTGTTATGCTTCTGCTTCCATGGCCATGAGACCCATTCCCATGCCTCCATGCCTTCCCTGTCGTGAAGAACTGTATCTCCTGAGCCAAGAGCCATCATAAACCACTCTTACTTTAAGTTACTTTTGTTGGTTATATGTTCACAACAGTGAGAAAAGTAGCTAATACAGAGGGACTCTGTCACCTCGTCAGAATAGATGTCCCACAATCAAACTTCTAAATATTCTAACTCCATTGCTTGAGTTACTACCTTTACAGTGTGGAATCTGTTGCTTCCCCACTAATGAGGCTGAAGAATGGAGCACTTTATAGTTTTGCCCTACTGTCCCTCACTGAGCTTTACAATCAAGGGATCCTATCAATTGCTCTTTTATGTTCTGATGACATGCTACATCTCTGTTTTTCAACTTTAATAATGGAAGTCAAATGATTACCATTTATTTTCAGTAAAATCCATGCACAATTATCACAAGATAGTGGAGAATCTAAACTGACTAACCAGCCTCTCCATTGCCACTGCTTGCTCCTCGTTCCTCGTTCCCAAGGGCCTGCACATCCCTGGCCCCACCTTATCTATCTGTTATGTACATTCTCAATGAAAATCCCGCCTCTTGGACCAAAATGTTCCTTTCAATTGGCAAGTGGACCAGTGACAGAATTCCTGTAACACAACTTATTCCTTTTGGCTTGGAAATATTGATCTCTCCTTTGAAAAATAAAGAAATAAGTGCACTTACATTTTCTTCTGTGTCTCTTGTCCATGCCCAACTCTTGTTAAATAATTATTCTTGCATTGTCAAGGTCCATAACATTTATATTCACTCTGTTACCATAATGGTCTTTTGTGATTTCTCTATGGTTTGGCTCTAAAATTTTAAACCCAGTAAAAATATCATTTATATATTTTATATTATGTGAGTATTCACTGTAGAAGTGAGCAGGATGGTGAAGTGTGCATGGAACTGAGTGTATTGTGTTTTGAAATCTCCCCTGCTCAAAAGGAGTATTCTAGACATGGGCACTTGTCTTTCCATGAGGCTGACTCATTCCCAGAAGTCATTGATTCCTAAGTCTATTCTTTGAATGTTTTGTTTCTTGGAATGTTTAGAATGGAGTAGCCAGTTCAGGGTGGTTAGTACATTCATGATACTGAGCATCCATTACCACACTTTAGCTCTAGAACCCTTTCATTTTCATAAAAGAAAGTACTATCATGCCTCAGTCATTCCTCCACATAGCCCCTGGTAACTACTCATCTGCTTTGTCTCTGTGAATTTGACTCTTCTGGACATTTCATATAAACAAAATCATTCAATATATGTGCCTATTTTTTTCCCACATAAGATAGTGTTTTCAAGGTCCACTGTCAGTGCATGTTCTTTTTTCTTGTTTATTGCAGCATCTTATTCCATTGTATGGGTGTATCACATTTTATTTACCCATTCATTTGAATTATTTTGTCACTCTTGAAAAATATGTTACAGGGAGAACTTAAAGGGAGGAATTATTTATTCTGCTCATGGTTTCAGAGGGCTCTCCCCACTTTGACAGGGGAAATTGACCAAAGGGCCAGGAAGCAAAGGGGAGAGGCAGAGAGAGAGAGAGAGAGAGAGAGAGAGAGAGAGAGAGAGAGAGAAATGATGGCATTGAACTGTCTTTCTCTTTGTCATCTTATTCTATCCAAGCCCCCAGCCTTAGGACAGAGTCACCCACATTCAGGGTAGGTCTTCTCCCTTTGACTAATTCTCTCTGGAAACATTATCGTAGACATTCCCAAGTGGTGTACCTCAATTTCTTAGGAGATTCTAAACCAGTCAAGTTGGAGTGATTTGGATTAACCACCACTTCATCACTTCACTTATTGGCTGATTTTTTTGTTTCCATGTATCTTAGTTTCTCTTGCTGTGATAAAAATATGACCAAAACAAATTGGGGAGGAAAGGGTTTATTTAGTTTATGCTTCCACATCACAGTTCATCATCAAAGGAAGTCATGACAGGAACTTAAGCAGGGCAGGAACCAGGAGGGAGGAGCTGATGCAGAGTGAACAGAGGAGTGCTGCTTACTGATTTTCTCTCCATGGCTTGCTCAGCCTGCTTTCTTATAGAACCCAGGACCACCAGCCCAGTGATGGCACCACTCACAATGGTCTGAACTCTCCCTAATCAGTCACTATTTAAGAAAATGCCAGCCGGGCGGTGGTGGCGCACGCTTTTAATCCCAGCACTTGGGAGGCAGAGCCAGGCAGATCTCTGTGAGTTCGAGGCCAGCCTGGGCTACCAAGTGAGTTCCAGGAAAGGTGCAAAGCTACACAGAGAAACCCTGTCTCAAAAAAAAAAAACAAAAAACAAAAAACAAAAACAAAAAAAAAAAAAGAAAAAGAAAATGCCCTACAGGCTTGCTTATGGCCTGATCTTATGAAGGCATGTTCTCAATTGAGGCTCTACCTGGTGTCAAGTTGACATAAAACTAACCAGCACACCATCTTTTGGCTACTGTGAGCATTTTACATGCATATCTGAAGCCCCTCTGAATGACATTATTGGATCTCCCAATAAGTCTATGCTTAATTTATCTCTTCTCCATAGTAGCTGCACCAGTTTATAGTTATATTGTTTGAAGGTGTCAATTCCTCTACTTCCTCTAGTATTTCCAATACCTCTTCCATTCTGTGATCATAGCCACCTTAATTTGTGTGCAAATGTGTGAGTATATGCATGTGTTGTGTGTGCACAACACACACACACACACACACACATACACATGCATGTGCGTGTGTGTGCACAAGGCATGTATGTGCATGTACATGACTACACAAAGACCAGAGCAGGACTTTGGATAGCCTACTCTATGACTGTCCACCTTATTCCCTTAAGGCAGGGTCTCTCCCTGAACCTGGAGTTAAGCTGGCAGGAAACAAGCCCCAGTGATCTGCCTGTCCTCATCGCACTGGGGTTACAGGTGAGTGCATGACCTTGTCAGACCTTTCATGTGGAGTATGTGGATTCAGATTCAGGTCCTCATGACTGTGCAGCAAGTTCTTATCCATAGAGCCATCTCTCCAGACCCTATTATGCATTCTTGAGAATAAAAACCTTCTCCTTCTGTTCTTCCTTTCATTTGATAGTCTGACTTTGTGTCAGGCTGAGTTAAAACCACTTTCCTGCAGAACTTAGGAGATGTGGTAAGATGAATCATAGTCCCCCTGAAACATCCAGGTTATAACACCTGGAGCCTTTGAGTGTTTCTTCTATGGCAAAAAGGGGACTTTGAGATGAGGAGAATATTCTGCATGGCCCAGGAGAGCCCTAAATATATGGTAAGTGTTCTTAAGAGGGAGTTAGGGAGAGATTTGTCTGCTGGATCCCAAGTCACACTTGCTTGGTAAATCCCAGGCATTGCAAAATATTTTTCCAAAGTACCTCAGTATATGCTTCTAGAATTGGTAAACCTTGATAATAATCGAATATTTGTGCATCAGTTTCTTGGCTCCTTTGTCATTCTACCCATTTTTTTCCTACTAAATTCTTGGATTCCTTTGGCACCTTTATACCTTAATTGTCTTGTGTGGTGCATCTTCCCTAGTCTTCATTGTTACGAGGTCTGCCCTCCTAACACTGCCTGACCCAAGCTATTGTTTGTTCTGTTCCCATATGGTCTCAACTACAGTAACAAAGCAGGGAGCAGGTGTAGTGCAGGGAGTACTGTCTGAGGAAGCAGCTAAGCTAGGCTCTGGCTGTAAGACGCTGCTTTCAGCCTGTATTGCTTTGACTCATGGGATGTTCCTTACTGCAAGACTTGGGATACACACTCTTGATTTGGTCTCTGCATTAGCAGCAGGTGAGAGAGAGGATTGTGATGTGCACAACTGCAATATTTTAAGAGTATCATGAGCCACGAAGATAGTTAACTGTATCAGATGAAGCCTGTGGGCTACTGGGAGTCTGCCCTTCAGGAGCTCTCCTGAGAACAGGCAGAGAAGATTCACATCTTCAAGTGGCACATGCAGTCTGGCCCTAGCATTCTACACAGGACTTAGGATATAGTCCTTAGCAAATAGTTATGACTATATCAGTATGGTTTTATAGTCTTCAAGAAATGACTTGGGCCTTGTGAAAATGTAAATGAAAATATTATTTAAAGCCCAGAGGGTGGTTGGGCCTCTAAGAAGTGTTTTCTCCGAATCCAAAAGAAAATACTAAAACTCTGTGTGTGGCTTCACCTGAATGCTAGGATGCAGTGACTTTTTGTGAATTAGAGAATGAAACTGTTGGGAGAGAAAGGTGGAGACTGGCAGATAGTTTGATGAATTATAAAGAGCTCGGTGAGGTAAGCAAAATGGCTGAGGGTTGTGACAGGGAATGGAATCATCACGGCACCCTGTAAGCTATGGTAAGATAGGCTTTGTGGGAAGTCAGGTCTGATTTGGGGAGGAACACCTTAAAGGCTCCAAGAAGGCAGGGAACAGAGATAAAGAAGAGTCAGTGATGGGTGGTTCATGTGGAAAAGAGCCATACAGTTAGAACCAAAGCAAGCATGGAAGATGGGCTGTGGGTCTAAAAGCCCTCTCCTTCCAGATTAATATACCCATAGTTGGCTAAATCCTGGACAGCACGTTGAAACTCAAGAGAAAGAGTAAAAACGACTTGCAAAGATTCAAGCCAGAAAAAAAAAAAAAAAAAAAAAAAAAGCATCTGAAATAGGATCCAGGCAGAAACAGGTTGGCCTGGCTTTGGACTATACTGATATCTGCATGGACTGGTGATGTTCTGTCTTTCCAAATCATCAAATATTGAGAAACAAATAGTTTCTTCATCTGCCAGATGGGAGAGTAACCAACCTTCCCTGTAGGATTGCCAGATAATTCGGTGAAATGCCTTACAACATGGTAAGCTATACCAGCTCTCAGAAGAATGAAAATGTTAGGGCTGGAGAGATAGGCTTGATCTGTAAAGTGTTTTCCTTTCAAGCATTAGGACCTGAGTTCATTCCTCCCTTAACTCACCTCACCTAAAACTAAAGTCAGGTATGGTGGTACATACTTATAATTCTAGTGCTGGAGAGGCAGAGGTAACTGGATTCATGGGCTTACTGAACTCGGTGAGTTCCATGCAGATGAAAGACTCTATCTCATAAAACAAGGTTGATGTCACCTGAGGAATGACTGCCAAGGTTGTCCTCTGCCTCAATGTGGATGTTTCTCTCTCTCTCTCTCTCTCTCTCTCTCTCTCTCTCTCTCTCTCTCTCTCCCTCTCTCTCTCTCTCTCACAATGAAGATGCATATCTACCTGGGCCGTTCTGAGGTAGATACATCTTGGACACACATGTATTCAAACAGTTCTTGGCTAAATGAAGATAGTCATCCAGGTTGAATGGATTGAAGAGGCAGTCAAATGAGTATTTGCGAATAGAAGAGTTGGGACCCACTATTGGGCATAGGGGCAATGTAGGACTTCAAGCACCATTGAATTGAGGTTCTTCTATGGCTATGGTTACAACCCGGCAATCTACAATCAAGTAACTGTTTGACCCGTGATAAATCTCTTCTTGTGACAATGCCTTCAGTGCCATTCATGATCCAGCTCCAAGACCCTGCCCCAAATCATGGGGACAACAAACTGTCCACAGCAAGAGAATTTGGTGTGGCCTCTACTCAGGATACTGGACTCCTGGTATCCAGAAAGATCCTGGATATTTATCAGGTCCCAACTCATCAAACTCCAGTAACTCCATGCTTGAATTTTTACTCCCTCCTGTGAATAAGGCCATCATCTTTTTTGCTAGTCAGAGCAGACTAATTGGGACCAGAACATTGAGGGCTGGGAAGTTGTATGGTTAAGGAAGTGTATAGTTCCATTTCATCTGACCTATCTCTATTCTCTAATCAAGGAGATAGAAAACTCCAGCCTAATTGTGCTGGGGCAAAGGACTTTGAGGCTGGCCTTTTAAATGTCTGTATTGCAGACACTTGCTGGGAACTAAAGTCTCTGGATTTGCCTTGCCAGGGAAGGGTGAGTTTGAATGAGCTCTATAATGTGGCCTCAATGTGTCAAGCTCTTTCTCCCCAGAACCCTTGCTGGGCCTTTGCATGGTGTTGAAAATCAACTTGGAGTGTAGGTGAGTGACATGCCTGAAAGATGTAGCCCTCAGTCTGACCTTGACCTGTACGAGCTTTGGATATTGCCAAGACTCCCTGTGTCCACAGGAAAAAAAATCCAGTACCCACCAAAGGGCTCTAAGGTATAAGATGAGGACCTTGGGGTCTTCAACTGTTGCCTAAGAGTGATGCCTCCAGGCTGGTTTGGTGGCAACTCCTGGATGGTCATAGTACACACATCAGCCATGTCCTCCTTTCTCTCTGTTGCTTCTGTTTCTACTGGGGCAGAGAATCTCCTTCCATGCTCCACCAGGAAACCTTAGGCACCTTTTGAAGCCAGATCTTCAAGCCCTTGAAAGGCCATGAAGCTCAAAGAAATGAGGCAGTTGTTGTCACTTGTCCCTCTTTCCATGCAGCAACACACCTTTCCTCCTCCTCCTCCTCCTCCTCCTCCTCCTCCTCCTCCTCCTCCTCCTCTTCCTCCTCCTCTTCCTCCTCCTCCTTTTCCTTCTCTTCCTTCTCCTCCTCCTCTTTCTCCTCCTCCTCTTCCTTCTCCTTCTCCTCCTCCTCTTCTTCCTTCTCCTCTTCTCGTAAAAGTTTAAATAAAAGCTGAACTCCAACCACCATCCTGTTCCTGAGACATGCACATCATCCTGTAATATAGATTATCCTGGGGATCATGCAGGGCTTCTGGCCAGTCCCTTTGTGTCAAATATACAAAGTCTCCTTTGGCTCCAGGTGTGGCCCACAGGGATCCTGACAATGTGTTATGCTGTACTAATAGGAGATAAAAGTCTGCCTTTGGAGAAGAAGGTGTCCACGAAGAGAGGATGCTAGTCCTGAACTGTGGTGGTAAAGGCATGTGCCCTGGCTCTAGCATGGTCTCTTGTGTGGTACAAATGCAACATTGCACAGGGGTCAAAGGTAGGAATGATGGGCTCTGTTTTAGGGATTTCCTTAAACTCACTGAGTATCAGTTTTCTTCTCTGTGAAATGGGGATAAAAGCAGTCCTTATCTACTTAAGGAATGAATGAAATCCCACTCTGAAGCCCCGAGGACAGGAAGTAGGACAACAGAGCATCATAGCCCATAGCCATGATGGCCTGGACATGTTTCTGAGAGAGACAGAATCTGCTGGAGCAGTCTTCAGCAGGACTCAGTGAGATTCTAGACTCAGCATCACTGGATGCTGTGGAACTAGAAAGAGGTGGAGACAGCTTTTTACTTTCTACGTTGGAGTAGAAAGTGGGAAATAGCCTTGTGTTCTGAGTCAGGGTAGCTCTGACATAGGGTAGCCCTCAGGCAACACACTCTTCAAAGCTTCTGATGAGTCTTTGGAGGTTGTTGGAATGGTACAGACCTGTTTCATAGACTGGACAACCTGTATGCCTGACTGTCTGATCAGAATGCAAATACAAATCCACCCATCTCTGCCACCTACATTTCAAGGATTATGGCTGTCCCCTGACTGTTGAGGAAACTGAACCCAGAGATGTCTGGGGTCCCCTAGCCTGTGAACTGCAGATACAGGTCTCACACCTTGGTCCTAGCTCTCTCTCCTGGGCCAAGTGGCCAAAGCGGGAGGATGCAGTGTTGATGTAAGACCTTTCTTTGCCATCCTATCTAGTGACCTAGGAGACAGCTTCAGAGGTGATGAACATACCATACCTGCTGGTGAATCATTTCCCTGGTGGAACATGGCCTCCATTTAAGGCTGGCCTACAGATCATTGCTGTAGCAACCGAGTCTCCATAGCTGACTGTCTCTGGAAACTTAATGACCTATGAATGATAACAGATAATTTGCAAATTTGACATAATCTGTGCTGGCCAATTTCCATTCAATTATTTGTTAATAAACACCAGGACCCTCAGTTGGAGTTTTATGCTTGCAAATTGGAAGTGAAAAGCTCAGGTCTGAATAGAGTAGAATACCTGCTTCATTTTAAGCTGAATATTTACAAAGCATTTTATTTTGGCAGGGCCCAGAAACACCCAAGGTTTACTTGGTGTTCATTTGCATTGTGAATATTTTAAAATAGTAATTATCTGCAAAAGGTCAAATATTTGCTTTATCTATCTAATTCAATTTCCCAAAGGCCTTTGGGATTCAAATTAACGCCCTTGTAATATCTTCATTGAAAAAGAAGATTAATTATGCTTACATGGAACCTAATTTGGCTTATCAGACCTTTAATGTGGCAGCGATGGTGAGTGCATTTAAATTTAGGATTACGAGGGTGATCCTGGTTCCTTATTTGGGAGACTTTTAATATTTGTCATTATTTTTATGCATATCATTTTCCCCCGCCTGCTCAGGAAAATTAAAATGTCGGTTCTAAAAGAAATAAACATTATGTATTGACATTGGCAATTATGTTTTGGTATTTAAGGATGCATAAAAAACTGCACACAGGGCTTCACATATAAATTTGCAGTTAATGTCCTTAGACGGGAGCTTGGGCTCTCCTCTCTGACTCACTAACAATGGGGAAAGCTCTCTCTGTGGGGCCTTGACTTTAGGGGTGTTCAAAAATGCTTGAAGGTTTAAGAAGCTTCAGGAGCTATGGGTTAGGATCTGGGGGGTTCTCTTTATTGTTGAGGTTTGTGATCATAGTCTATCAGCTTCTTCTGTGATGACAGCCTGTCTACACTGGTTTCCTACTTGTAAATGTAACTATTTCCTTAGGTATCATTCCTCAGTGACAGGGCCATATTTGATCTACTCATGAATGTGTTTGAGATGAACTATGTGTGGAGTTTTGACCCCTAACAAAGGCAATGTCTTTGAAAGCATAGAAACTGTAAGTCAAGAGGGTTTTTTTTTTTTGTATCTGTTGACTTTTGCTGCATAACAAATCATACCCAGTGGCTTAATTAATATCAAAAGTACTTTTCTTTTTCAAGAGTCTATGGGTTGTCTGATAACTAATCTTGACTAAATTTGTTCGTGTGCCTTACATCAGTTGGCAGATGCATGGGGGTGTGGGGAGTGGCTGGCCTAGAATGGCCCCAATAGGATGTGTTTCAGGTGTTTTCTTATTCTCTAACACAGAGGCGTGGGGCTTTTATGACTAAATAAGGGCTTGTTCGGAGGAACAGAAACATGCTTTTTCAAACTTCTGCTTGAATCTGGTTTGTAACTATCACATTGGCTAAAGTAATAATCTAGAATCAGTGTAGGCAGGACCTACTGAAAGCAGGGATGATGGAGTCCTCGTATGTAATGAGTTTTACACAGGTGTCCTTGAAGCCTTCCTCTTCTGAACTACCTGGACAGAGGCTTTAAACTCTGTGTTCAGTCTCATCATCCATCCAATCTGGTGCGCAAACTCTGAAGCTTCACTGATGTAACCGTTTTTCAGTTTCTGACTCCAGTACATTATGGTTTCTCAGGAATGTTAAGTATGTGGGATGAATGTCCAAGGAAGTACACTGCAGGTTCACTTATAACAGTAAAATATCAGGAGCTAGAGAGATGACTCAGTTGGTAAAATACTTACTGAGCAAGCACAAAAACCTGCATTCACCCCCCCGCCCCGACTTATGTAAAAAGCTGGGTATAACCATCTGTGCTTATAATCCCAGAGCTGGGGAGGTGGAGACAGGTGAGTCCCTGGGGCCTTCTGGCCAGGGTAAGCACCAAGTCCCAGTAAGAGAGCCTGCCTCAAAAAACAAGGTAGACAGCATCTAAGGAATGATACTTGGGTTTGACCTCTGGCCTCTACATGTGCATATATGTAGCCTACCAAACATGTATCCCTCACACAAAAGCGTGAAGAATCAGAAACCAACTAATGATCAGAAGGAGCCTGGTTAGATAATTCATTGTTATCTCTCTAACGGAATCATTTTTAGATTAATATACTGGCATGGAAGGAAGTCTGTGACAAATTATTCAGTAGAAAAACAAGCAAGTTTGAGTTCAATTTGCAAAGCACACTGCTATTATGTATGTGGCTGACATTGTATGTAGGGATGTTTATTTCCATTTATAGATAATAGCTGTATCAACATGCCCCAAACCATGAGTAGTAGGATCCAATAATTCTAGATAGTTTGAAATTTTTACAATGAACATGTAGTAGTTTAGGGATTGGGAAAGAAAAGAAACAAATAGAAGCAAAATTTTAGACAAAGAAGAACAAAACAATGGCTTTTAGCTTTTAAATTAACCAAACAATTGCTAAGAGTCTCTAAAAATAAAAATGTTGCTGAATAGAGAAACGATGTCAGCTGTCATTTGTGGAAGACAGTGCATGTGGGGTACTTCACATAGGATGTCGAACATGGATAACAGGTGGGCACTTCACTTTCCTGTGAGGAACTGAGACTCAGAGTGAGAAAGGCACTTGGACCTGATGAGAATAGCTCTCAGGGTGGAGCAGCAGCACTACCTGTACCTGATGAACCCTGACCTTCACACTAAGAAGCAGTATCATCATCTCATTCTTACTGAGTGATAAAGGAGAGTTACCTAATCTTAGCTTCCTCCAGAATCACTAGAGGGCTTCTGTTCTAAGTACAGATTTCTGGGCCCAGCCCACATCCAGGAAGCCCAGTCCTTTCTGGGGTGGTGACCCAGGAATCTGTTTTAAATATGCATTCATGGGAATTCTGGGGCAGTTAGTAACTGCTTTTCTAAATACCTTTATCTCATTTTGTAGTTTGTGTGACTTTTGCAACACTTATGATGTCCATTATCTCCCTCTATTGATGAGAGGCTCAAAGACAGAGTTCACTTTCTCAGGGTCCTGGAAGTAGGAAATGGGATCAGATTCTAAACTCTCAGGTCATGGACGGCTTGTAGAGAAGAAGGGTTTGGGGAGGGTGACAGCTTCCTTGAGTTCTGGGGGTGACCTGACAGCTTGTGGCTGTCACCTGCCCCTTTCCTGTCCTCCTGTTGTTGGGATCTGATGGTAGGATCCAATGGTCATTTCTATGTCAGGTACATGGCAGCCCATGCTGGTGTGAGTGGGTGGCATTGGGCCATATCCACTTCCCAGTAGAGAACACTAACAAGATAGCAAAGATCCAGATAGTAAAACAGGAACAAGAGATGGTCCACCTCCTCCTTCCACTGCCCAGCACTGACCTCTAAGAGTCCTCATCCTCCTCTTCTCTGGTTTCTTTTCTTTTTGTCTTTCTTTCTTTCTTTTGCTTTTTTTTTCAAAAAACTGTTTTTTTAAAACAGTTTTTAAACTTACATTTTTTATCTTACTCTTCCCTTCCCCTAAGTTCTCCTAGATCCTCTCCCCTTCCCTCACCACTCAACTTTAAATTCTTTCTCCAAAAAACAAACAAAAACCCAATACAACAAACCCCCCAAACCAAGAAAACAAAATAAAATACCTCCCCAAGCAAAACAAAACTCCAAAATGCAATCAAATAAAAACACACAAAAAACAACTGTGGAGTCCAATACATGTTTGTTGGTCAACTACTCCTTAACAGGAGGCCTGCCCTGGAGTGGTTGAGATACCAGTGTCACTCCATTGGAGAGAACTGATTTTCCCTCTCCCAGCAGGTATAAATGACAGTTCAGTTGTTAACCTTTACCCTAGTGGCTAGATTTTCATTCATTCATTCATTTACTTCTAAAATATAACAAAATAAAATATAATAAGATAAAACAAAAACTAACACATTGAAGATGGACAAGACAAACCAGTAAAAGAAAGGAAAGGAGCCCAAGAGAAGGCACTAGAGTCACGCTTACTCACTCATTCTCACACTCAGGAGCACAATAAGCTGGAGTCACCATGTAAGCAGAGGCCCTGGTACAGAGCTGTGCAGGCCCTTTGCATGCTGCTTCACTCTCTATGAGTTCATATGAGCTTTGCTCATGTTAATCTAGAGGGCCTTGTTCTCCTGGTGTCCTCCATCCCTCTGGTTCACAATGATACACGGTGGCTGTGACCAGAGTTTGGGGCCATGTAAGGCTGAGGAGGCGAGCACTGGAAAAGGTGTCATCTGCCTTGTGGTCTCACTTTAGAGCTGTTGGGTACTACATGCAGTGAAAAGTGGAGCTGGACAGGCCTGGGGCTATTTCTTGTGCCCTCAAACCTCTGTTAGAGCCCTATAGTGTCCCCCATTCCCCCACTATCTCCAAACTGACCTTTTGACTCCTTTCAGGTTCCTGGGCATTGGTTTGTAGTTATTTTATTTCTTCACAACAGTTTTATTAGGATATATTTTACATACCATATGATCCACCCTGCTAGAATGTACATGTCAGTAGTACAGTTGAATGATATTTGCAGTTGTGCAGCCATCACACCAAATTACCTAATGTTTATGTCTCAGAAGAAAGCCTGATAACTTTTACTCACCACTCTTCAAGTCCCTACTCCATCCATCTCAGCTTCAGATCATCTCCTGCAGAATCGCCTGTTATGGAAATTTCAGGTAAACAGAGGCACATATTTTATGTGCACTAGTTGCTTTTCTTGGGACTATAACAAAATACCTGACAAAGGCGACCTAAAGAAAGAAGGCTTTGTTTGGGCCCATTGTCTGACATGCTGGAGAAGGCATGGAGGCAGGGATGTGAGACAGCTGCTTACATTGCAGCTGTAGTCAGGAAGCGGAGAGGAACAAACTCTGGTACTCAGCTTTTTATACTGTCTGGGACCCCAACTCATGGGATGGTGCCACCCACATTTAGTGTGGGTCTTCCCACTTCAATTAACCCTGTCTACAAACTTCCTCACAGATATACACAGAGATTTGTCTCCAAGGTGATTCTAGAGCCTGTCACACTGACGACACTGTGGTCACAGCATGTTTTGAACGTTGACCCACATTGCATCATGTGTAGGAACTTTATTCCTTTCTGTGGTGAGGGGGATCTCATTATTTTGATAAACATACACTTAAAGCATCTGTTTTGTTTTATAAACATGTTTTTGTCTCTCCAAAGATTTGCTAATCACTTACAGAATATTAAAAGGATATTGCCAGATTGAGGAAAAAGTAAGAAACCATGTCGAAGAATCTTTGTGAGCAGAGTATCACACAAATTGGGGAAATGATCACACTAGGAATTCTCCAGCTGCTGGCTTTATAATTACCCAAACTGAAAAGGACCCTGAATGCATGAAGTAGGGCTATATCTAAATAAGTGTTGGTCACCCACATTATAGAGCAGTGAGTCACAGGACTTGGAGTCATTGGCAGGAAGAGCTATTCATGATATGTAGTTGACTCAATTATAGGCTCTCACTTTTAGAAAAGGATTCTTTTTGTCTCATGCCCATCTGGAGCTATGTTCACCAAAATGTTCCCATGGAAGGGTGGAATTTCAAGTAGTATGTAAGCATTTTAATTTGGGGGAGGGAAGGTAAAGAAATTGGGGTGAGAAGTAGCCAAGTATAGCAGCTTAAGACGTACATGAGAATGTTGTTCCCATAGAAGGCCACCAGAAAGTCATCTGCATTATATATAAAGTTTTCCTGTCCTCTGTAACTGGGCAATAGGAAACTCACAGGACTAGATAATCCAGTTTATTCTAGCCTCTGAGCCCGAACGGCTTAAGTAAGATATAAAAGGAGAGGCTACACTTTGCTGAGGAGGCATATTGATTTCTGAGAGAGGCCGAGACAAATTCTCTTTTGATTTGGGGCACAGCCCCTCCCAGTTATGATGAATGGCATGCTTAGCTTTGCAGGTGAGACACAAAGAGAGGAGACATCAGTTGTCAAAACACATCTAGCTGCAGAATCACAGAGAGGAAAGTTACCAGGCTTTGCTTTCCCAAATCCAGGCTTTTGGGGACCTTACACCCAGTTGAGCCTGATAAGGTAGGGCCCTCAGGCTCCTAAGTAGCTGGGTTCTCCAGGGCTTGATAGACTGGCCTCTGTGCTTGAAGGTGGCTTTTCTTTCCTCCATGCATCCTTACTCCAGTAGCCTTGAATGTGTTACTTATACTCTCCTGGCCTCAGACTCCTTGTGTGCAAAATGGCCTCCATGGAAACATTTCCTTTGTTGGCTCCTGGAGAGGAGGAAATGACTAATAGCCAGGTCACATGCCAAGGATAGGATCTGCCACACAGGAAACTTCACACTCGCTTTGACTCCTCCCTTCCAGCCTCTGTCTGCATTCATTGCGTGTTTTTAAAATGCACTCTGGAGGATACCTTGTCCCTTTTCTAAAAGCACATTCTCATTTGCAGAGCTCTGGGGCCCCAGGGTTTCTGGGGTTCTCCCTCATACCCTCACTTTCTCTGTGTAGCTGCCTTCCCTTCAGAGATGCTTCTGTGACCTCCTTTCTTGCTCTCCTACTATGCTCTGTCCTCTTCTGGCTTTCTTCCCTTCACCTAATCCATGCCTCCTCATCTTTCAAGAATAACGAGAAACCGTATCTTTTGAGCCATTTTCCAGCTGGAAGTCTTTCTCTGTGTATTCCAGGCCCTCCTGTGATCCAGTATGATGCCTCCTTTCAGATCTCCCTGGAGTAAGGATGGCAGTCACTCCAGCCTGTTCTAGGCTCACGGTGTTTGCCACCAAGGACCAGGTGCATAGCTAACAAGTGGCTGAACAAGAGCATGTCTTGATGAGGAGGCCAGACCAGGATGTAGGGGCATACAAGTAGGGAACATGTGGGCTGAAATGACTGCCACAGCTGTACCTCCTCCCTCTCTCTTATGTGTTGTGTGATATTTTGATCACTTCCTGACACTCCCAGGATTGTCAATAAAAATTTGCTTTGAATCAGAGGGCAGAGCTAGCCACTAAGCTGATAAACACCACCCAAAGATCAGCTTTGGACTACAAACTGCTCAGGATAATTTCAAGGCAGCTAGCTGAGATGGTTCAGCCTCATGCACTACTCCAGCCAGGACTTCAGATAAGACCTACTCTTTCCCAGTATGCAGAGATAGGCAACAAGTGATGCAACTAGCCCTCCCAGGATTTGACCATTATCTCGATTTTCTCAGGGTCCCCTAGAGATACGGTTGCCCTATAGACATCAGGAAGCAAGCTAGAGAACATGACACCCACATTCCCAAGAGGTGCAGTGGGTGGGTGGATTTTGGTTATTCAATCAGATATGGATATTTGTCATCCTTTAAGGTGGCTGAGTTGTTATTGATAATGGTCAGAAAAAAAGCTGAAGGAGATTAGATTTAGGGATCTCATTCTGAAAAGAAAAAGAGGACATACAGAATTGATAGAATAAATGGATAGTTTATTGAGTCTATTTTTAAACTAAAAAAGCTAGTCTTAAATATTTTACATTGGTATGGATTTTTGTATAGTGATACAAATTTAAGGTTATTTTTGTTATACTGTATATATGGTTCTATAAATGGAGTTTCTCTGTCCTACCCTATTCCATAGCCACTTCCAAGTAATTACTCAAAGGCTTATATTAATTATAAGTGTTTGACTGATGGCTCAGACTTATTACTAACTAGCTCTTACATTTAAATTAACCCATTTCTAATAATCTATGCATGGCCACATGGCCTGCAGCTTACTGGTTCTCTGACTTGTTCCTTGGGTGGCTGGATCACACCTGCCCTGACTCTGCTCTTCTTCCTCCCTGTATCTCTGTTTAGCTTTCCTGACCAGCCTTATTCTGCCCGACTATAGGCCAAAACAGCTTTATCTTTCAACCAATGAGAACAACACATATTCACAGCATACAGAAAGACCATCTCACAGCATGTTTGTACTCTTTTTTAAGGTATCTTTGTATATTGGTACAAATTTAATGTTATTTTTAGTATTTTAACATATTTAATATTTAATATTTTAACATATTTTAGTATGTTAGAACATACTAACATACATTTTGACTCTTGTTTAAGGTATTGTGCCTATGTAGCTCATTTAACAATGTAATGTAAATTTCCAGTCCTTGAAAGTTATTATTACAAACTATTTAGGATAATAAAGAAATGCAGGTCAGTAGTTACTCACCTATATCAATCAAACTTATAGTCATGTTAGGTATGTTTTCAAGGTCAAACAGAGTTATATTTTAGATAGACAGGTGGTCTTCAAACACTTCAAAGGTCTACAGAATATGGTACTAAAGATGTTTTAATAACATAAGGCTTTTCATGAAAATGAGATGCATCTCCTCCTGGCAGCACCAATCTACTTCAGATGAGATGACGGGCATCAAAGAACCTCCACATAGAGTTTACTTTCTTTGTGGCAAAAGTTAGCCACTGGGCAAGAAACCACTCTTACCTTGACTGCTGACAGTATACTATCCAAATTGAACAATCAGGACACAAAAGAAAGTGACTACTGAACTTTGTCAAGACAAGGCAGGACAGTCTTTCAAAATTCCTGCTTCACAGAAATGTCTGTCAGATATTCTAGGCCTGTAGGCCAAAGACGGATGCCCCAATGTTGCAGAGGAACTTTGGGTGACTGTCCAGAGAGCCAGCTGTTTCTTTCTTTCTTTTTTTAATGATTTATTTATTCTCATTTTATATGCATTGGTATTTTGCATGTATGTCTGTGTGGGGGTGTCAGATCCCCAGGAACTAGAGTTCCAGTTGTGAACTGCCATGTGGGTGCTGGAAATTGAACTCTGGTCTTCTTGAAGAGCAGCCACTGCTCTTAACTGCTGAGCCATCTCTCCAGCCCCGCCAGCTGTTACTTTTATTTCTGCAGTTTTGAAAGTTGTTTGCTCTGCACTTCCTGTTTATTCAAGTAATATTTTATCCTTCTTGGGTCTCTGATGGAGATTGAAGACTAGATAGTTACAGTTTTATAGTTTTCCTTGTTACTAAATTCAGAAAAGAAACTCACAAAAGAGGTTGAGTGACATAAAAGCTTAAATTGTCTATCTAAATTTTTTTTGAGGAACAAAAAAATTAGTTTTGAGTTGGTAATATAGGTGCAAAACTCTGGACTCACCAAGATAGAATAGATAATGGAGTATTTTCTCTGAATTTGCCAAATGCAAATTGACTGGACATTATGAATATAATTCTTTTTTAAAAGATTTATTTACTTATTATAAATACAGTATTCTGTCTGCATGTATGCCTGCAGGCCAGAAGAGGGCAACAGATCTCATTACAGATGGTTGTAAGCCACCATGTGGTTGATGGGAATTGAATGCAGGACCTCTGGAAGAGCAGCCTGTGCTTCGGGCCATCTCTTTAGCCCATAAATGTAATTCTTATCTGATAATTGTTTTTATTGTACATAATTTTTCTGTATCAGTGTTAAAACCTTCCCTTTTTATTTAGACAAAAAGGGAGAAATGTTGTATGATATTTTGATCATGTTCTGATGCTCTCAAGACTGTCAACAAAAGTTTGCTTTGAGTCAGAGGCAGAGATAGCTACTAGCTGACCAAAGTTAACCATAGAGGTTTTGGAGAAACAAGGACAGACAGAGAGATAGGAAGTAGTAGAGCAGGACTTTGAGAGGGTCTTGACACCTTTTTGGATGGAGGAATGAAGGGGAGAGAAGGACACTGGTTGCTTTTCTGCCTCTTCTCTGATCATTCAGGTTCTTACTACCATGTCTGACTCCTGAGTTTTTATTGATAAAGAATAATTAGATAAATATATAAGTTATGTCTCCACCTACCCCCTTTGTTATGCACCATGATCATTATCTGGAGGCTTCCCATGGGGCTCAGTTGGAATCTGCATGCTCTGCCTCCTTATGTCCTTTTCCTTCCAATTCTGCCAAATTGGATCTTGAGTAGCTCCTACCTATACTCATTCTCTTTTTATTGGCCATCTCACATTAGTTGTCAGGTTCCAATCAGATGTCCCCTCTTACACAACATTCTCCCTGAGCCTCAAATGGGTCCAGGGTCCCACCACCTCCTTGCCTTCACCCTAGGATTCACTCATCAGAGCTTCACTCCTCATGTGTCAAGATCCTTAGCTAGCAAAGGACTCCTTACAGACATCCAGGAGTTCCCAACATCCAACACAGTCCCAAGTTTGGCTCTGCCACTGCCTGTCTCTGATGGCACAGTCATTCTAGATCAGGGTGTCTGTGTGAAACAAGATGCCAAACAACATACTGCAAAGTCACATATTCAGGTTCCAAACTTCCCTACCTCTTTACATCTCAGTAGCTATTCATCGAGATGGGCCAGGCTAAGCTGTTGTATCTATTCTACTTTTGAGAAAACCTAGGCTGTAGAAGGAGAGGGACTCATCACAAACCCCAGAAGAGGCAGAAATAGTTTGTATGTGCATATGCAAAGGCCTCTGGCCCATTTGCTATAAAGAGCAGTTTGGGTTATTAGGAAGAACTGGCTATTATAATATTATGTGTGTAATATTATAATGTTTGGTTATTCACCTTGGTGTGATGCTGTTATGGTTAGTTTTAAACATCCACTTGTCACACTTTAGAATCACCTGAGAAGAGAGCCTCTATTGATGAACTGTCTTTATTAGGTTGGCCTCTGGGCATGTCTGGTGGGAGAGTATTATCTAATTGTTCATTGACATAGAAAAATCCAGCCCACTGTGTGCAGCATCATTTTCCTAGGCTGGAGGCCCTAAACTATGTAAGAATAGAGAGTGCTAGCTAAGCATGAACAAAACAAGAAAGCGAGTTGGCAGCATGGGTATCTTCCTTTTCCCTGCTCTTGACTGTGGATGTGATGTGACCAGCTGTCTCAAGTTCCAGCTTCCTAACTTCCTTACCATAACGAACTGTAACCTGAAATTATGAGCCAAGTAATACTTTCATCTCTTAATGTTACTTTTTGCCAGAGTATTTTATCACAGCAATAGAAACTAGAACAGGTGCTTTGAGACTGTCTGAGGCTTTGCTGGATGGAGAGCTTGAGCCATGCTATGTGGGGGAAATGAGGGAAGCTGTGGGTGTGGGGATAGTTCTAAGATCCTGGAATCTCCGGGCTACTATCAGGGTGAGGGAGTAAGAGAGATACGTAGGCATAGATCTTGGGAGGTGTGGTCTTGTTGGAGTAGGGGTGGCATTGAAGGAAGTGTGTCATAAGGGGTGGGCTTTTTGTGGTCTCAGATGTTTAAGCCAGGCCCAGTGTGCCTTTCTCTTCCTGTTGCTTGCCAATCAACTTCTTCTCCAGCACCATATCTGTCTGCATGCCACTATGCTTCCCACTATGACAGTAATGGACTAGACCTCTAAAACTATAAGCCAGTCCCAATTAAATGTTTTCCTTTATAAGAGTTGTCTTGGTCATGGTGTCTCTTCACAGCAATAGAAACGCTCACTAAGATGAGGTAAAGGATGGGAGTTTTCTCTCCTGGCTTCCTGGAGCTAGTGCAGACCTTTGAGTGGGAAGGGAGATTCACCCAAGAAAGGATGCCTCTGTGAGTTGGGAGGACACCAAGAAGGCTGTAGCAATGGTAGTCAAGACATGTTGGTTCTCTGATGAATGGCAGTAGGCTGGAATGAGGGCAAATCCCTGTCCCTTGTCCTTGTCTGACTTTGGTAAGATTCTTAGTTATACAGGTAGATTCTCTCAGTGTTTCTGCATCAGTGGTGGCAGCTGGTACATAGCCCATCTGCTGTTAGGATGGGATGGGGTCAGGTGGGGGCTTGAGGTTGGAGCAGTGGCTACAACCTCTGAATTCCACAGGCCATCAGTGCGGCCTTAAAATTCCTCCCAGATACACTGTCCTGCAAAGCCCTGATAGAGGTGCATGGCTTCATGAACGTGGATCAGCTGGTTATATTTGGAATAACCAGTGAGAAAGTACAAGGTCAAGTGGGCTAGAAGAGTCAGAGTCACTTGAGAACCCCTGTTTGTTTTTGTTTTAATTCTTATTTGTGCTGTTAGAATTTCAGAAGGAACTCATGGAGAAAGCCCAGGGGACTGATTTGTAAACACATGGCTGAAACATGGAAAGGAACCACCTCCTCTTCTCCAATGTCACCTATTGTGTGAGTTTTTTTCCAGAAAAACCATGAACAAACATCTACTCATTTCACATAGGGCACCAATGACAGAACTAAGAAATGTTTCTCTATTGGAATGGTGAGTGAATAAGGTCTTCTATATCCCATGCTTGCCTCAAACTTGCTGGGTAGCTGAGAATGGCATTGAGCTCTGGAAACTTCCTTCAGCCTCCATATTCTGAATGCTGGGGAAACAGGTGTGGGCCATCATACCTGGTGTTATGCAGTACTAGGGATGGAACCCAGATCCTTGTGCATGCTAGGTAAACACTCTACCAATTGAGTCATGCTCCCAAATTCTAAAGAAATGATTGTAGCCAAATCCAGATGGCTGAACCAATGAGTTTATTGGAGTTAGTTACAGAAGTATGAGTAATGTTTGGGCTGTATATCCTTGAGAAATCCCACCTCAGCAGGGGTGCTCACTCATGGAAACGGTATCATCAGATTTCCTCTTATAACTTGAAGGCAACTACTCCATTAACGAACCTTCCCTCTCTCAGCAATTGTCATTGCTTATACAATCTTAATGAAGGGCCTAGTGAGGCCTGTAAATTCCATGAGCTTCCTGAGTCTCTTATCTTTGGAGCTGAATGAACCTTGTGAGCCTCCTGCCTCCATTTAGAAGGATACGTTTCTTTTCAATCAGGAGAAAACAGCTGTGTCACAATCCCAATAGCCTCAGCCACTCTTTTTCCAGAGACTCCTCTGGCCCCTGTCTTCTCTCACTGGGGAAGGTGGCTTCCACCTAGAATGTGATTAACTGCAAAGAGAAGATTCTAGAGCTCCAGAAATTCACAAAGATTATCCTACTATCTAGTGATCTAGTTGTTAGAAAAGGTTGTTGTGATTATAGTAGGTGGTTCTGATTGGCTCAAGGTCTTGTAGTGAGTTAATGTTGAAGCCAGGTTGGAGTTTTGGTCTCTGATTTTAGTGACCCATCATAGGTTGAGATATTACTGTCAGCAAAGGAAGTACACATAATGCCTTGGCATTTATGTCGTAGTTCCCACCCTTGTTCTCAGCTGAGCATACCCCCAAGATTGGGCATGGCTTTCTTTATGTCACAGAAAGTGAAACTGAGGCCAAGAAGAAGTGTGAGGGTGGTTTGGGGGGCTTTCTCGCCAGTATTTGGAGGCCAGATGTCCTGATCTCTAATGTGGAATTCTTTGGAGTCTGTCAATGAATCTCAAACTGTGATTGTATTAGGGTCTCTGAGGAATCAGAGGCCTGAGCCTTATCTCTGGGCTCTTTATCCCTGGGTTTAGGGCAGGAGCTGTGGACTTACTTTCCAAACTAGGTTCCCAAGAAATCCTGAAGCAAGTCACTGACAAGCCCTACTTAGAGATGATTATGACCTAGCTCAGAGCTTCGCAGATTTGAACTTTTATATGCTACACCTAAGCCTCGTGTTCAAGTACCCTATCAGACTCAAGATCTGCACTGGGCTAGAGGATCTTTACTGTGGTTCTAAGGCGTTTATGAGAGATACTGATCCTGCAGGATCATGGACTACTTGATTTTTATGGCTGAGATTGTGGTCTCGTACTCTGGGGTACACATCAGGATGGACAGGCTATAATATAAGCAGAGATGTAATTTGTTATCTCTTCCTAAGAGAGGTTAATCTGAGGTGTCATATTAGTTTCTAATCTTCAAATCTAACCACCCCTCTCCTTTGTATTCCCTACATCAAATAATGAGAGCTCTGAAAGCATAAGAAAGAACCCATCGTTTAGGGGAAGCTCACTTAAAGGGGCTACTGATAGTAAAAATCTCTCCACACTGTCCTGTGAGTTCAGAGAAGGACAGAAACTGTTGAAGGCTTTGGAGAATGTAGGTGATCTTACCTTTCCGAAGATGCATTTTCTACATGTGTTCCCCAATACTGTCTGTAACCCTCTCATGAATCTTGTGTTATGTTGATAGTTCCCTAAGTATTTTTAATTAGATTTCCAAAGCAAAAGAAAGTTTCCAAAGTTAATTAAAAGTTGCCTCACTGTAATTGTATAAAAGCAGTTTTTGCTTCTGAAAATTAAATTATTATAATTAAACTCCTCTATCCATTTAAAGATTTTAGTGGAATGTTTATTATTCGTTTATTATGAAGAGACCTTGGAAGGAATGCTGTTCCCACAAGCAGGAATTGGCCCGCCTGATGGGTCGTGTCATGTAATCAACTCTTCCCTCTTTTATCCTCTCATGTCTCTGGGGAAGGAAGATGAAATGCCATATGAGTTTAGTGCTTGTGTGAAATCCAAGCCCATCCCCAAACTCTAGCCCACATCTCATGGCAGATCACATCATTACTCACTTGTATTTGCTCCTGCTCCCTAAGATACTCTATTTTCTTATTTTTAAAAGATTTTTATTTTTATTTTATGTGTATGAGTGTTTACCTTCATATATATGTGTACTGCATGCATGTAGTATCCACATAGGCCAGAAGACATTGGATTCCCTGGGACTGTAGTTTTAGATGGTCGTGAGCTATAATGTGGGTGTTGGGAATCAAACCCAAGTCCTCTGCAAGAGCAGCCGGTGCTCTTAACTGCTGAGCCATTTGTCTAGCACCTATGCTCTATTGTCATTGGACTTGGTCACATGATTTCTTCAGGCTGAGAGAAGATGGAGAGAAAGTGATATGCCTTAGTTATTTCTGCATTCCTCTTGAAGTCTTACATGGTCCTCTGAGCAGGAATTTTATTCTCCTCTAATGACCTCCTCTGACACTTGATTGGCTTTCCTGTTACTGCACTGCTATAATCCTCTTATACTCATGGTTTTTAATGCCTCCACTATCAGTCAGTATAGCCTGGATTTTTCATTAGAAACAAATAGCTCCAATACTTAGCAGCCACATAATTTATTTCTTGCTCACATGGCACAGTCATTATAGATCAGCTTAATCATGTCCCGGGTCACCATTGGGAAATGGCTAAAGAAGAGGCTCCTACCTGGGTAGTAGTCTGGTCTCATGGAAGGGGGAAACACTGTCCAGTAGTTACTCACTGGCCTCTGTGATATCTTCTTGGAAGAGGAGAGTGTTCCTTCTGCTCACATTTCATTGAACAACACAAGTCACAGGACAATGCCGGATATTGAGGGAGTGTGAGCTACAATACTCTTTTGGAAAGATGCACTGAGTTTTTGAGTCATAGCATATCTTCTCCAGTCTTCTCTCTTGGTAGCAAACTTTAGCTTTTTTTCTTTTCAATTTACTCTTTCTCTAAGGGACAGGTTATAAGTCTCTTCTATCACACTATCAGGCTCTGAGGCTGAGATCATATGATAGTCTAAGTATCAGGTTTGTATATAGTGCTTTTGGATCTGGAGACTTGCATTTTTCTTCCTACATCACTGATATATAGTGATTGGCTAGTGCAATAAACATTCTTCTAAATGGGGAGCAGGGGAGGGTACCAGTCCATAGATGTTCCTTTTTCTTACCGGACAGATGTTATAGGATGTTCTTGCATTGAAGATGGGACATGTGCCTTGATTGCTCTGCTCTGGGAAGGACTCCTTGTCCAGTGTTCTCTGACTTTCTACGTGCTGGGAACTCCTTCCCTTTTCATTGTTCTCTCTGACTCCTGTTGGGAAAAGGTTTGGGAAATCATCTTTCAAGCCCACTTCTTGTCCTTGAAAGATTGATCACTGTGATGATTGAGTTTAATCGTAAGCTTGATTGAATTTAGAAATGCTAGGGGACATATTTCTGAGTGTGTCTATGAGGGTCTTTCCAGAAAGATTTTACTAAAGAAGACTTACCCTCAATGTCGGGGGTACCACACCATGGACTTGAGTCTAGGACTGAATAAAAAAAGAAAATAAGCTAAGCATGGGCATTCTTCTCTCTATATATCCTGGCAATGGGTATGATGTAGCTACTCACTTCATTTTCTTGCCACCATGCCTCCCCTACCATTATGGACTGTATTCCCTTGAACTGGCAACTAAAATAAAATCTTACCTCCCCAAGTTGCTTTTTATTAGTTATTTGGTCACAGAAAAGAGAAAAGTATCTACTACAACTATTTATAGATCATCTTATATTCTGAATAGTTGGGGGGGGGGTTAGTGTAAATTGACAGCTCTTGTTACACTGGTTTGTGGTACAATGATCTCAAAATGTAACTAGCCCTTTGTATCCTTAATTACACTAATAGTCCATCTGGGGGCACACTTCTGCCTTAGTTATAGGTATCTGGGAGTAAAAACTCCTATACATGATCTGTAGTCTTCATCTCTTTCCACTATGCCACTTGTTTAATGGAAAGAGATAACTGGGTGCCATGTTAGTGAATTCAGAGATTTCTTCAGTGAAAGCTGGCCTTCAGTGTTGATTTAGTCTCCACCCACAGACTCAGCCTTTGTCACTTTAGGGGACTGTAAGTTTTATCCATTTTATCTATTGCCAGTTGGAAATTAAAGACACTTGAAAATGTTATAATTTCCAGATTCTACTTTCATTCTCCTCTGCTTTTAATCTGGCTAAATATTTTCTGAACTCATCTCTTTATTGAACTAATTTGTCAAGTGCCAAGTAATAGCTACCCAAGAAGGCTACTAATATTATATTCCCCAAGCTGTTCACCTAAATCCAGAGGCTCATTTGGGACATTTCCTGCCCTTTAATATATTGTAAGAAAGAGCTGTAGCAAACAGTCCACGACTCTGTATTGTTGCCTCCTCCTTTCTGTACTCCAGTGAGCTTCTTCTATGGCTCCTGTTTAGCTCTGAAAAGATTGTCAGGTAGTCTTAATGGCTGTTCCTCCAGGAGTGTTTTTCTAGAACCAAGTCCCTTTTCAGCCAGAAACCAAACAGATATGCTTCCAGTCTCAGTGTCTATAGTAAGGGTTAGTTTACTATTCCTGCTTTCTATTTATCACAGGCCAACTGTGACTCTCTCTGTCTCATGAAAATTTGATTCCAGAAATATTCCCATTAGGGCATTTCCACCCTTGGGGAAGAGGGGAAATATACTCATGGGAAACCACATAAATGATATGTGTGTGTGTGTGTGTGTGTGTGTGTGTGTGTGTTTGTAGGTACATGCATGTGTATGGGTGTGTATATTATATAGAAATTTCTTCTGAATTGAAATATTTCATATTGGAGAGAGGTTCATTAATACTCAGGAAATAAATAATCCACTAGTCTAAGGAAGTCCCTGGAACTTGCAGGATTTCCCTCTCTCTTTCTCTCTCTCTCTCTCTCTCTCTCTCTCTCTCTCTCTCTCTCTCTCTATATATATATATATATATATATATATATATCTGCATCTCTCTATGTCTCCCTGTATCTCTCTCTCTCTTAAAAATATTCTTCTCTCATACAATGCATCTTGATCACAGTTTCTCCTCCCTCTACTCCTCTGCTTCTCCCAGCTCCCTTCACATTCCTTCTCTGCTGAATCTTGAATCCATTCTCTTCTTTCTCCAAGAAGAGCAGGCCTCCAAGAGACAACAACTGAACAGAAAAAACAAAATGTAATAAAAATCCTTACACAGAGGCTGGACAAGGCAACCCAACAGGAGGAAAAGAGTTCCAAGAGCAGGTATACTCCAAGCTAATAGCCACAACACATATTCAGAGGACCTGGTGCAGACCCATACAGGCCCCATGCTTGCCACTTCAGTTCCTGTGAGCCCATGTGCACCTATGTGTGCTTAGTTGATTCAGTGAACTGTGTTCTCCTGTTGTCTTCTGTCCCCTCTGACTCCTACAATTTTTCTGTCTCTTTTTCCATAGGATTCCCAAGCTCTGAGGGGAAGGACCCTATAGAGACTTCCACTTTAGACTCTCTCCATACAATGTCTGGCTGAGGGTCTCTGCATCCACTCCCATCTGCTTCTGGAGGAAGCCTCTCTGATGATAACTAGACAAGGCACCATATGAGTACAGCAGAATATGATTAGGAATCAGTTCATTGATTTTTACCCCTATTTTTCAGACCATGTTTGGTTCCACCATCGGTCTCTAAGCTATTCAGTCTCTCATTCCTGGCCATGCAAGCAGTGTCTGGCATGGACTCCCTCTCATGGAGTGGGCCTCAAGTTAAATGAGACATTGGTTGGCCATTCCCACAAGTTCTGGGACACAATAGGCCTACCACATATTGCATGCAAGAGAGATTATAGGTCAACTGTTTTGTGGCAGGCTTTGTTTCTCTTTCCATAGCCTACAAAATACCTTCCCACACCAAAGAGACTAGAACATAGGGGTGAAGGCTCCATGCAGGCACCAGCTCAATCTCTCCATAATCAACGAGCTGTGTGGATGTTGTCCTCAGCAATAGGGCTCCATTGTCAGTTAGGGAAGAGCAACCCTGTGTTGTAGTATCAGCCTGGGTTGTTTTGGGATCTCTCCTCAGACAACAACTCAATCAAATTGAATCCAGTCCTGCCACTGGGAGCCTTGCCTGGCTACAAGTGCTGGGCAGTTCAGACTCCTGTGGTAATATTGTGTTCCCCAAAATATTGTGCACCCTAATAAACTTATCTAGGGTCAGAGAACAGACCAGCCATTAGATATAGAGGTCAGAAAATGGTGGCACACACGCCTTTAATCCTAGCATTCCAGAGGCAGAGATCTGCCTGGATCTCTGTGAATTCAAGGCCATACTGGAAACAGCAAGGTGTGGTAACAAGAGCCTTTAATCCCGGGAAGTGATGGCAGAAAGCAGAAAGGTTTATAAATAAGGCTTATATAAATAAGGCTTGAGGACCAGCAACTAAGCTGGTTAAGCTTTTAGGCTTTTGAGCAGCAGTTCAGCTGAGATTCATTCTGGATGAAGACTCAGAGACTTCCAATCTGAGGAAATAGGATCAGCTGAGGAATTGGCAAGGCGAGGTGGCTGTGGCTTGTTCTGCTTCTCTAATCTTCCAGCACTCACCCCAATATCTGGTTCTGGGTTTGTTTATATTAAAACCTTTTAAGATTCATGCTAGAGACTCCATATCCTCCATTACTAGGAATCCTCTCTAGGATCACACTCATTGATTGCAGGAAGTTTCCACTGCACTAGATTTCCACACCACAACCCAAATGCCCCACAATTCCAGCTGTCTCTCCTCACACTATCTCCTTCCATCCCATCTCCCTCACCCCTACATCTGGTCTCTCCCACTCCCAGCCCCACCCATCACCAGTCTACCTGCAAAATCTATTCTATTTCCCCTTCCCTGGGAGATTCATATGTCTGCCCCTCAGAGCCCTCCTCTTTACTTAACCTCTCTGGGTCTACAGATTGTAGCTTGGTTATAATTTACTCAATGACTAATGTCCAGTTATATGAGTGAATATATACCATATTTGTCTTTCTGGGTATAGATTACCTCACTCAGGATGATTTTTTTTTCCAGTTCCATCTATTGGCCTGCAAATTTTAAGATGTCATTTTTTTAAACAGCTGAGTAATACTCCATTGTTTAAATGTACCATATTTTCTTTATCCATTCTTCTGTGGAGAGACAGCTAGGTTGTTTCCAGTTTCTCGCTATTATGAATAAAGCCACAGTGAACATAGTTGAGTAAGTGTCCTTGTGGTAAGGTCCTCAGGGTATATGCTCAAAGGTGGTATAGCTGAGTCTTGAGGTGGATCTACTCCCAATTTTCTGAGAAACCACTATATTGATTTCCACTGTGGCTGTACAAGTATGCACTCCCATCAGCAATGGAGGAGTGTTCCCGTTGCTCCACATCCTTGTCAGCATGAGCTGTCACTTGTATTATTGATCTTAGCCATTCTGAAAGGTGTAAAATAGAATCTCAAAGTAGTTTTGATTTGCATTTCTCTGATAGCTAAGGATGTTGAACATTTCTTTACGTGTTTCTCAGCCATTTGAGATTCCATTATTGAGAATTCTGTTTAGATCTGTACCCCATTTTTAAATTGGATTATTTGGTTCTTTGGTATCTAGTTTCTTGAGTTCTTTATATATTTTGGATATTAGTCTTCTATGGGAGTTGGTAAAAGTCTTTTCCCATTCTGTATTTACTTGAACTTGAGTTTTGTACAGGGTGATAAGTATGGATCTGTTTATATTCCACATGCAGACGTCCAGTTTCACTAGCATCATTTATTGAAGATGCTTTCTTATTTCTACTGTCTATTTCTGTATTCTTTTTAAAAAATCAGGTGTCCATCTGTGTGTGGATTTATGTCTGTGTCTTTGATTTGGTTCCATTGATTAACTAGTCTGTTTTTATGCCAATACCACATGATTTTTTACTACTATAGTTCTGTAGTACAACTTGAAATCAAGGGATGGAAATACCTCTAGCAGGTTTTTTTTTATTGTTTAGGATTCTTTTAGCTATCATTTTTGAGGGGTTTTCCATATGAAGTTGAGTATTGTTCTTTCAAGGTCTGTAAAGAATTGTGTCGGAATTTTAATGGGGATTGCATTGAATCTATAGGTTGCTTTTAGTTAAGATTTTTACTATGTTAATCCTACTGATCCATGAGCATGGGAGATCTTTCCATCTTCTGGTATCTTCTCCAATTTCTTTATTGATTTCAGCCCTTAGCTTGATTATTTTTTCCTGCCTACTCCTCTTTGTTGTCCTTTTTTCTTTGTGTTCTAGCGCTTTCAGTTGTGCTGTAAAGTTGCTAGTATGAGATCTCTCCAATTTTTTTAAATTAAGCAAGTAGTGCTATGAACTTTCCTCTTTACTTTCATTGTGTCCCATAAGTCTGGGTATGCTGTGTATTCATTTTCATTGAATTCTAGAAAGTCTTTAATTGTTTTCTTTATTTCTGTCATGACCCATTTTTCATTTAGTAGAGAGTAGTTCAATTCCATGAGTTTATACACTTTCTATTGTTTCTACTATTGTTGATTATATAACCCCCTCAAGGTGTACAAGTGGCCAGGTTTCACTTCGCCTCCCCCCTCCCCAGACTATTCTAGTCCATAATGGTCATTTCCAGCCCCCTTGAAATGCAGGAGGCCAAGCCCTGCCCTACAGGAAAAACAAAAAAAGCAAAATCCTACCAATCCCCAGCCACGCTCAAAAGCTCCTTCACCACTCAAGAAACCCTATATAAAGCCTGCGTCCTGCTCAGTTCTATATTGCTTCTTGCTCAAGCAGAGGTAGCCACTCTCTTGTGTCTTTCCCAATAAATCTGTGTGAGGTTTGTTGTGTAGCATGACTTTCTGGTATTCCTTGGCTCCTGACTGCCAGGATACCTTTCTGTTCAGAGCTGCAACACTTGCATTGGGGAAAACTTTTCCCTCAGAGCTGCAACACTTACATTGATATCCAGCTTTAATCCATGGTTGTCTGATAGGATGCAAGGAGTTATTTCAATTTTCTTGTATGTGGCATTGAGACTTGCTTTGTGTACAAGTATGTGGTTAATTTTGGAGAAAACTCCATGAAGTTCTAATAAGAAAGGTTTTTTTGTTTTGTTTCGTTTTGTTTTTGTTTGTTTATTTGTTTGTTTTTGAGACAGGGTTTCTCTATGTGGTTTTGGTGCCTGTCCTGGATCTCATTCTGTAGACCAGGCTGGCCTCAAACTCACAGAGATCTACCTGGCTCTGCCTCTCGAGTGCAGGGATTAAAGGCACGTGCCACCGCTGCCTGGGAAGAAAGTATATTCTTTTGTTTTTGCATGAAATGTTCTATATATCTATAGAACATTTATATATAGGTCCATTTGGTTTATAAAATCTTTTAGCTTCAGTATTTCTCTCCTTAGTCTTTGTTTGGATGACCTATCCTTTGGTGAGAGTGGGGTACTGAAGTCTCCCACTATCTGTGTGAGGGTCAATATGTGATTTAATCTGTAATAGTGTTTCTTTTACAAAAGGGGGGTGCACTTGTTTTGAGGCATAGATGTAAAGAATTGAAATGTCAGCTGGGCATGGTTGTATACATGTTTAATCCCAGCACTCAGGAGGCAGAAACAGGCAGATTTCTGAGTTTAAGGCCAGCCTGGTCTATAGAGTGAGTTCCAGGATAGCCAGGGCTACACAGATAAACCTGGTCTTGAAAAAAAAATTTTTTTTTTGAAATGTAATCTTGATTTTTCCTTTGATGAGCATTAAGTGTTCATCCTCATCTCTTCTGATTAGTTTTAGTTTGAAGTCTATTTTGTTAGATATTAAAATGGCTACCAGCTTGCTTGTCCATTTGCTTGTAATATCTTATTCTAATCTTTTACCCTGAGGTAATGTCTATCCTTGATACTGAGGTGTGTTTCTTGGATGAAGCAGAAGGATGGATCTTGTTTTTTCATCCATTTTGTTAGTCTGTGTCTTTTTATTGGGGAATTGAGAGCATTGATATTGAGAGATGCCAATGACCAATGATTGTTGATTCTTATTTGTGAGAGTTTGAATGTAATTGGCCCCATAATCTCATAAGGAGTGGCACTGTTAAGGATTGTGTCCTTGCCGGGCAGTGGTGGCGCACACCTTTAATCCCAGCACTCGGGAGGCAGAGCCAGGCGGATCTCTGTGAGTTTGAGGCCAGCCTGGGCTACCAAGTGAGTTCCAGGAAAGGCGCAAAGCTACACAGAGAAACCCTGTCTCGAAAAACCAAAAAAAAAAAAAAAGGAAAGGATTGTGTCCTTGTTGGAGTAGGTATGGTCTTATTGGAGGATGTGTGTCACTGTGGAAGCACTGCTTTGAGGTCTCATATATGCTCAAGATACCTCCCAGTGTCTCAGTTTATTTCCTGTTGCCTTCTGATCAAGATGTAGCTACCACCATGTCTGCCTGCATGCTACCATGCTTCTTGCCTTGATGATAATAGACTAAACTTCTAAAGTGTAAGCTGACACCCCAATTAAATATTTTCCTTTATAAGAGTTGCTGTGGTCATGGTGTCTTTTCGCAGCAACAGAAATCCCAACTAAGACAGAAGTTGGTACCAGGGGCTGGGGTATTACTGTGACAGGCCTGACCATGTTTTTTGTTTGGGGGAATTTGTTCCTTGGTCCTTCAGGTTAGGAAAGCAGTGGAATACTTTAAGCACTGCTTAATGGGCCATACTAGTTGGAACAGGGAAGACAGTGGTGCTGAATGTGATTTGATGAACTGTGGGAATCAAGGTTTCATAGGAGAATAATGTTAGTGTGTTCTTGTGATATTTTGGTGAAGAATGTGGCTGCTTTTTGCCCTTTTCCAAAAAGTCTGCCTCAGGCTAAAGTGAACAGTTTTGGAGTAATTCCTTTGGCAGAGGAAATCTCAAAACAGCCTAGTATAGACTCTGTTATTTGGATATTAGTGTTAACTCTGATGAAGATTTATAATAAAGAAGGAGCAAGCCGAGCAAATAAAAATTCAAAATGTACAAATTGAGAAAAGGGATACCAGGAAGTGAAATAGAGCTAAATTCTGTGTTCAAGGAGATAAACAGATTAAGAAATGGAATAAAGGGAGTGGTGACCTCAGGACAATATCCCACCCAGCTAAGTTTTCAACTTGTGAAAAAGAATTACAGAAAAGCTTAGAGCCTAGTGTGGTAGTGCATACCTTTAATCCCCGCACTCCTGAGGTAGAGGCTTTCAGATCTCTAAGTTTGAGGTCAGCTTATTCTACAGAGCACGTTCCAGAACAACCAAGCTTGGGTAGTGAAGGCAGTCATTGGAAACAGAAAGCTGGTGAAGATGTAACTGAACAATGGTGCCATTTTCCAGCCCCAGCAAGCAGCAGAACTTGGCAGCTTCTGGCTTTAGAATTAAGGATAGAAGAAAGGGGCTGTGGAATTTGTCTCTGAGTCTAAGGAAAGCCACTGAGGTCAGGCATGTGTCAGAGGTGTCCCTGAATGGAGGCCTAGAGAGGCCATTGTGTGAAGTTGTGAAGCTTAAGCCTGGATTGCCTTGGAGACTCCAAAATGTTGGAGATACCAGAGTCATGAGACATCTGCAGAAGACAGCTGCTACAGGGAGTGGAACCAGCCCAAGAGAAAGAAATGTGTTGCAGTCATCAAAGCTGAAAGGAATTGGAGATCTGAAGAGTGCTTTGACATCAGACATGGAGATGCAAAGTTTGGAGTTTTCCCAGCTGGTTTTTGGTCTTGCTTTAGTGCAACATTTCCTCACTATGATCCCTTCTCTATGTTTTGGAACAATAATGAATATCTTGTGCCATTATATAAGTATGTGATTTGCTTTTTGATTTTGATTTTCAGGGGATTATAGTTAAGAGGTTACATGAATCTCAGAAGAGATGTAGAACTTTAGACTTTTAAACACTGTTGAGACTGATAGACTATGGAGACTTTTGAAGTTGGACTAAATACATTTTGCATCATGATATTGTTACAACCTTGTGGGGGGGGCATAGAGGGGAATGTGATAGTTTGAATGTGATTAGCCCCCTTAATCTCATAGGGAGTGGCACTATTAGGAGGTGTGACCTTGTCAGAGTAGGCAGTCTTGTTAGAGGAAGTGTATCACTGTGGAAGTAGGCTTTGAGGTCTCATGTATGCTCAAGATACTACCCAGTGTCTCAGTTCACTTCCTGCTGCCTTCTGATCAAGATGTAGCCAGCACCATGTTTGCAGGCATGCTGCTATGCTTCCAGCTATGATGACAATGAACTAAACCTCTAAACTGTAAGCTGCCCCCTCAAGTAAAGGTTTTCCTTTATAGGAGTCGCTGTGGTCACTGTCCATTTAGTTTGATGTTGGCTGTCAGCTTGCTGTAAATTGCCTTTATTATGTTTAGATATGTTTCTTGTATTCCTGATCTCTGTAAGACCTTTATCATTAAGGAGTGTTGGATTTTGTCAAAGGCTTTTTCAAATGAGATGATCATGTGTTTTTTTTCTTTCAGTTTGTTTATATGGTATATTACATTGACAGAATTTTTATGGTGAGCCATCCATGCATATCTGGGATGAAGCCTACTTGATCATGGTGGATGATTCTTTTGATGTGTTCTTGAATTCAGTTTGCCAGTATTTTATTGAGTATTTTTTGTATCAATGTTCATGAAGGAGATTGGTCTGTAATTCTCTTTCTTTGTTGCATCTTTGTGTGGTTTGAGTATCAGGGTAACTGTAGCCTCATAAAAAGAGTTTGGTAATGTTCCTTCTGTTTCTATTGTGTGGAACAATTAGAAGAGTATTGGTATTAGTGCTTCTTTGAAATTTTGGTAGAATTCCACTGAAATCAGGAATAAGACAAGGCTTTCCACTCTCCCCATATCTATTTATTTTGGTTTTTTTTGTTTGTTTGTTTTTGTTTTTCGAGACAGGGTTTCTCTGTGTAGCTTTGCGCCTTTCCTGGAACTCACTTGGTAGTCCAGGCTGGCCTCGAACTCACAGAGATCCGCCTGGCTCTGCCTCCCAAGTGCTGGGATTAAAGGCGTGCGCTACCACCGCCCGGCCCATATCTATTTAATATAGTATTCAAAGTTCTAGCTAGAGAAAAAAACAACAACAACAAAAGGTGATCAAAGGGATATAAATTGAAAAGGAAGAAGTCAAATTTTCACTATTTGCAGATGATATGATAGTATACATAAGTGACCCCAAAAACTCTATGCGGGAACAGCTGATAAACACCTTGAGCAATGTGGTGGGATACAAGATTAACTCAAAAAATCAGTAGCTCTCCTATATACAAATGATAAATGGGCTGAGAAAAAAATCAGAGAAACATCACCCTTCACAATAGCCACAAATAATATAAAATACCGTGGGGAACTCTAAGCAAGTGAAAGACCTGTATGACAAGAACTTTAAGTCCCTGAAGAAAGAAATTAAAGAAGATGTCAGAAAATGGAAAGATCTCCCATACTCACAAATAGGTAGGATTAACATAGTAAAAATGGCAATTTTACCAAAAGTAATCTACAGATTCAGTGTAATCCCCATCAAAATCCCAATGCAATTCTTCGTGGACCCCAAAAGAACAATACTCAACTTCATATGGAAAAAAAAAACCCAAGATAGGCAAAACAATCCTGTACAATAAAGCAACCTCTGGAGGCATCACCATCCCTGACCTAAAGCTCTACTATAGAGTTATAATAATAAAAACAGCTTGGTATTGGCATAAAAACTGACAGGTGGACCAATGAAATCAAATTGAAGATCCTGACATTAATATGCACACCTATGAACACCTGATTTTTGACAAAGAAGCCAAGATCATACAATGGAAAAAAAGCATCTTCAATAAATGATGCTGTCATACCTGGATGTCAACGTGTAGAAGATTGCAAACAGATCCATATCTATTGCCATGCACAAAACTTAACTACAAGTAGATCAAAGACCTCAACATAAATCCAGTTACACTGAACCTGAAAGAAGAGAAAGTAGGAAGTAGTCTGGAACACATTGGCACAGGAGACCACTTTCTAAATATAACACCAGTAGCTCAGACACTGAGAGCAACAATCAGTAAGTGGGACCTCCTGAAACTGAGAAGCTCTGTAAGGCAAAGGACACAGTAAATAAGACAAAACAACAACCTACAGTATGGGAAAAGATCTTCACCAACTCCACATCGGACAGAGGGCTGATCTCCAAAATACATAAAGAATTCAAGAAACTAGATATCAAATACTAAACAATCCAATTAAAAAAATAGACTACAGAGATAAACAGAGAATTCTCAACAGAAAAATCTCAAATGGCTGAAAGACATTTAAGGAATTGCTCAACATCCTTAGTAATCAGGGAAATGCAAATCAAAATGACTCCAAGATACCATCTTACATCTGTCAGAATGGCTAAGATCAAAACCACTGATGACAGCTTATGTTGGAGAGCATGTGGAGCAAGAGGAACACTCCTCCACTGTTGGTGGGAGTGCAAACTTGTACAGCCACTTTGGAAATCAGTATGAAGATTTCTTAGACAATTGGGAATCAATTTACCTCAAGACCCAGTGATACCACTCTTGGGCATATACTCAAGGAATGCTCAATCATACCACAAGGACACTTTCTCAACTATGTTCATAGCAGCATTATTCATAATAGTCAGAACCTGGAAACAACCTAGATGCCTCTCAGCCAAAGAATGGACTAAGAAAATGTGGTACTCAGCAGTAAAAAACAATGACATCATGAAATTTGCAGGCAAATTGATGCAACTAGAAAATACCATCCTGAGTGAGGTAACCCAGACTCAGAAGGACAAACATGGTATGTACTCACTCATAAGTGCATACTAGATGTAAAGCAAAGGATAAGCAGACTACAACCCACAGCTCCAGAGAAGCTAGGTAACAAGGAGGATCCTAATAGGGACACATGAATAGCCCTGGGAAGGGGAAATAGATGAGATCTCCTGAGTAAACTGGGAATGGGGGGGGCAATGGAGGTTAGAGGAGGGGGATGGGAGCATGGGGGATGGGATAGCTGAGCTGGAAGAGGAGTGGAGTGGGAAAGCACTGGGGGAGATATCTTGATAGAGGGAGAGAGATGTCATGGAGATAGAGAAAAGCCTGGTGTGAGGGAAGTTCCCAGCAATCCACAGGGATGACCCCAGCTACTAGCAGTGGTGGTGGTGGGGTGCCTGAGCTGGCCTACCCTGGTGATCAGATTGGTGAATACCCTAACTGTCATCATAAAGCCTTCATCCAGTAACGGATGGAAATAGATGCATAAAGCCATGGCCAAGCTCCAGGTCGAGTTCTGGAAATCCAGTTGAAGAGAGGAAAGAGGGATTCTATGAGCAAGGGGCATCAAGACCATGATGGGGAAATTCACAGATACAACCTAATGAAGCCAGTAGGAACTCATGAACTTTGTCCCGACAGCTGTGGAGTCTGCATGGGATTGGACTGGGCCCTCTGCATGGGTGAGACAGTTGTGTAGCTTGGTCTGTTTGAGCGGCCCCTGACAGTGGGAATAGGATCTATCCCTGGTGCATGAACTGGCTTTTTGGAGCCCATTGCCTGTGTGGTGGGACACCTTACACAATCTTGATACAGGGGGAGGGGCTTGGACTTGCCTCAGCTGAATCTGCTGGGCTCTGCTGACTTCCCATGAGAGGCCATACCTTTTCAGAGGAGGAAATTGGGGGGTGGGCTGGAGGAGAATGCTGGGGGGGGAGTGGGAGGAGGAATGAGGGGGGATCTATGGTTGGTATGTAGAATGAATAAAAAATTTCTTAATTAAAAAAAAGAGTTGCTGTAGTCATGATGTGTCTTCACAGCAATAGAAATCCTAAGACACTATTATTTTGTTGTTGGTGTTGGTGTTAGTGGTGATAGTGGGGGTGGTGTGTGTGTGTGTATTTGTGTGTGTGTGTATGTGTCCCTTCTTTTGGTTTTACTGGTGTGAGATTACTTATTTCCTGTGTTTTCATGGATGTAGTTAACTTCTGTAAGTTGGAGTTTTACTTATAGCACCTTGTGTAGGGCTGGGTTTGTAGATAGATAATGTTTAAAATATGGAATAATTATGGAATATCTTATATATATTATTAGATATATATTATTATATCTATTATGGAATAGCTTATTTTCTTCATCTTTGGTGGTTAAAAGTTTTGCTGAGAATAGTAGTTTGTGCTAACATTTGTGATCTCTTTGTATTTGCAGAACATCTGTCCAGGCCCTTTTGGCTTTTAGAGTTTCCAGGGAAAAATCAGGTGTAATTCTAATAAGTAAGCCTTTATATGTTACTTGGTCTTTTTCCCTTGTAGCTTAATATACATCCTTTGTTGTGTATGTTTAATGTTTTGATTATTATGTGGTGAGAGCACTTTCTTTTCTGGTCCAATATATTTGGTGTTCTGTATACTTCTTGTGTCTTTATAGGCATTTATTTCTTTAGTTTAGGAGAATTTTCTTCTGTGATTTTGTTGACAGTATTTTCTGGGCCTTAGAGCTGCTATTCTTCTCCTTCTGCTATTCCTATTATTCTTAGGTTTGGCAGTGTCCCCAATTATTTTGTGTCAGAGATTTTGAGAGTCAACGTTTTCTTTGACCAATGCATCCATTTCTTCTATCTTCTATTGTATCCTCAATGCTTGAGATTCTCTGCTCCATCTCCTGCATTCTGTTAATTCAAGTTTGCCTCTGTATTTCCTGTTCAAATTCCTAAATTTTTTATTGCCTCTGTTTGTATTTTCTTTATTGTTTCTATTTCCATTTTCAGGTCTTGAACAGTTTTATTGGTTTTGCTTCCACTATTGTTTTCTCGGCTTTCTTTAAAGGATTTATTCATTTCATACAATTGTCAATTGTTTCTGTTTTCCTGGCTTTCTTTTTAGGGATTTATTCATTTTCTCTAATTGTTTGTTTGTGTTTTCCTGTTTTTTTTAAGAGATTTATTTATTTCTTCTTTAAGGACCTCTATCATTTTCATATAGGTGGTTTTAAGGTTTTTTGTTTGTTTATTTGTTTGTTTGTTTTGTGCTTCAGCTATGTTGAAATATTCAGGGTTTGCTGTGGTAGGATAGCTAGGCTATGGTGGAGACATGTTGTCCTAGCTGTTACTGACTGTTTTTATGTTGGCATCTAGGCATCTAGGTTTGGGGTGATTATAGATCTGAATGCTGATTTCTCAGAGATCAGGAGAGAATGGTCTGTGGGATCCACAGGGGGCATGGACAAGGGGGAAGGGAGGCTGCAGCTGGGAGGAGCCTGAGGTATTGGGTCTGCTGGGGGAACAGAAAGAACAGAGAAGGGGGAGCTGCCTACTTCACTTGCAGGATTCTCAAACCCTTCCCTCCTAATGATTTTATAAGCAGTAAAGACTTATTTGGGGAGGAGAGTCTGATCTGCTAAGCTGCCTGCAAGTCACACACAGAGCTCCAGTGATACAGGTTCTGTGAATTGTCACCCAGCCTGGATGGACTTCTCAGTGATGCAGCTGCCTTTGAGGCATCTATGTTTCTGTAAGTGATCTTGTAAGTATTCCCAATAAAGCTATTGGTTTGTCAAGTTGGTCTTTTGTTTGTTGTTAGTTCCTAAACTGGGATGATTTAGATATTTGTTCATGTCTCCTCAGAAGAAGTCATGCAACAACATACATGTGTACATGCATGTGGAAGCCAGAGGACAGCCACTGTTTATCAAGCTTCAATCAGCTTGTTTTTCAGGCATGGTCTCTCATTGGCCTTGGATGCTCCAATAAAGCTAGGTTGGTAGATCAGTGAGCCTCAGGGATCTGCCTGGCTGCCTCCATGGTGCTGTTGTTTCAAGCATATACCATGACACCTGGCTACTAAAAAAACAAAACAAAACATAGATTCTTTGGGATCTTGAAGTTAGATCGTCATGCTTTCAAGGCAAGCACTCTATGACTAAGTTTCTACTCCAGTCCACATAATGACCCTTAAAGCTTCTAAACTGGGTCTTCTACTCATATTTTATTGGAAAAGGGAGTGAATTTGTTCAGTTTGCACTTATGGAGGGAGGAGCAGTGACTATTTTGAACAATAATTCAATCCATTATATGCTGTCTTTCCTGCAGCCTGGAGCTGTCTGGAGACAAGAACTCAGAAGTTGCTTAGTCATTTGTCTCAGCATCTAAGGAGAGAACTGTGCTCAATATTTACCTTGGGAGGATCAAAGACTCATTGCTCTGAGACAGTGTTATCACATCTTCAAAAGTAGTTGACTTACCTGTGACACACTCATATTTGACACAGGTACATTGTATCCCAAACCTTTGGTTCTTGGTTTCGGATGTGAGTATTAAAGTTATTTGTCTGAGGCTGTAGATAGATGAAGAATGAATAACCTTTACTACTACCACCAACACCAAAAATACCCTTCTACATGAAGCATATTATAAATTTTTATAGTAAATTTATCCTGTGTACTAGTAGGTGCCAGGCACTGTATGAGATGTTATGTAAGCAGACTACTCTTCAAACCCTCAAAATAACTCTGCAGGTGAATGTGTCAATAATTAATAATATTACCTATTTGACAGATCAGAAGACCAAGGCTCAGAGACACAAATCATGAGACAGATCTGAACCTCCAATACAGGGTCTTTTCTCCTTTTAATGTGACACCATCCTTTGGCTGTGTGTAGTATTTGCTTCTCGTAGGAAACCTTGCAACAGTTTTAGCACAATTCCTGGCACATATGTTGGAAACAATAAAATGTTGAATGAATATAACACATGTAGAGTAAGAGACCAGTGGGACTAAGGATCAACCGGCCCAGATTCAAGGTTGAGCTTTATGGCTTTTTGTCTATTTGACCTTAATGAAGTTATTTTCACAATGTGGTAGTTTGAATTTAATTGGCCCCCATAAGTTCATTGGGAATAGCACTATTAGGAGGTGTGGCTTTGTTGGAGTTAATGTGGCTTTGTTGGAGGAAGTGTGTCCCTGTGGGGGTGGACTTTGTGGTCTCCTATGTTCAAGATATGCCCAGTGCCTCAGACTACTTCCTATTGCCTTCAGGTCAAGATATAAGAACTCTCAGCTCCTTCTCCAGCACCATGTCTGCCTGCATGCTGCCTTGCTTCCTGTCATGATGATAATGTACTAAACCTCTGAACTGTAGCAAGCCACTCCAATTAAATGTTTTCCTTTATAAGAGTTGATGTGGCCATGGTGTCTCTTCACAGCAATAGAAACTCTAACTAAGATACACCTCTAATTTTCATTTTCTTATTTTTAGAAGTGGAGACTGAGAAGCACAGCCTTTAGATGACAGTACTGAGTGGAGTGGGCTGGCTGCAAAGTTCCTTATCAGGATGTTGTCACCTAGGAAGATGTACGTCGGTCCTGCACACTGTCAAGAGGTCCTGGTGTTGGATAACAGAACACACCTGTGTAAGGATAGCTAAGAGTAGATGGGTTTTCTTGTCATTTTCTTTTAATAGTAACATCAAAGTTCATTTCATTGTCTGTGCATTTGGACATCAAGTACCTGGGGTGCACCAGACAGGGAACTGGGACACAGTGACATTATAGGCCATTATGCAATTTCTTGTCATTTCCTAGAAACCACCTAGACCTCCTACCCTGGGGAGACTTGGATGTTGTAGGCACCTCACTATGCACTCTCAAAGGTGCTGATCATTATGACACATCAGCCTCTTTGTTCTAACAAAGAGATTCCATTCCAAGGTGCTGTAGGAAAGTGAACGCCTGCTACTCAGTAGTTTTGCTGGGAGAAAATTTTGGGATTTGCTTCTGGGTATGATGCTGATGGTTCACTCCCTCAAGAACTTAGATATATAGTGAAACAATTTATTTCCCTATATCACTCTAACTAAAGCTGGGGAAAGGGGACTGGAAAGCAGAATGACAGGAGAGCAGTAGGAGGGAGAGTGTTTACCTGGGCTGGATGCTCAGTTTCACCACAAGGTGTAGCTACCTTTTTCCTATGTGTCGCTCTCATCTGTGACACAGCTCCCCCTGAGTTACCTTTTCAAACTTCAGCTTGTGCTAACTACAACACATGTGGTTCCCCTATGGGAAGCAGAAGACTCCCCTTCCCCTAAACATACCTACATCAGAACCCCTAAAACCTTACTGAGTCATCTTATGTCAGTGTGGGACATAATCTTTTTTTTTTTTTTTTTTTTTTTTTTTAAACAGAGTGCATGGAAATTTGTTACAGTGGGAAAAGAGAGTACTCTGGTACACACACATTTTCTGCTTCTTCCTTCCTGTTTGCCTCTCCCTATTAAAATGTCATTGCCTTAAAGTAGGATTTCTATTTTCAGGGCACTAGGGAATGGAGCACTAGCAGGTGGCTTCGACGGAGACTTTTGTCTCTCCCCTGTGGGTTTCCCTCTTGGAGTGATAAAAATGTAACTACTCTTCACTTCTATTTATCCTTTCTCCCCTTTTCAACTTTCTCCCTAGCATGGTCAGGCTGATCTGTAGAATTTCTTCTGGACTTTCCAACCAGTTCTTTTTTCTAGTCTTTTCAATATTTTCCCACTCTAAACTATAGGTTCTAGACTGGAGATTTAACCTCCTGGTTAATGCGTCACTCTCAGCACCTCCCACCTTTCCCAAGAGTCTTTTGACATATTTTATTCTCTATAGAAGAGCTCATTTGTGATTCTGTCATCTCTCCCTGCTTTCCATTCCCTTCTCTTTTGGCTTATTTCCTTCCTTCCTATTATTTGGTCACCATTATGAATGCATAACATAGAAATAACAATGGTTGAAATCCTGTAATTCACTTCTTCTTTGCCAGGCCTAGAATTGGTACCCTTCTCCCATGTGAAGGGTCTCACAGAACTATGTGCTGCCATCCCTCAGTTTATTTTTGGCTGTTGTGTCATGCCCTATGTCCTTAAAATGAACATTTTTTCCCTAACGTGGTTTCCTTTGGGGGCTGGCAAACCTCTCTATTCTAACTGTATTTTGGTGTATACCAGGGGAACAAGAGTAATTCCTGGGATGGGAAGAAACAGCTCAGTCAATAAAATGCTAACTGTGCAATTGTGAGGGCATTAGTTCTATCCCCAGAACCCACATAAGGAAATCTGAGTGTGTGCTTGTGATCCCAGTGCTGAGGAGGCAGAGACAGGTGGATCCTCAGGACGCACCAGACAGCTAGACTAGCCTAATTGCTGAGTTCAAGGCCAGTGAGAAATCCTGTCTCAAAACAACATGGATAATAACAAAGGAATGACATTCAAGGTTGGCCTCTGGCTTCCACATGTACAGGCATATGTACCCAGAAACATGAACACACACACACACACACACACACACACACACACACACACACACACAAAGAGAGAGAGAGAGAGAGAGAGAGAGAGAGAGAGAGAGAGAGAGAGAGAGAGATTTTAATGAGAATCAATAAAAAAGACCCGTGTATTGGGAGGCAGGAGGGACCCCAGCCCTGTCTCCCTGGATTCTAGTAGCCCAGCATCCTTACAAATGGCACATCCCACAGAGAAACCAGCTACTTCCATTTTACCTCAGCTGAAATTCAGACACAAAGCTTATACACATAGACTGTTGATGTGGCTAGTGAAATAGCCAAGGGCCGGATATGCACAAATGCAGATTTTATTTAAAACACACCTCTACTTTGCTCCTATAAAATCTAATTGCTTTTCTTTTCAGAAAGTTGGAAAAATGGAAGCACGTCAGAAATTGGTATTCTATAGTCACTAATGCTATTTATATTCTGTGAACATGCTGCAAAGTACAAACAGTTCAACAGTGAAATGAATCAAGAATTCCCAAACATTTTCAAGGCCTCCCACAGACCCTGTGTGGGTTACTTTAACTCTCCTCTTCCTCTCCGTTCACAATTTTTATTATAAACTGTAGTAAAATACATATGACATAAAATCGACCAGTTAAATCATTTTTAGTGTACAACTCAGTGGCTTCAATTATATTCATGATGTTATGCTAACATTATCACTGTCTTCTTTCTAAAATGTCCTTATCATTCTAAACAGAAACTCTGCCATAAGCAATAACTCCCCACTCCCTGGCCCCTGGCCTCAAATAATTTCTAATTTATGAATTTGCCTATTCTACCTATTTCATGTGAGTGAAATCATGTTATTGGTTTTTTAATGTTTGAATAATATTCCTTTATACTTTGTACCACTATGATCCATTCCTTTTATGGACAAATGCGCTCTCTCTCTCTCTCTCTCTCTCTCTCTCTCTCTCTCTCTCTCTCTCCCCCTCTCTCTCAAACACACACACACACACATGAACACACACACACACACACACACACTTTATATATTCATTCATCTGTTGGGTTGTTTTCAACTTTTGATGGTGGTAAATAACGCTTCAGATGAATACAGGCTTACCAATATCTGGATCTTCATTTTCAATTATTTTGGGTGTATATATGCCTTGAAGTGGAATAACTGGCCAGAATGGTAGCTTTATGTTTAATGTCCATCAAGCTGTTTTCCACAGTGGTAACAGCATTTACATTTCTACCAGCAACATACAAGGTAGATCCTCAATTTTAAGTTTTAAAAAAGATTTATTCATTTTATTTCATTTGTAAGTGTTTTGCCTGCATTTATGTGTGTGTAACATGTGTGTTCTTGGTGCCCCAGGATCTGGTCAAATAGAAGGGATGACATCTGAGAATGTGGGACCAGGATCAGCTTTGCATAGGTAGTGGTGGTGATGCCTCCTGTGTCCTCGTCCTTGTGTAGGTTCAGTAGGTGATTAGTAGAAGATGGAGATGTCGTGAGAAAGGCAAAAATCAGATGTAGAAATAACAGATTGGAGAGGAAAAAAGATTCCTTATTCCCAGAGCAGGCAGGACCACTGTGGACTTAATCAAGTTCTTAATGGGGACTACAAATTCCAGCTCCACCCTTTGGGAGCATGGGTGAGGTGGGGAATCATTATTGGACAAGAGTTCTTTTCCATGCCTAAGAACTTTTATAAGCCCCGGAAGTGTGTGTGTGTGTGTGTGTGTGTGTGTGTGTGTGTGTGTGTACCCATGGCAGGTGGTGTGAGTGCCCAGGGTATGTGTAAACAGCCATGGTGTATGAGTGTGTTGGGGGCCGAGAGTAGCATATGATGAGGCAAATGAGGTTCATGAATTTAGAGGTGGGAAAACAAATTAAGAACAGAGCTTTTCTACCCTCCTGCTTCCCACATGTGACCTTAGTACTCTATGAAAAGAGGGGCCAAGTATCTTGACCTAAGAAGTAGACCAGAAATATTGGAATCCTAGCTAACACAAAGGGCTCCCAGCCACACCATCTGCTCTGTTGGATGACTTCCTTTTCTCCTTCCTGCTCTCCCTTCTTTCCTCTTCCTACCAGTCGTGGTTAGCCATTTCTTCTGTCTTAGTACTCTGCTTGTCATTGGGTTTCAAAAATACAGTAAGACCCCATCCCTGCTCTCCAGAGCTTCCTGGACCTGGGTGGAGAACAGGTGAAGTAGGAGGCCCCTGGTCTGCGGTGTTAGAAGTTCTGGATGTCGGAAACTCAGGACCATCCGGAGACTCACTGAGTCCCAGAGGAAGTAAGTGTGGCTCTGGTTGCAGACTCAGAACCATCATTGTAATCTGTCACTGTTCTCCAATTAAGGTTCCATCTTTCTGACTCCCTACCCTCTGGAAAACTGGGGAATGGCTGGCTCTTTCTAGAGAACAATGGAAAGATTCAGGTGTGGGACCAGCCAACAGCACTGACAGACACCACCACAAGCACTGGCTCTGAAGCCAGAACAGAGGAAGAAAATTCACACCCAGCCAGTTTCAGGACCTACGGTAGTTGGTTCATGGATTGATATTGTGCAGCAGTTTCACTAACACCCTCCTGAAATTGGGGCGATTCTCTTCCTTCTCTTCCTGGCAAACTTGAGTTAATCTTGTGTAATGCTCACAAACACTTGGAGATTTATTGCCACTGCCCCTGCCCCTCCAGAGTTTTTCACCCATGAAAAGGAACTTCAGAACCTCATAGCTTGTCTAGGAGAGTGGGGGAGAACAGGGATCAGCAGGGAGGGCTGTGTTCATAATCCTTCCATTGTGTCTGGCTTAAAAAAAAATCTAACCAAGGTGAAATTCACATAACATAAAATTAAGTGCAAAATTCAAGAGTGTTCATCTCATGTAAGTGCTATTTAGGCATTGCCTTTCTCTAGCTTCAAAATTGTTTCATCACTCACCAAAGAAATCCTGTGTTTTATGACTTTTCCTGGTGAGATGGGTCTGTCACAGTGACAGACCAAAAAAATTATTTCACCCAAGTCTAGCTTGGTGAATCAGTGAGTTTATAGGTGCTGTTTACAGAAACATGGGTGACGTGTTATTTACAGGAACATGGGTGAGGTGTTATTTACAGGAACACAGATGACTCAAAGGTTGCTATATCACCAAAAAGCCCACCCCAGCCTAAGTGATGACTCACCAAAGCTACATCCCTGGAACTCCTCCACAATGTTCAGGTAGGCCAACCAGGCAAAAAGTCTCCTCTCCTTAGCACTGTTACTGTTTGAATAACTCTGAGGAGGGGCCTTGGGAGTCTTGTAAGTTTCAGGAGCTCTCAGAGCCTTGTGAGTTTTATTTACTTCCTGAGCCTTACTGGAAGACAGTTACACACACTCTCCACCCAAGGAGCTATTGTTTGTTCCCCTTTTCTGCCTTACTTCTGGTTGTGGTGACTCCACTTTCTCTCCCTGTGGGCTTGCCTGTTCTGTGCATTTAATATAGGAGGAATCACACATGGCTGTTATGGGCTGGGACCCTATAACAAAGGGTTCTAATCTCCTCTTCTTAAAAATATGTCAGTCATATTGGATTAGGTCCACTCTAATGACCTCAATTTAACTTTAATTATCTCTGTAAAGTCCTTATTAGCAGCCCCAATGCACATTAGTGACTTAAAGAACAAGTGTTTTTTTAAGAGCTGGGTTAGGTTCACAGAAAAATAAATGGCAGATAGAGATATTTCCCATATACTTCCTCTTGGTCCCATACCAGCACACCTCAGGGTCATTCATATGTGTGATGCACCAGTACTTCCGTGTGTGTGTGTGTATGTGTGTGTGTGTGTGTGTGTGTACCTCTATGCACACGTTTGGAGGCCAGGGGCAGGGACAATGCCTCGCTCTACTATTTTTCACCTAGAGATGACTGTTTTTCTACTAGGCTGATTGACCAGAGCCCAGCAATCCTGTCTGTCCACCTTCCACATTACTCAGAGCTGGGGTTACAAGCATATGTGATCATACCTAGATTTACGTGGTGTTAGGGACCTAAACCTAGGTCCTCAGGCTTGTGCAGCAAATGTGCTTGCCCACTGAGACATCTCCCCAGCCCTTCCTTTTCACCTCAGTCTGGGTAATACTCCATTGTGTACTAGATTAGGTTAACTAATTAGGGAGACTCACTCTAAATGTGGGCAGCACCATTCTACTGGCAGAATAAAAAAAAAAAAAAGAGAAAGCAAGCTGAGCACCAGCATTCATCACTCTGCTTACTGACGGTAGAGGCAGTGTGACCAGCGACCACCTGTCTCAAAGTCTGGGGGCCACAACTTCCTTACTGTGGTGGACTGTATCTTCAACAATGAGCCCAAATCAATCCTTTATTAAGTTGTTTTTTCAGGTATTTTGTTAGAGCAGCAATGAAAGTAACTAAGTAACCAAGATGGGGGTAGAAGTAGGTGAAGCTCAGCCAACTCCCTTCTAATAAAGATCCCGGATTCTCCACTAGGCTCACAGGAATACGAGCATGGTCAAGTGATTTCCCAGATGGTTGCCAATGACCCTGGGCAGAGAGGCAGAGCCAGAGGAATGAGTAGGGTCTGGAAGTGACCACATAGTCTGCACACATTAACATCTGGGATCTTACCATCTTCTTGGTGTCCGCCTCTAGCATTGGACCCAATTATGGGCATTGAGGGACAATCTTTGGGCAATGAAGGAGAGGCTGAGAGGGCTAGGTTCGGGAACACCTGAGTTCACAGAATCCTGGATGCCATTTAACATGAGCAACTGTGGCTGAGCATGGGGCTAGAGGGTTTGACATGGGATGCAAGACAGAACTCTCTGGGCTCCGGGGATCTAAGCTGTGAGAGTGGCCTCCCAGGGAAAGCTTTGCACATACGTTCATAAAGTCCAAGTGTCAGAAGCAGCCTTGAGAGTGCCCTTGTTCAGTTCCCTTTCCGAGAGTCTCGCTGTAATATCTCCTTCACTTGCAATGACAGGAGGCTCATTACTGTCATCTTCTGGCCACATTTGTTCTGCTAGCCCAGACAAGCTTCTAGGCTTCTCTTTTCTGTCACTCAGGAAACAAATTTTGGCCCGTGTTGGTGAGCACACTGCGGAAGATCAGTCACATAGCTCTGAAGACACAGTGGGTTCAAGCCTACCAGGTTTTGGAGGGCACAGAGCCAGCGACTGTTGGCATCCGGGTCCAGCTCTGAGACACTCTGATCACAGGTTGCTGGGCTGCAGGCATGCCTTCTCATTAGTGCCAGCAATCAAAGCTGACCCAGGAGATGCTTATTGCAAGGAAATGCAGGATAATCAGCCCCTTCTGTATCACCTCTGCCTCCAGCTCCAATATCTGCAGCTGAGAGCAGGAACCCTGCTTCTTACCCATCCACCCGAATGGAGCTTCTAGCACTCATTATCACCGACTGTGCTGCTTTAGGGTGTTCTGTCCTCCAACACTTCTTTTGGCTGTACCTGTACCTCCGTGCAGCCCCTTCCCCTCCACAGGTGATCAAGGAGCAAGCTAGAGCTCCTGATCCACACATCCCAGCACATTGAAAGTTTATGTCTAAGGATACATTGCTTTGGAGTCCAGATACCTCTAAAATATACATATTAGTTTAACTGAGCAGCCTTTACAATCAAATGTCTTTCTGCAGTTAAAAACCCCAAAGATAACACATCTCCTCCTGATAACCATGAGCATTTCCTACACCACATGTGCCAAAGCAGATCTTGCATTGCATCAAGCAGGCTGCCTGCCATCCTGGATGTGCCCTCACCTGAGCAGTCACAGTTACCTTCTGCTTTTCCTATTGCAGCAGTCATCTGGCCCTCCTAGCCCAGCCCTTCCTGGCCACTTCCTTCCCCAGTACCACCAGAATCTGGTTCTGAAGATGTTTTGAGGCACATCCTCTCTGCTCACAATCCCTCCATAGCTCCCTATTGCCTTGATTCTAAGTTCTAACCTATCTCCTGCACACCTTTGTAGCCTCATCCTACCCCTCTCCTTTTGTATTTAGGTTCTTTGCCAGCTTGAGCCCCAGACACTCATTCTTTACTATGCTTCATGTTGCCTCCTCTCCAAAGAGTGTTACCCCCTGCTCTCTGATATTATCTCTCCCACAAACACTCAAAACTCCATTCAGGTGCCCATCTTTTGAGGCACCTTCAATCCAACAGATATATTTATAATTCACTCATTTACTCATTCATTCACAAATTCTAATGATTGTCCACTAGACTTTTGATCCTTACCCCCAGAAAACTTAAGAGCTAGGTAAGACAGACCACCCCCCTCTTTCTCTGTCTGTCTCTCTTGTGAAATGGTATTTGTGTTAAGATCCAAGTAGGACTCTACCAGGGGAAAGAATGCTGTACACAGAAGTCTGCAAAGATTCTGGGGGCAAGAAGGAGGGTGGTGCATTTAAGAATGTGAATGTGGTTATATTTCAGCATACAAGATGCTAGGGAGAGTAAGATGAAGTTGGAAAGAGGTGAGAACCAGACCATGAAGAAAGAGAAGGTGATACCTGGGCTTAGGATGATGCTTTGGCTAGAGAGGAACATGCAGGAGGGAATTCTTCCAGTTTTCAAGATACCTTCAGAAAATCTGCCTCTCGTGGTCTTTGGTTGGAATGAGAGAAGGGGAGAGAGTAGGTCAGACCCTATTTAGTGTGAGTCATACAACAGTACATATAGCCTATAAGCAGAGTCATGGCAGCAGAATCCCACACTGAGAGATTGAGGGGCCTGGGAGGGCTCTAGATCACATGTGTGAGAGATCCAGAGGGACAGGGGAGGCGACTGTGGGTCTCTGACCTGTATAGTCAGTTAGTGCTCAGCACAAATGCTATATGATTCTTAAAGCTATAAAGTTCCTCTGGCAGCCACCTACATGACCTTGATAACAAGGCATATGCTTCCTAAATGCTAAGGATGCAAATAAGACCACATTGGTCCCTGGGACCTGGGGAGCACTCAAAACATATCAATCCTAGGTGAGAAGGGACTTTGGTTACCTCCCACAAGCCCCTTTCTCCTCTCCACTTCAGATTCTGTCTCTTCTATTAACGACATCCTGTCTCTTCCTACCCATCCTATTTCCATTTGCAGCTTCCAAAGATTATCTAGTGTTAGGCTTTTAAAAAAAAGCCATTTAAGCATGCCTCTCCCTTCCCCCAGTCCTCCTCAGCAGCCCTTGTTCTTTAAATACTGGGAAACTGAACTCCTTGGAGGGCTTCAGCCCGCCCTCAGCTGGTCCTAGCTCTTGCCAGCCCTGTCTCCAGCTCAAGCACTTAGAGCAGCCCTTGCAGAGTCAGCAGTACCTGATCCCCCTGTGCAGGAAGCACACACTTCAGCATTTAGCTTGTGCTTGCTAATGCGCTCCAATGTAATTGTTTCCAGAGCCCAGGAAGTGGGGGGTTGTGTGGTAAGGGCAGCCCTGGGACTGCAGGCCCAGGATTAAGAGCCATTTCCATCCTTTTGAGGAACACAGCAATAAGAACTCACTCTGGGTCTTGAGGGCAGCTGCGAAGGAGTGAAGATCATGGATGTCTGCTTTCAGGGGGGCAGGAGAAGTGGTCATGGATCAGTTGGGGGTTGTTGATGTGTGAATGGAAGGAGGAGAAGCAGCTTTAGTTCACTGCTTCACAGAAGGAAGGGCCTTCTAGCCCACTCAGGGCAGGCCTTCGCACGGGCTACTTCCTCATCTTTGCAGTACAGATGGTCAAATTTTGACTAGGAAGAAGAGTGGGTAGTGACCTGCACAGTCGGTGCTCAGTCACTGGGGTGGATCAAAGTTACAGCATTGTCCTTGTCTAGCTGTGTGATTTGGGGAAAGGTACTTAACCTCTCTGGCACTCAGTGATCTCATCTGTAGAATGAAAACTGAAACCTCATCCTCACAAGATAATTTTCTTTTCAGTTGCCTTGTGAGTAGAATCAGATGGACACAATGCTACCTGCATCTGCCTGCACACAGGCTGTGGCCTCCTTAGGCTTCAGTTGGACCCTACACACACACAGGGAATGTAATAGCTGCTTTCTAAGAATATGGTGTGAGAAGAGGGCCTCACTCTGTGTCCAGTCTACTTTCCCTTCACATGGGGCCAGCCCCAGGTTCCTGCAGCCTCTCTTGGGCCAGTGCTGGGTGTCTGTCATCAAAGATCAAGCAGGATGTGTCTTCCTGTCTCCCTCTAATGACTGTTCTAAGATACAGTGCTGGTTACCCCGTGTCTCCTGGCTATCTGAGAGGTCCACATCTATCTCTAGGATGCTCAAATCATTCCATACACTGTACTTGGTCCCATGACATCATCATAGGTGCACATCGCCATCTTGCTCCCCAAACTCTACTGCAGCTTCTCCATTATTGTTAAATTGAAATTCTCTTCCTCTTCCCCTTTCCATTTCTTGCCCTTCCTTTCCTCTCTGGGCCTTGGTTTTCTTATTCTTAATATGGTAATGGTCAGGGTGGAACTTCACAGGGTGTTCATGGGAACCTATAGAAGTTTCTACTCTACCTCTGTGCAAAACTACCCTTGATTGCTGTGGCGTATGGTTGACTTTAAGACCAGAGATGCTTTTCTGGAGACTTGTGGGCAAATATTCCTCCCCTAAGTGTTCAATTTAAAGTGCTTAACTTGGAGGACAAAATAAAATAAAGCAACAGCATTTTCATGTATTATTAATATCCGCAAGTAGGGGAAGGTATGGGCTTTCCGTCCAAAGACTCTGGTTCTTAGAGCAACCAGTCTTTAAGAAAGTTTCACTTAAAAAAAAAAAGGTTCACTTATTGGAAGCTGGACTGTGAAAGGAGGAAAATTAAATCTCTCCACAGGCAGCATGATAAAGACATGGTAGACAGCATCTCGTCACATGGGCATCAGGCATGGAGGAAGCCCTATCATGGGGGGGGTCTGCCTTTGGAAGCAGAAGGACCATGGTCCATGGAACTAGCTTACTAGCTTGCAGACACTCAATGGGTTCAACTCTGTCCTTTCCTGACGTCTGATGCATTCTTTCTGCTTATTCATCTGTGCCAAGTCTGTTTTCTTGACCTAAGAGAACAATACAAAACAATTCTTCCCCCCAAGAACAACATCATCTTTGAGAAGTGTCCCGATATGGACTCATTCTGTCAAAACAATAATCTAACATCTTGCTAGAATCCATTATCGTGGATATCAATGGAAGGCATGAGAAGCCAAGAAAGCCTGTGAGTTTCCCACATGAACAGCTTGGTCTATGACTATGCTATTGATTAAGACAAGAGCCATGGAGGAAGAAGGCAAGGGCAGCTAGTATCATTTTGGAAAGGATGAGTTTGATGAGGTAGATGTTTTGAGAAGTCTGGAAGCATGGGCATGGAACCCAGGAGAATGGTGTCACATACAGGTAAAGATTTGGAACCTGTGACTCCAGTGGTTAAAACAGAAGCTCCAGAAGGAATGAATTTTCCTGATGACAGTGAATAGCACAGAGCAAAATGAACCCTGGGTATGAAGATGTGCTCAGAGGTCATGGCTCTCAGGAAAGAAACTGAGAAAAAGAAGTATGGTGTGCAGGAGCTAGTTCTCCGTGTTTCTTCCATTTCAGGTGGAGGTGAGATCTCACCATTAACCTTCTGAGCTCATTAACTCCAGTGTCTTTTCCACTGTAAGTCAGATTTCACCTGTGACCTTCTCATCATTCTGGATAAACAGATAGAGTGATCCCAGTGCTAAAGATCAAGATGCAGAGACACTGGATATGAATCTGCCCTCAGATTGCTCATTCTCCATAGGCCAGCCAGCAAGCATTATGAGAAGTGTGGGTTCAGAAGGCTGCAGACCTGTCCACCTGAAGATATGGCATATGGGAGAATGCTTTACCTGCAAGTCCTTCAATAAAAGGAAGACGTGTTTAATGTGCTGACAATATTACTTGGGTACAGAGAGATTTCCCCCCAAGATCAAATTGATAACAACAGGTTCCTTCACAGTGCCTGATTTATTTGCCAAGTAGATATCTCCCCTGTGCGACCATATTGCTATACCTGTCACCCCCGATACTGGGACTAGACAAATACCCTCTCTGGAATTCAGGTACTGCTTGGAGAATGAAATCGTAACTCACTTTAGAAACCAGTGATACATATTTATACTCTGACAGGCATGGGCCTGGAAGCTCTTCACTGTGCATTCCCTAGCTTTGGATGGGCGTCAATCTTCTCTGTGGTTTATTAACACAGCTGCCACTCAAGCTAGATTTACCATCACCTGACTGACTGTACTGAGACAGTGCATCATAGGAACATTCACTTAATTTGCCCCATCCGAATTGTTCCCTGCAATGTGGATGTCTGATGTGGCTTCATAAATGACATTTCTTTTCTGTTGGAAAAATGTTTCTGGCCCCTTTTCTTGTATCCCCCTCCCCAGCTTCTTATTTAAAGGAAGCAATAAATGTCAAAACTATCTATAGCTCTAGCGGAGAGAAGTTGACATACAAGGCCCAGCAAAACAGCCCTTGCCCTAGACAGAATAAGTCTGGTTTAATGAACAGAGATAATTTCTTTTCAGGAGACTTAGAAAGTTTAGTTATATAGATAAACCAACCAACCAATGGACTAGCTCATGTCTGATATTCCTCCTGGAGTCTAGTTGTTCCACCTTTGTGTTTTCTTGCAGAGGACTCAGAGTTCTTTCTTCTTTTCACACTCACTCAGACATCACTTGTGAGCACTTAATCTATGCCAGACACCGAGATAGACATTTTCATTTGCTATCCAGCTTAACGATGGGAGGTGAGTGTAATTGTTCTCATAGACCTTAAAAGCTTGAGGGATGGATTGAACTTACTTGAATTCTTCTGGTTCTGAGTCCATGAGCAGTTCTTACTCTTCCAAAGTGCTATCCAGACCCACAGCCTTAGCCAAGGCTTACACAGGAATTCTTGTCTACTAAGGGCTTTGGCTATTTCATTTAACCTCAAGAACAACCTTAGGCAGAATGTTGAATTTCAGCTCCCATTACTAAGTTGGGAAATGGAAGTCTGTAGATACAGGTAGCTTGTTCAAAGTCTTCCAGCTGGTGAGAGCAATGGGATGCAGACCAGCAGGTGTCTGTGCCACCCAGGGCTGTGTTATTATTCACGTTTCTGACTACCTCCCACTAGAACCCCTTTAGTTCAAATTCCCCCAATATAAACACAGACAAGTTTAGTCAAGAGCCATTTAGTCAACTCATGGCTGAAGAGAATGAATGGGCAGAGGAAACGGAGTGGATTCTTTTTGGAGGGAGCATGTTCTTCAGTGTGTAAGTATGTTCTCAGTCACCTGCAGCATTTCTAGATGGAAAATGTTAGTTTCTCTTAGTTGGGACTTGTGGGAAATGCCCTAGTGAGAGCTGGCTCAGCTCTTGGGGGATGACATTGGTGGATACAAGTATGTTGGGGGTTTTGGTATTGAACTTGCCACAGACACTAGCTGAAAAGACCATGTAAGGAGAGCAATGATAGAGCCCAGTTTGGCCAAGAAAGACAAACTAATTCTACCACGAAATTGTACACAGTGGTGACTCCAACACTCGCTGCTTCCTCAAGCCATGTATAATATGGGTCCATCTCCTCAGTGCATCCTGTCAGCACTCAGCATGATCTCCTTAGGGAGTCCTTTACCTTATTGATGGTGGCCCCAAGGCTCTTTCCTATTCTATCTGGTTACCTCATACCTTCTCCTAAAGGAGCTTCTTTCACTCTTAAAGAGTCACCTCTCCCACTGTGTCCCCAGCCCATCTTGTGACTGGCTCAACTTCCCTTCTGGAAAGCCCCACCAAGACCCATAGGGGCTTCAACAAATCCATATGGGCCTGAAGCTGACCTTATGATCTTGTGTGCAGACTCGCTTCTTCTTCAGGTGCCTGCCTTACTAAGAGGCATTATCTTCTGCTGACTCACATGGAAAGAAAATATTCTAGGTTCTTCCCACCCAGATGGTCACTATGTTCTGTTGTATCCACCTTTCTCATGTCTGTCTTCCACTACACATCTAATTCTAACAGAAAATCTAAAGAACAGTTTCCATAATGTAGATCAATACATCAAGGCACAAAGAAAGTATGTGACTTCCCCAATGGTAGAATTTGTATTTAAATCCAATTATGTCAAATCCATCCGTTTTTCTACCCTGATAATATTACTGAAAAGAAATGAAGGAGACATTGAAAAGTCAAGACTGCTACACTAGTTTCCTGTGGCTACTGTAACAAAATGTCCCAAACTGGTTATTTTAAGGAACAAATGTTTATTGCCTCATTGCTCTGGAGGCTAGAAATACTGGCCCAGGGTGATTAAGAGTTGTTTTCTGAGGACATGGCTTATAAATGGTCAGATTGTCCCTCTGTGTTTCTTCCAACTATCTCTACGAACACATTGCAACCTAAACCAGATGTATGCTAAGGTAGTCAGAGTTAGGACTTCAAAATATATAGGATATAAAATAACTGTGAAATTATAAAGCACATTAAAAATGATATTGGAAATAATATGATACTAGATCCAGATGAAGTCTAGATACTGATTCCAGAATATGAGGGAATTTAGTATTTAGTGAGGTAGCATCTGAAACAGTGTGGATAAATGGTATTGGTTCTATTCAGTGGTCGCTGGTGGTAGAGGATGGGCGGGTTGTATTTCTACTTCACGTATTATGCCAAAATCAATTACAATCCAATGAAGATTTCAATGTAAATTATGAAACCACAGAGCACTAGACATGACTAAGATTAAATAAAGAATATGAGCATGGCAAGAAGTCCACTCCTAAGCATTGCATACTACCATGAAGCCAAAAAGGAAATGTGGGCTGGGATGTAGGTCACTTGGTAGAGTCCTTGTCTAATATGTACCAAGTCTTGAGTTCCATCCTTAGGTCTCCATTAAACTTCCACCTAACCAGGGGTTGGGGTTGGAAAGATGGATCAGTGATTAAGAGCACCTGCTGTTCTTGGTACCCACATGGTGGTTTACAACCACACAACTCTAGTTCCAAGGATCTGGCATCATCTTCTGACCACTGCAGGTGCCAGGCATACATGTGGCACACATATATACACACAGGCAAACACTCATGCACATAAAATAAATACATACAAAAAATGAAACCAAAACCAGTCATGGTGGCACATATCTGTAATCTCTGAACTTGGAAGGGAAAGGCAAGAAGATCATAAGTTCAAGGTCATCCTTGACCAAATAGTGAGTTCAAGGTCAATCCAGGACACCTAAGGTCCTGTCTCAAAAGAGATAATGGCAAAAAACAAACAAAATCTCACCAAACCCTGGGACTGACATAGTGGAAAGAAATAGTTGAGTCCTGAAAGTTATCCTCTAACCTCCAGGTGCATGCTGCCTTTCAAAGTAAATAAATACATAAATAAATGTAATTATAATAAAAAAGTTGAAAAAGGAAAAGATAAACAATACAAGTTATTTAGCAAAATTCTGTTGGCCAAAGTGCTGTAAGCCAAAAAACAGACAATGAACTAATTAAAATGTTTCTAACAAATTAGAGAGAGACCATTAACTCACTAATAAAAATACTAAGAAATTCTAAGGTTGGGACAAAAGAGGAAAATGGATAAAAAGCATAAATGGTCGCTTTCTAGACAAAAAGGAATTCAGCTGCCTGAGTTTGCAAAAGTATATAACCTCATTTGGAACTAACAAAATAATATATAACATACAAATGAACTTGCTTTTGTATTATGCATTGGTGTAATTGGGGGTAGGGAAACTGGAAAAGTATTGCTCTGGTGTAATGATACTGTGACTTGTCTGGGAAATTTGGCAATATTCAGTTTAGTTAAGCAGTTCTATTTCCCCTCCTCTCCTTCCCTCTTTCCTACCTTCTGTCGTAATCAGGGTTTTATTGCTGTGGTAAAACAAACAACTTGGAGAAGAAAGGGTTTATTTTAGCTTACAACTCTCAGATCACACTCCATTGCAGAGGGAAGTCAGGCCAGGAACTCAATCAGGGCAGGAACCTGGAGTGAGAAGCTAATGTGGAGGCCATGGTGTGTATGTGTTTGTGGTGGTGGTGGGTGCTGATTACTGGCTTGCTTCTAATGTCTGCTAAGCTTCCTTTCTTATAGCACCCCAGGATCTCCTGCCCAGGGGTGGCCCCACCCAAAATGTGCTGGGCCCTTCCACATCAACTAATAGTTTAAAAAATGCCCTACAGATTTGCCTACTGGCAAATCATATGGAGGCATTTTCTCAGTTAAGAGTTCCTTTTCCCAAATGACTCCAGCTTGTGTCAAGTTGAAATAAACTAGCCAGGACACCTCCTTCTCTATCTCCCTCCTCTTTCTTCTTTTCTTTGCTTTTTATCCTCAGTGTCTCTGTGCTCCACCCTCATCCTATCTCTTGCTACATAGCCAAGTCTGGTGGTTTGAATGAGATACTCCCTCATAGTCTCCGGCATTTGAATACTTGGTCCCCAGTTGGTAACACTAGTTGGGGAGACACAGAGGGTGTGGCCTTGCTGGAGGAAGTATGCCACTGGGATTGGGCTTTGAGAGCTTCAAGACTCCATATTCCCAGTTTATTCTTTCTGTTTTCTGATGTGGTTTAAGACATAATTTCTCAGTTTGCTGCTTCCAGGCTAGCCTCTTTCTCTAAGGTCTGGAATTGCAGATGCACACTATCACATCCTGCTCAGGTAATTCTATTTGCAGGAATCTCATAAG